>NC_141157.1:42050972-42398055 GCF_053477565.2 Lygodium microphyllum | reverse complement strand
ACTTTGTGGAGACTTGCAGGGACTGCCAGCTTTACTCTTTAGTGCGGCATCGTGATGAGTTGCATCCGACCTATCCACTATGTATGCATTATAAGTGGGTGGTAGACTTGGTTACTTTGCCAGTGGGACTTTGGCAGATGAGATATCTTGTCTTGGCTAGGGAGGATCTTACAAACTATGTTGAAGGCAGATCTTTGAGGATGAAGACCACCACTATAGTATGTAAATTCTTGTTGGAAGAAATATTTTGCAGGTATGGATGTATAGGTAAGATTACAGCTGATCGTGGAGAGCTAGATGTAGACGAAGCTAGAGAATTTTCTCACGGCTTGGGATTAAGTTGGCTCTTACTACTGCCTATAACCCAGAGGGAAATGGGAAGAGCGAAAGAGGACATCCGCCGATAGTTAAGGAATTGGCAAAAGCTTGTAGAGGTCGGATTGGAGATTTGGCCGAGATTACTACCTTTTGCATTGTGGGCAGACCGCTCTACACATAGTGTGACTACTGGATATATGCCTGCAGAGTTGATGTATGGGCAAAAACCTGTCATGCCTACAGAAATCTGTGCTCTCACGTGGAGTGCTCTTCCATGGCAAGAGAATTTATCAAGGGAGGAGCTTCTAGCTCTTTGGATTCATCAACTAGAGAGAACGACAGAAGATGTGCAGCTAGCAGTTGATCGTTTGAAGGCAGCCCGACTCAGAAACAAGGACAGGTTATATTTGAGGCATCGCTTGAGGCCTAGAGCCATAAAAGAAGGAGATTGGGTTCTAGTCTACGACAGTAGTCTAGAGAATCAGCATAGTAGCATGAGAAAAATGGTTCAAAGATGGTTTGGACCGTATGAGGTGAAACAGGTTTTTGACAATGGTACCTATGAGTTGGCTGAATTAGATGGAACAGTATTGAGGGTGCCCATTGCTGGAAAACGGGTCAAGATTTTCAAGAGAAGAGAAGATGAAGAATATTCACTTGAAGCATTGGCAGAAGAAGAGCAGGTAGAAGAAAGTCAAGCAGAAGAAGTAGAGAATATGGATGATGAAGTTGATGGAGAAACAGGTCCACTAGAAATTGATGAAGGACTCGACCTGTTTGTGGACTTGAATGATCCTGGATAGTTGGCTCATCCGGAGGATGCGCAGGTTTAGAGGGGGTGGATGTCGTGCTGCTGCGCATTCGAGCCGTATACACCTCCATTTTTTTTTGTTGTGCATTTGTGTTATTTTTCCGCGTGTGATTCATTGTGTGTGATTGATGTATTACGATAATCCGTCCTTTCAGTAGCCGCATCCAATGTATATATTCCGCTAGTGTGTGTGTGTTTCTGTTTGGATGCATGATGTGTGTGTGTTAGAAAAATATGAAAAACTGATGCCAAAGGACATTATCAAGCTGATAATTTCAATGATGATCTCTAAGAAAAGTGCAGGGAATTGTGGAATCAAAGGAAACTTTGTGGAAGCCGATCATCTAAGTTCAATAGTTCCCATGAAATAGAGTTGAAGGAAGTCTCTCAAAAGCTGCTTAAGTGAGTAAAGCACTAGTGAAGCACCGAGAGAGCATTTTACCACCCAATCCTTAAGGCCGAAGTCAAAGTTTGTGTGCAGATCACCCATCACAAAGCTGACTGTTAATGGAGCAATTGATGACTCCAAAGATACCCTACGTCAGTCCTCAAGGTCAAAATCAAAGTTTGTGCGTAGATCTCCTGTTGGTGTAAAGAAACTAGAGGTAGCAATGCCTCAAATTTCTGCTAAAGAGTCTTTGATATCTAAAGCACTAAAGAAAAATGGTGCTCCATAGAAGAAAGGCTCAAAGATGGATGTAATTATATTCGTTGGGTTTTTTTTGTCAAGCTATTCTTGTCAAAGAGGAGTTTTTTTTTCGCTCAGCTAAAAGAGGAGAAAGGGAGACTAATTCCGACTAGGGACGTCTATCAAGGAGGTTTTTCTGTGGCGTCCTAATAGCGATATGATGGAGAGAAGGGAGGACTACACGGTCTCGAAGATGTCTGCGACTAGGAATTTGAGGAGGCTTTTCCATTCACTAATTTGGGGAAATTGGGCATGAATCTTCAACCAGAACAGTTCGTGATCCTGCTCCAGAGGTCTGCCCACCATAGCTTTCCGCCGCTTCGCTTTTCTTCCCTCCGACGAATGACCTTCACAATTTCGTTACATCATCATCGAAGCTGCTGAGTCAATGACGGAGACAAAGCATAATAAAACTACATCGAAGGAAGTTGAAGGAGAAGCCAAAGCTACAGTTGGTGACCTGCAATCAGAGAGAGTGACCTTTTCACTCAACACTTCTGGAACAAAGTAGTGGAAGGTTGCGCTTTCTCATGGACTAAGAAAAGCCTCTTGGCATAACGATGCACGGTCGACCAAGGAAATCTGCTGCTCTCCATCCTGCTCGACTAAAGGAGGAAGAGGTCAAGATCGCCAATCTGCAGGCAGACATCCTTCCAATCCATCGGGAAAAGAACAAAGTGCTCGACCGCTTGAATTCAACCCTGAAGTATACACAGCTTGGAACTACTGAAGACTAGCAGTTAAACATATGCTGGAGCCAGAACTTGATGATGTTGCATGCAAAGCCATCCTTGACCAGGAGCTTCACGTGGTAGAGAGAGATCTCGCTCGAAATTTCAAATGCTATGGAGCTTAGCATCATCGAAAGTGGATCATAAATCTTGGTGTATCTTCATTGGATCGGGAAGTTCAGCTACTTGAAAAACGTTTATCTGTAGATTCTCGGAACTTTGTTGCATGGGAGCTGATACTCTCGAAAGATGGAATTGGCAAAGAAATTTCGGATACAGTTTACAGAGCTTATAACCAGTTACAGAGTAAGGATGCTTCCATTTGTTCACCTGCAGATTCCCCAGCACTGAGTGCAGATGAAACAAAGTCTCAAAAACATGGGGCTAGCAGCCTTAATGGGCAAGTTCACAATTTGAGCCACTCATCTCTTCCCCTCATAAGTGAGGAGTGAACAGTCCTGTTACTATCTACAAAGAGCAGAAAGTTTTTGTACCAAGAAATTCTGAGATGTTGGAGTCTTCTTGAGGTACTGCTGATCAGATCTAATCATTTTTGAGATAGTACTGATCAGCTGTCGGCCCTTGATTAGTTCTTCCAACCTCCTGGTACATGTTTAAGAAAGGGGCTGCACTGCTTTGAGATCCCATATATTACTGGTTTTTTGTATATGATAGAAAACTCTGGGAGCATCAAAAATCGGATGTGTTGTACAACCGCTGGTTCTCTCATTGTCAGTGCACTAAGGGACACGCTTGACTGGATTATTAGATAATGCCCATTATTTTGTTCAATGTAACTGCAGCATCTGTAAGGTGAAAGGGCACGAACAAATCTTTACAGAATGCTTTGGACTTACATAGTTGATAACAAACCACTAAAGACAAGGCCTTGTACATGAATATGTTTTTCATAGTAAATCACACGTTCAGGTTTGAAGATAATGTTACACTTTGGGAGAAAAAGACTTACCCCAGCAAAACTAATTCCAGCAAAACTCTTCAAGTCTCTTCAAGCCAAAGTGCCAAAGGCACAACTGTCATCATACACCTGAATGCAAAACAGTTTATGAGATACTTCAGATTTTTCTAAACTTGGACCTCATGTAATTTTCTTGACAAACAATATAGAGTACTTTGGCGTAAAAAATTTGAGTTCTTCTTGTTAGTCTCTTTCCTTGCTATTTCTTGAACCCTGCGTTCTGCAGCTCTTGCATAAACTCTACGACAACACACTTATGGGAGGAGAGCATCTTCATAGAGTAGTAGTAGCATGAAATCATGGTACGAAGAATTTGTTAAGATCTTCTTTTTTCAAATTTATTGGGACTTTTTAGCTTCTTTAATTTTAAATTTTTCACATCTATAGAGACAACAACACAATGCGATTGCCAAAGAGAAAAGGAGTGAAATAGGAGGTGATCCAAAGAGTGAAGAGAATATCAATGAGGAAAGAGATAAGGATGAGAACAAGAAGAGAGATACAGACAACAATAAACAGGAAGTGAGTAGAAAGTATAGAATGTAGCATGTTAAATACTATAAGCTATAATAGGTGGCCTCAAAATCATGTATACATATTTCTTATAAAATTTTCATATTTCTAGTAATATAATCCACACTTGGTCATTTCTATTGTGAACATTTAGTTGTCTCAAACTATGTTATTGTATGTAGTCTTTCATCATATGTGGATTGGATTGGTAAAGTTAATGCTCAATGAGTACACAATAAGGATCATTTAAAAACTACAAAGCTACTAGTTATAAAATTGTGGCAAGAGCCACATATCTACAACCAGTAGCTCCTTTGTTTCTCTTCTTTTTGGTCTACATAGAGCATATTCATGGTCGTGTGAAACAATACATGAAAATTGTAGATGTACCACATTGAATTAACCATTTAAATTTCTGTCAAAATTGCAAATGTAGCATGTTAAAATTGTGCAAAAAGTGGTGCTTATTCTTTGTAATGAATGCAATTACAAATGTAGGTTGTTTGAAAAATTTCTAATCAAGATAATAGACATGCCCATAAGTTTTTTTTGAAATTCAAAAAATGCATCACTATGGCCATATATGCGCTTAATTTATTGTAGTATGGACATCTAATGCATGTCATTTATGATATGCATTCTCCTAATCCAAGCCTTAGACAAAAGATTTGCCAATACCTTTGCAGCAAGATGCAACCCTAGAATACATCTACTCAATACCCATGGATCTAGGTTGAAAAACACTTCTTATCATGGGGAAAACCTTATATTGTATGCTATTCAAAGTGCAAAAAATTTAGCTACTAAAAACCTCCCAAATCTTATGTAGTGGTAGAAAACCACTTCCACCCTCCTCCATCATGACCAAAATAATTATCATTGCATCTTCTTTAGCTTCATTTAATTAGGTTCCCAAAACCACTTCACATCATTTAGGAAAAACAATGACTACATGTAGCTTCTAGAGTTAAGTGGCCTAAGATGTTAATAATGGCTCTTAAAGATCCTAAATTTCTTAATTCCATGTCACTTGTCCTATCTAATCTTCAAGTATCTATTTCCATTTATTTGAAGTGTGATATATTTCTAAGCAAAGAGGAGAAGTTTAATGATCAATATGCTTGCTAGATCTATATCACCTTTAACATAGTCTTAATACGAGGACATCAATAGCATCTAAAGATTGATTTTGGATGTACAAATTTAGTCCTTACTCATTAGATACAATTAATATAATATTGGGCATGCTAAAAGAAGATCTCACACAAGAAATAACCCTATTACATAGGATCACAAAAAGAAAATGTTAGAATTCATCTACAATCTCACTCTTAGAATAGTTTATATTAATGTGAGCTCCTAGAAAATCTTGTATTGTTAGGAAACCCCACAATCAAGTAAAGAGTTAATTTATGGACTCTTAATGATAGCTACGTGAATTTGAAAGGAAATATTATGTTGAGTATTTGGGTTACTAAATAGCATTTGTAAATGTCTTAAGTTAACATATAAAAGATATTCTAGAATTTTTACAATCCTCAATAATATTAAACCTCTTACCAATAAAGCAAGACATTTTAGACATAACAAGTACACCAATTGTCCATGTGTACTTCAACACAAAGTAGAAGATGATGGCAATGTAGTTCATCACAATCATGGTCTTAATATTATATGAATAGCCATTTAGCTTAGTTTGGACCCTATTAGACCCTTGAAAAATGCTAAGAAATACTAAACTCCTTCAAAAAATTTTGGGAGCATACATATGATGTGTGCTCATGGCCCATTTAAAAACTCCTTATTTATATGTTTATCATTAATAAAATGCACTCTTTCTCTATTCAACCTATGAAAACCCCCTTTATATTGTACCCTTCTATATGTTAAAAAAGTGTAAATAGGGGATTTAAAATTTTCCATCTCATGAGTTTATGCAATATATTATTTCATGAGTGATCCTCTTCTTGTGATAAATCTTACACCAAATTAGAATCGAAACCCATCATCTAACATATATTCAATATCTTGTAAGAGCACAATCTAATATTTCATGGCTTGAAACATTTGAACTTTATATTCTAGAGTTACTATAATTTATCCCTTTTAATATAAAAGGGTTTAATGTTATTGCAATACTCTTTGAGTCACTTTTCTCCATCTCTTTCTCATTAGGTCCAAACCTCTCAATGCCATGTATCAAATTTCTTGAGTTCTATATTCTAAAAATCATGTAGTTTGAGCTCCTCTACGATTTTTTTTAGATGGGCCTATTTCTAAATAAAATGTGCTTACATGGCCATAAACAAAGTGTAATACAAGCCTAGTGCAATGTTGTCTTCATAACAAGTACTAAAGTTTTGGCATCTCTTTTGAAGACATTAGAAGTACACTTTCTTTGATAAAATACTACATGTATGATCAATATAAACAATGTGGAGTACAAATTGAATATGCTAGGCTAATTGATAAACACTTGTAGGATGAGTGGTGGGACTCATTTCATTTAATATTAGGAGGAGGAAATGAGTAATGGTCTAATGTGCCACTATTGGCTTACAGTCCAAGCTAGAGTGCCATCCAAGGAAAGTAGATTAGGTTTACACAAAAGGAATTGAGGATATTTTGAGAACTATCTATCATAGAAAAGTGATACTGATATAATGGGGCTTTCCAGAGGATCTTATGTATTTCTAGTCAAGATGAGCATTAGACAAAGTTATAGGTTTACCAATGAACTTTTCTTCATGCTTGCTTGTATTTGAGAGGCTTTTATACTTCAGATTAACCATGTTCTCTAATATGAGAGAGAAATCAACCTAAATCTACCAAGTTTGAGTTTGTACGCACTACTAACATGTTTCTCTACATATTGACCCAATCAATATCCCATGAAAGTGTAATCTAGTGAATGTTTCATTAGTGCTTGGGACTGTCATTGTATACAAAAATGTGTATCGAGTCCAAAAAAGGGGAATACAAAAAAAGATAAGATTACATATATACATTCACAAAAGGAAATATTTTAAGACATATAAACTTATTCACACAAGGGGTTTTTATATTTCATATACATGATTTTTATAGAAGGGTATTCTTAATTTACAAAATTGACTTGGATCATTTTACAAAAGGGTATGATGAGCCTTAATAAGTAAATATAGTACTTTCATTTTTTCACGATAGTCAGTCCACTTTTCCAAGACATGATCTTACAGAGTCCTTAAGGGATTCAATATGGGATACTTAGAGAATCATATTAGTGCAAGGGTGTGGGGTTTCCTCAAATAGTACATAAGTCTATATATTAGGCACATACCCTCCCATATTAGGGGTTGGTCCCCACAAATTTCCTATTTGCTGAGCTTCTCGAGTGTTGTAACCTTCTCTCCTGATAGGTCCTCACAATTTTATCAACTTGCCTTAGATAAAGGACAAAGAAGTAAGGGAGTGAGACTCCACACTTGTTCCTGCTTTTTCTTAGGGTAAAGGGGAGGTTGAGAGTTTGCCACCATAAATGGGATCTCTAAATCTCACTAAAGGTAGCATCCATTTAGGTCTTGATTATGTACCAAGATGTGCATATGTGAGATAGCATCTCCTGACAAAATGATTGCATCATGTGATTACAAATTTGGCATATAAGAAATGGAAAGTTGCACAACACATAGAAAAATAAACTAAAAAGACTCACATAATCAATAAATTCATGAAACATCAAGAGTTATGCAAATTACATGTGCATGCAATAGACATAAAGTATGGGATGTATAGTAGCACATGTTGATGTTAGACTATATGTTTATGTGTTATGTGTTGTTAAGTGTTATGTGAAGGTGTTACATAGATAACTTTTGTAAAACAAAATCATGCAATTGCACTTGTATAAAAGAAATGAATGTATATGCATTGCATATACATTGTTTGGTAGAAATGTCATGTTTATGTAGATGAGCATGCTACATTAGCTTGGGAATGAGCTTGCTTTCATTTATATGGTCAAGTGTAGTGAGACTATTCACTATGGTTGGCCTAGGTTTGTAGCATTAGGATGAGTGGAGTTTATGTTGTTGCATATAAGAAAAATGATTGATTTTCTGCAAGATGCCATAGAACCTAATTCCAACTAGACCAATATAATCTATGCGGTATGGGAGGAATTGGGAGAGGCGGGATGTGTATGTGCAACCAAGTTGCATTGTAGGCCTAAGCAAGGCCCTAGCATGTCATTGTAATGTGTACAAATCCTACTTAGAGTTTACGATAGTGATTATTAAGACTATAAATGTAATATATCCCCCTTAAAATTTTTAATTTTTAATACAAATTCTTTTAACTCCCTCTCTCTCTCCCCACCGACAGCACGTCAGGGAGGGAGAGAGAGAGAGGGAGTGAAGTGAGTGAAGGGGGGGCATGCAGCCCCCCCAGGTGGAGGTTGACGGCCGTTAACAGCTGTCTCCCTCCCCTCGTGTAGCCTCCTCTCCACCATGTAAGGCAACGTTCCCACCCCCTCCTCGCTGGTCAGCACGCAGCCCCCCCTCCCTCGTCGACTGACAGCAAGCCCCACCCTCATCGTTTGCAGCGAAACCCCCCTGTCCATGATTAGAGAAACCCCCCCCCCCCCCTCGTGCTTAGCAAAGAAGAGAGAGAGAGGAGAAGAAGAGAAGAAGAAGAAGAAGAAGAAGAAGGGAGAAAGAGAAGGAGAAGAGAAGAAGAAGAAGAAGAGGAGGAAGAAGGGAGAGAGAGAAGAAGAAGAAGAAGAAGAAGGGAGAGAGAGAAGAAGAAGAAGAAGAAGAAGAAGAAGAAGAAGAAGAAGAAGAAGAAGAAGAAGAAGAAGAAGAAGGGAGAGAGAGAAGGAGAAGAGAAGAAGAAGAAGAAGAAGAGGAAGAAGGGAGAGAGAGGAGAAGAGAAGAAGAAGAAGAAGAAGAAGAAGAAGAAGGGAGAGAGAGAAGGAGAAGAGAAGAAGAAGAAGTAGGGAGAGAGAGAAAGAGGAGAAGGAGTAGAAGAAGAAGAGGGAGAGAGAGAGAGGAGAAGAAGAAGAAGAAGAAGAAGGAGAGAGAGAGAGGAGAAGAAGAGAAGAAGAAGAAGAGGGAGAGAGAGAGAGAGAGGAGAAGAAGAAGAAGAGGGAGAGAGAGAGAGGAGAAGAAGAGAAGAAGAAGAAGAGGGAGAGAGAGAGAGGGGAAGAAGAAGAAGAATAAGAAGAATAAGAAGAGAGAAGGAGAAGAAGAGAAGAAGAAGAAGAGGGAGAGAGAGAGAGAAAGAGAAGAAGAGGAGAAAAAGAAGAGGGAGAGAAGAAGAAGAAGAAGAAGGAGAAGAAGAAGAAGAAGAAGAGAGAGAGAGAGAAGAGTGAGAAGCTTCTGGAAGCTTCCTCACCCCCTCCTTAAAGAGAGGTCACACACCCCTCTCGATATTCCCAAAAATACACTCCTCCCCCTACAATCTCTTCCTCCACTCAAGGAAAGGTGGCGAATCTTGCATAGGAGAGTGCGAGAACTCTATTACTCGTACACACATCTTCAAGTATGTGCCCGAAGTGAAGCTCCACAAAGATGGCTAGAAACCCTGCAAGTGTGGATGGAGGTTCAAAACAAGGTGGCACTGCAACCATGAACAATTCATTAGGCATCAATACCACTGGAATGACAGCATCACTCCAAACCTAGGTTGCTCTATTATTAAATCATAGGTTATAATTATTAGGGTGAAAGGTCATATTCACATACATCACATTAGTTGCATGTTTGATAATTTCCTAGGTATGAACTTAGTTGTGATGTATGTAACAAGCAAGATAATTTCCGTTGTAAGATGTCATCATAGTAGGTGGAATTGATTAGAAACTACATCGTAAATTACCAAAAAATCTTGCATAAAATGCATTGTTCCTTGCACAAGTTCTTTCTTGAAAATGCATTTCAGAGGACATTGAAAGAAACAAAGTGCATGTCCGTAACGCAAGAAGGATTCTAAGGTACATGTAATAATCTGCTAAAAAGATTAAAGTGCAGCTAGGCTCATGCAATGATCACATAAAGTTAGATCATTCAATAATATCATAGATCGTGTAAATAATTACATAGAGGATCATGTTAAGATTGCATGCACAGAAAATACCTTCGCATGTGTGGTATGAAATAAAACATGGATTATATCAAAATTGTAAGCATTGAAATGAAGGCATGGCATTACGTTGCGTGCCTTAAAGTTGTTGGGAAAATTCAATGTTGTTTGTAATTTACCAAATGGGAATGAGATCCATGAATCCCGTAACAAAGTCCTTGGTGACTTCAAGAGGGATAGGTAAAAGCTTAAGCGCTTGTGAGTATTATTAAGAGAGCTTAAGACGATTATTCTTAAGGCAGAGTAGGACTGTTCTAAATAGAACCATCTTGACCAACCATAGTCAAGGGGATAGACAATCTTGATCAATTGAGATCAAAGATAAAGGTGCATAGGTACTACAAGGGATCTAGGAGATAACCAACAAGCTGACCAACTTAGGACAACGGGGTTGTCCATGACCTATTTTTACCAGGAGACCTAAGGTAAGGATAATTAGGGTGGGTAGGGTACAAACCCTAACTCGAAGATAAAGGAAAAATAAGAAACCTAGCTTGCCAAGCCCTTGGAATCTCGCCAAGTTGTGAACGATCCAAGATCGAATGCTGGGAGCATTCGAGAAGAAGGAATCACACCTTAGCAGTTGGTCGTACAAATGACATCTAAAATGATCGTGATTGTACACTTAGGTACATTGTTTAAACTTCTTTACTCAAGGAACTAATTCAAGGAAAAACACTTAATGCTTCAAGTTAAAGCTTGGAGGGAGAGGCAAGTTTAGTTACCTCCGATTGTCTGCCTGGCCCTATTGAAGGGGGTTGTTAGCCGCACTGAGTATGTGGACCAAACCCACTGTGAGAGGTCTCTCTGTGGGTGCTCCTTGGAGCGGGAGGATGCTTGGGTGCCAGGGGACGCTCTGGCTATAAATTCCTTGCCTCTAGACCCCGGACAAGAGGCCGACATGACAGAGATGGGATCTCAAGGCCCATGTACTAGTCTATGGGCGGAACTTGCAGCAGCAATCATGTAGATTGCTAGGATAGCCTTTGGGCATGATATTTTATGTATTTCGAGACTATGATAAATAAAGATCAGATATTTGAAAAAGGAACTTGCTTGATATTGTCTTTGTGTCAGTGCCTAAGTTATGTGAAGGAACCTGTGTTTAAATTGATTAAGAAAGGAAGCTGCTTTTGCATGTCAAACATAATGTGATAGGTAATTAGATAACTAAGCAAACTGAGGAAAGTATGCTGGACGTGACTTGGGTCTATCTTATGGAAGGGTGGTCTGGTTAGCTAGGAACTTTTCTCAAAAGACGTGATAACAAAACTGTGAAGACCCTAGAGTCAGTAGAGTTAGAACCTCGATTTATGTTGTTTTAGGGGAAAGGAATGGGAGTATGCCTTATGGTAGAGAGGTTGAGCTTTACATCCTTCTCATTTCCCATTCTCCATGAACCAAGTGCAGCATAAATCTGCTTCAACTCTGTTGTTCCTACTCGAAGTGGGTCATCTGGAGCTCGACCCTAGCTACTTCTTAGAGACTTTGCTGATAGGAAAGGAACCCTGACTTCAAGTCGATCCTAAGTGGGAATGGCCGGACAGTTCTGCTCGAGGCAGACTCAAGAAGACCTAGATCGCAAACCCTGAGATATTCCTTGCGAGTGCGAGGCGACACTTTCTAGATTCTCTTTCCGATTGGCTGCTAAGACGTGTTCCACAAGTGCACAAGCGGATACATTATAGTTGGTATCAGAGCAAACCAATGAGGTCTAAAGATTATAAGGGAACCTGATGGAGGGAAGTAAGGGGAATAAGGGAATAAATAGGGGAACGTGAGTGGAATAGAGCAGTGTTTTTTGTTGAAAACATTTTTTTACTCACTTATGGATGCTGGGTTGCAAAGTCACGAAGCATGGAGCAAGTTCTTGGTGTTCCAGGTCATGTTTATGCCTACAATGCATACTTCAAATTATCACCAGAGGCTTGGCATGATGGATATTCTAGACTACATCTATAATCCTTCGCCCTTGTACGCGAAGTGGAGATGGATCGGAGATTCAGAAATATACTACATAGCAGCCCACCGACTCGCGTACCTTCAAGCCAACTTAAAGAGAATCAAGTGGATGGAGGATTTAAAGATTGTGAAGCTGTTCATCTTTGTCGAAGTTCACGTAAATGCAACTTTGCACGTTAGCGGTCGGCAAGTCAAGCAGAACAAGTATGTCTATGAAGAAGTGGCACGAGTGATCTCTGCTGCAGAATCAAAGTGTTAGGGAGCTATGAGAAGAACGGATATCACAGGAAGGGATACCCCAAGCTTCCTATGACTTACCGTTTCCTGAAATTCCATGACCCCACTCCATATTATTATTTCGTCCCTGTAGCCGATTGTAATACAATCCTATTTTTCCCAAACTGATGTATCAATCAGCCAATCCTACCGATCCAAAATAAATGTACTCAAAGGGTTATGCCTTCATGAATAAATAAGACTTTTTATCTTGATCGTAAATGTTAGCTAAGGTGTTAAGTGATTAAATCACTTGGCTAAAAGCTGTGCTAGTCATATTAACTTAATATGGGAGCGTATGATCAGATGTTAACATAAAGAATCTTATTGTTCAGACGCAACCCCAGGTGCAGGTTCCAAATCCAACTCCTGCACTAATTCCAGCTGTGGTTCAAGAGAAGAAGTTCCTTCTCAAACAAATTAAGCCACCCGAGTTTGATGGCAAGGGAAGGATTGTTCAGTTCGACACCAAGATCTGGATTGAGTCCATGGAGGACTATTTTGAGGCAGCGGAAACTGCACCTACTATCCAAGCCATGCTCGCCAAACTTAAGCTTACAGGCGAAGCAAGACTTTGGTGGAAAAAATGGTGCAGAGACCAAGTGATCTCGGAGGGGACAATCACTTGGGATATGCTTAAGGAAGCTGTGCAGGGAGGTATCTACCACCTGCCTACCGCACACAAAAGATGAATGAATTCTATGACTTGAAACAGCTAGGATTATCCTTGGAAGCATATTATTCGAAGTTTCTTTCACTCCTAAAGTATGCACCCCCAATGGATATGACACAACAGGTGTCAAAATTCTGTGTTGGGTTGAATCCACCCATAAACACTTGATTGGAATCAATGCATCTAACGGACCTACAAGAGGCACTCATTTGAGCTGCTCAAATAATACAGGAGGTGTAGACCAAACCAAGGTACAACATGATTTGGCCTTACAAAGAACAAAATAAGGGTACGTCTATGGCTCAAACTAAGAGAGCACAAGGTGATAATCAGGGCCAAAGAAAGAAAGCTAGGGCCAATGCTGTCAACAACTTTGTTCCAACACAAAGCAATGATCGCAACCCACATTGCTTTCATTGCAACGAGCCTGCACACTTCAAGAGGGAGTGCCCCAAGCTTGGTAGAGGACATCGCCAAGGGAAATTCCAAGGTCAAAATAGAGCCCCTCATGGCCAAGGAACCACTGCTATGGCCAGAGGGAGAACCTCTAGTGTTTGCAACAAGAAGTTGGACAATGAAGAAGATCCATCCATGGATTCTGACATTGAGAGGGCAACGGTTCACGCCACTCTTCACAAGAAGGGTCCAAATTGCCAATTCTTGGTGATTCAAACTTCATCAGAATATCAAGGTAAAAGCTTCAAAACCCTGATTGACTGTGGCAGTACACACTCCTTCATTTCACCAATCTCTACAATTAGGGATAGCCACAGTAGATGCACCTACTTTACTTGTGGAATTAGCAAACAGTCGTGAAGTCACTTGTACTAGGCACACTGTTAAGGTGAAATTCCTACTGGGTGGGAAGCCAACTTCTGTGAGATTCAGGGTAATGAACCTAGGGGTCCACGAATGTTTACTTAGAATGGATTGGCTAATACCCAATGATATCCACATCCACTATGGGAAGGGCCAAGTCTCCTTCCGAAATTTTGAAGGGGAACTAGTCACGACTCAAGGTGAGGCTAGTAAGCCAAAAATACAGTTGGCAAAAGTAACACGGATAATAAAAGGTGTTTTAAAGGGTCTACCTGTCTATCTGATTAAATTGAATAAGCTAGATCAGAATCAAGAATCTAGGGAAGAACCTTCATGGTTAAAGGAATACGCAGACGTATTTCCTGAAGATATGACGGAACTTCCTCCCCAAAGGGAAGTCGACTAGGAAATCAAACCGGTGCCAAGAGCTGCACCTGTCGCAAAGAGGCCATATAAGATGTCCATTCCAGAAGCTATCGAACTAAAATAGCAACTCAAGAAACTATTAGATCAAGGCTATATCCGTCCTAGCAGTTCACCATGGGGTGCTTCAGTGTTATTCCAAAAGAAGAAAGATGGAACGCTTCGTCTATGCATTGATTACAGAGGGTTGAATCAATTAACCATAAAAAATAAATACCCCATTCCAAGAATAGATTAATTACTTGACCCTCTTCAAGGGGCAAAGATCTTCTCAAAGATAGATCTCAGATCCGGATATTTGATGCCAGGAGGCATATTCCACGGTGGATTCCATGCCACGGTGGATTCGTGAGGTTTTACGGTGGATTCCGTAAGATTTTATTACTAGGGCTCATACACAAAGTGGATTCTTTGTGCGAGAAGTCGATGGGGATGTCTATTCTTTTCGGGTATTTTGTTAATTTTATGTGTACATGGGTCATTCCATAGCAGGCGATTCCACAAAATACATATTTAATTAATAAACGTTTATGAGTTTAGAGTGCGCACTCATGATAAATTAAGGTTAGGATTGATTTCTAACCAATTTATTTATGTAGCTGAAGACTGCTAGGTATTCACTTTTGTCGGTTTAATTGTATTATTTTACTAACAATTGTGAATGCTTTAGTTGATGTGTAGAGATAGCAGCGGTGGCGGTGGAAAGCATTGGAGGATAGCGTGTATTCAAATTATCGTCAATATTTTGATGGGCGCATGTCTTAGGCATGGCACCTATATTTTGTCGCGCTTATTTATCAAAGCGCTTGAAATTTAATTTTTATTTTTTTATGCACACGGGCGCACAATTTAGATATTTATATTTGGACATTGTATTTCGGTACGCCTGACTTCTTGGGCGCCTATTAGCTTTAATTCTCTATTGGCACAAAAGCAAACTCAAAAGCTAAAGCATGCTATTTTATAATTTGGGCTATCATTTGAGCTTGAAGATGATTAATATATGAAATACATGCTTTGTGGAGCCCTCACACAAGGCATGGGGAGAGATTACATCCAATTGGTCTCTTGTTCATGTCATGCAAGCTTTCTACATTGATTTGTGTGCAAAAAGTAGAGTTCTTTTGTTCTTGGGGACCTTCTGACGCTCACTACGCGCGCTTACGGCATCCAATCTGTGCACCAGTGGTATCAAAGCGAAGCTGAGATCAAGAGCTTTCAATCGCTTACCATCTTGTGCAAAGGCAGAGCTCCTGGAACGATCGAGTTCTACAGTTAGTTTCGTCATAAACAGTCGATACCGGTGTGTTCCTAGCAGTCAAGAACCCCTATATGCGAAGGACCATATAGACATATTCTTCTTCAAGTCATTTTGAAATAGACAAACAATAAGCTCCATATCTAAACAAAAGCTTTAAAGATTAAAGTCAAAGCTTAGTAAGCTTAATATTAAGCTTTAAAAAGCTTCAGTCAACAAATTCATCATTGGGCGGCAAGAGTGTGTACTGGTCGGTGTCAAAACATCCATCAACGTCCTCACTTACACGAAAATCACGCATGAAATATCAAGCTTAAAGTTTCTCAATCATCTATGTCTTCCAAGTTATACAAATTCTGCAAGTCACAGAAGTCATAAAAGACTTACTTCAACCACTCCCATAAAGGATGTTCACACGCAGAAGCACATAATTCGTTTATTGCTCTTTGGTAGACTCAGTTCATATCTGCAAACTTGCTGAACCAGTTTCAGCAAGAACAGAAGGTCATACGTAGTTCATACGCAGTTTCTACGAAGACAATGAATACCGCAACCGCAAAAGACAAAGACTACAAAAGCCAAACAAAAATATATAAGCCTTATATACTCGCCTTTGAGCTACGCTCATCCCGCTAACAAGATTTCGAGAGTGTAAGGTCTTCTGGATTTTACAGAATGACAGAACAACACATGGAGGATTTTATGGCTGAAGGTGATTTACCCGAATCAACGATGGACCAAAAGTTGGATTTGATTATGATGCAGCTTGATGAAGAACGAAGAGCTCGACAAGCTTTCCAAGCTCAATTGGCCAATTTGCAATGAACTACCACTGACAAAGATGGACCGCAACCCGAAGGTCTTATACGACGTACCATTGATGAAACGCTTGAAGTCCAATCCATCCGCAAAGAAACAAAGATAAGTAAAATAAACTTCAAATTTCGTACTTTCAATGGATCTCAAGATGAAAAGACTGTACTTGCATTTATCAGTCAATTTGATGATTACTTCCATGAAGAGACATATGCTGAGAAAGACAAAATTTAATGTGTCACTAATCATTTAGTCGATCGAGCATCTTTATGGTGGACTGTGGTCCACAAGAGCGCTGATTGCCCTACTACATGGAAAACATTCCAAAAGAAGTTTTTGCAGAATTTCCTTCCTCCTCAGTTCCATGAAAAAGCCATCAAGCAATGGGATCGTCTTCAGCAAAGAGATCGCGAACCTATTTCCCAATACACTGAACATTTTTGGAATGCCCTACTGCAACTATGCATGCTCCAAGATGTACCTGAAGCGACTCACAAACGCAAGTTTATGTCTGGCTTACTTGGACATTACTATGCTGAAGTCAATATGTTCAAGCCTACAACTCTTGAAGATGCAATTTCCTTGGCTCATGACACTGAAGACACGATTCAAGGATGAGACAAGCGACCACAACAATTTCAAACTAATGGTGACTATGGTTCCAAACAATTCAATTCAAATTTTCGAAGATTCAATCAAAGTCATTTTATTCCATCTTCATTCCATAAGTCTTGGACACGACCACCTGCTTTGCAATCAAACATCAATCAAAACCCTAAGCCATCCTTACAGCCAAATCCCAATATTCCTAGACTTCCTGTCATTACCAACAATGTATCTAAAGCCAAACCCATAGTTTGTTACAAATGCCATCAACCTGGACATCTAGCAACCAATTGCCAATCGAAAAAGCCACCTTTCCATATCAATTATCTTGGCGCAATGGAAGAAGAAGAACGTGAGGAAATGCTTGACTTTATTTACGGAAGATGATGACAACATTGGTACTACTTCGGATACGTTGCCAGGTATGCCAACTCCACATTCTTTGTTGACAATGAAATGTTTTGTGCATGGTAAAGAAAAGATTATTTTACATGATGATGGTAGTACACATGACTTTATTTCTGCAAAGTTAGTGAAAGAATTGAATTTACAAACTATTTCTACACATTATTGTATTAAAGCTGCATTCCTAGGCACAAGATATAATGGTGAATATACTGAACGAAGAAATTTCCTAGTTGTACCTTTGAAGTCTAGTGACATTATCTTAGGAATGCCTTGGCGTCATCAATATAATCCTGACATAGATTATTCTACACATTTAATTAAAATTTATTTTCAAGGAAAACAAATCACATTGCATGGTATGCATGGATCCAATAATTTTCCACTACTTACTCATACTCAAGCTAAACGTGCATTATGTAAAAGTAGCAAATCTTATTTAATATGGGTGAATGAACTTCAAGCTAAAGAAAAACAAATGCATCCTAGGTATACACAATTTCTTGCTCAATTTCAAGATTGTTTTGCTGATGATTTACCACTTGGACTACCACCTTCACATCCTGAAGATCACAAAATAGATTTAATTCCTGGTACACAACCACCATGTAAAGCACCATATAAGCATAACCAAATTGAATAGAAAGAAATTTAAAATCAAATAGAAGAATTTCTTAACAAAGGATTAATTAGATCTAGTAGTTCTCCATTTGGTGCACTTGTTTTATTAGTAAAGAAAAAAAATAATGCTTATCTCATGTGCATTGATTATCGTGCCCTGAATAAAATTACTATTAAGAATAGATATCCAATTCCTAGGGTAGATGATCTTATGGATAAACTACAAGGATCTGCCATATTCAGTAAGATAGATCTTAAATCTAGTTATCATCAAGTAAGATTGGATAAATCTGATATATTCAAAAGTGCATTTAGAACACAATTTGGACACTATGAGTTTCTAGTGATGCCTTTTGGTTTAACTAATGCACCAGCTATATTTAGTCTAATGATGAATCACATATTTCTGAAATATCAGCATTGTGTTATAGTATTATTTGATGATATATTGGTATTCAGTAGAAATGAGAATGAGCATTATGAACATCTGTCTTTAGTTTTCAAGTTGTTAAAAGACAATCAATTATATGCTAATCCAAAAAAGAGTAAATTCTTTCAAACAGAAATTGAATATCTAGGACATATTGTTTCATAAGAAGGTATTAAGGTTGACCCTAAAAAGATAGAAGCCCATATCCAAAAATGTGCATGAGTTATGTTCTTTTCTAGGTCTTGCTAGTTTTCACAGAGTGTTTGTGCGAAATTTCTCATTACTTGCTTTACCTTTGACTAAACTTTTAAAGAAGGGTATTGTGTATAACTGGACTGACAATTAACAAAAGTCTTTTGGTTTATTGAAACATGCATTAACCCATGCTCTTCTTAGTAGTTAGTGACGCTAGTGGATCTCGAATAGGAGCCGTACTTATGCAAGATAATCATCCCATAGCCTACTCTAGCTGTAAACTTAAACCATCTGAACTTAAATATTCTATCTATGATAAAGAATTGCTAGCTGTAGTACAAGCCTTACGTCAATGGAAACATTACTTAATGGGTTCTGAATTTATGATTAAAACTGACCAACAAAGCATTAGACATCTTCTTAATCAACCCCAAATATCTGACCGACATATTAAATGGGCAACTTTCATTCAAAGTTTTCATCCCCTTATACAATATCAACCATGAAAAGAGAATGTTGTAGTCGATGCCTTAAGTAGAAGATCGACAATTCATAATATTTATGTGATATCATTTGATTCTCTTATCCCTATGAAAGATACTTATCATCGGGATATTACTTTTCAAGCTGATTGGAATAAATTAGTTGCAAATAATTGGATTCCTATTCATTCACTGTCTTACAATAATGGATTCATGTTTTATGAAAAGAAATTATGTATTAGAGTTCCATTTAGATTTTTTGTTTTGCATGAGATTCATTGTCCTCCATATCAAGGTCATAGAGGTATTATATCTACTTTGCATACATTGACTGAAGATTTTTATTGGCCACATATGGACACTGGTGTATCTAACTTTGTATCTGAATGTTTAGTTTGTCAACGAGTTAAAAGACACCATGGTAAACAATATGGTTTACTAATGCCCTTATCTATTCCATCACGACCATGGGAACAAATTTCAATGAATTTTATTACTGGTTTACCTAACACTAAAGCTAACCATGATATGATTTGGACTGTTGTAGACAGGTTTAACAAACAAGCATATTTCATTCCATGCAAGAAAACTTTAACTGCATCTCAAGCAGCTCAATTGTTTTTTAAAATTGTGTTTACTCATCATGATTTACCAAAAGTTATTATTTCTTATCGTGATTCTAGATTTTTAATAATTTTTGGATTACTTTGTTTGCTAACTTAGGAACAAATATTGATTTTTCATATGCATTTCATCCTGAAACAAACGGTCAAACAGAAGCTACTAACAGTACTATTTTAGATCTTTTACGTGCTTACACTATTTCAAAACCACACACATAGGATACACATCTACATTTACTTCAGTTTGCATATAACAATACACCGCATACAACTACAAAGAAAGCACCATTTGAAGTTATTTATGGATATAGATTGCCTACACTTGTTGCATCTTTATCAAACAAAATTCAAACTACTGATGATATTGCTAACAGGCTTGCCACTATTTTTTATGAAGTTAAAGAAATGATTGCCAAAGCCCAGCAATCATATACAAAACAAGCAAATAAGAAAAGATAGGCTATGAATTTCAAAGTTGATGATTATGTTTGGTTACGAATAGAAAAACGTAGATTACAAAGTGTAGATAAACACCTAGTAGTGAAATTAGCACCTAGATTCTATGGACCATTCAAGATCATTTACAAAATCAATGATAATGCATTTAAACTAAAACTACCACAACATTGGAAAATTCATAACACCTTCCATATCAATTTATTACGACCCTTTAGAGGCCAATTACCTGTATACCCTGTCTATGAAAACCCACCTTTGTTAGATGATGAGACTGAAATCCTCGAGCATGAAACTATTATAGATACTCACTTTATAACCACTAGAACTGGCCGTAGATATTCTAGATATTTGGTCAAGTTTAAAAACCATCCTATTGAAGAGGCCCAATGGATGCACGCTAGAGACTTAAATGATTTTTCCACTCTGCTAGCTCCACATTGAGCTAATAGCAATTGAGGACAATTGCTACCCCACCTCGAGGGTATGATGCCAGGAGGCATATTCCACGGTGGATTCGGTGCCATGGTGGATTCCATGAGGTTTTGCGGTGGATTCCGTAAGATTTTATTAGCGGGGCTCATACACAAAGTGGATTCTTTGTGCGAGAAGTCGATGGGGACGCCTATCCTTTTCCGGCATTTTATTAATTTTATGTGTACATGGGTGATTCCATAGTGGGTGATTCCATAGTAGGTGATTCTACAAAATACATATTTTATTAATAAATGTTTATGAGTTTACAGTGCACACTCGTGATAAATAAAGGTTAGGATTGATTTCTAACTAATTTATTTATGTAGCTGAAGACTGCTAGGTATTCACTTTTATTAGTTCAATTGTATTATTTTACTAACAATTGTGAATGCTTCAGTTGATGTGTAGAGATAGCAGCGGTGGCGGTGGAAAGCATTGGAGGATAGCATGTATTCAAATTATCGCTAATATTTTGATGGGCGCATGTCTTAGGCATGGCCCCTATATCTTGTCGCACTTATTTATCAAATCGCTTGATATTTATTTATTATTTTGAATGCGTATGGGCACACGATTTAGATATTTGTATTTGAACATTGTATTTGGGTACACCTGACTTCTTGGGCGCCCATTAGCTTTAATTCTCTATTGACGCAAAAGCAAACTCAAAAGCTAAAGCGTGATATTTTGTAATTTGGGCTATTATTTGAGCTTGAAGATAATTAATATATGAAATATATGCTTTGTGGAGCGCTCACACAAGGCATGGAGGGAGATTGCACCCAATTGGTCTCTTGTTCATGTCGTGCAAGCTTTCTACATTGATTTTTGTGCAAAAAGTAGAGTTCTTTTGTTCTTCGAGACCTTTTGACACTCACTACGCGCGCTTACGGCATCCGATTTGTGCACCAATATTATCAGATAAGGATCAAGGAAGCAGATATCCTGAAGACTGCATTCAGTATAAGGTATGGACACTTTGAATTCCTAGTGATGTCATTCATGATGAGGAATGCTCATGGTACCTTCAACATGTTAATGTAGGATATCTTTAGACCCTATCTTGATAACTTTGTACTCATCTTCTTTGACGATACCCTAGTCTACTCAAAACAGGAAAAGGATCATGAACCCCAGCTTCTCATTGTTCTTGAAATAATGAGAGCACACAAGCTTTATGCCAAGAAGAATTAGTGCGCATTTTTCTAGCGGCAGATTGAATATCTGGGATTCATTGTATCAGTAGAAGGAATTTCAGTAGATCCAGCTAAGGTCAGAGACGTTCTGGAATGACCAACACCAACTTCTGTCAAACAAATACGTAGTTTTCTTGGGTTGACAAGATGGTACATGATTTTCATCAAAGATTATGCTTTGATTGCGGCACCTCTAACTGATCTACTAAAGAAGAAAGTAGAAATTGTATGGTCACCTACCAAATAGACCAGCTTTGACAAACTAAATCAAAGCTTAGTATCAACACCTATCTTGAAACTTCTTGATCTTAATAAGGAGTTTGAAGTGATAACTGATGCTAGTACACTTGCTTTAAGATGTGTACTTATACAAGAAGGTCATCTCGTAGCATATTCTTCAAGAAAATTGAAGAACCATGAAAGGAATTATGCTACCCACAACCTGGAGCCATTGGCTGTCATCCATGCTCTCAAACTTTGGAGACATTACTTGCTGGGTAATAAATTTTCCTTAGTAACGGACCACAAGAGTCTTAAATGGATCTTCACTCAGAATGAGCTCAATATGAGGCAACGTCGATGGATTGAAGTGCTGGAAGAATACGGTTTTGAAATCAAATATAGGCCAGGAAAAGAGAATGTAGTTGCCGATGCACTCAGTCGCAAGGCATTTCTAAATTCTCTCATTTTGGATGATCCATCAATAGCAAGGTCTCTAGCCACAAAGGTATCAATGCCAAACAACCCGATTCTTGAGCTAGCAAAAGAAGGGGCATATCATGACCCACTCTATTAGAAGATGCTAAGGGAGATCCCCATCAAGGATTAGGACCCGAAGCTAAAGACGAAGTATCAAGAATTCTCTGTCAGTAGTGGGCTTGCCTACTTTAGGACAAGATTATGTATCCCTGCAAGCCAAACTCTCAAGCAAAAGATACTGTGGGAAGCCCATGGCTCGCCTTTCTCAAGACATCCTACTTATGCCAAGACCCTTAATGCGGCCAGAAAGAGCTATTATTGGGAAAGGCTCAAGGGAGATGTACTCAAATATGTCACGGAATGTTTGTCCTATCAACACATTAAGGCAAAACATGTTAAAATGCCTGGAAAATTGCAACCACTGGACACTCCACAAATGAAATGGGAGTTCAGTAGTATGGACTTCATTGTTGGCTTACCCCAAGTTCAAGGAGGATATAACTTTATTACGGTAGTAGTAGATATGCTCACCAAGGTCGCACATCTCATCCCTGTCAAGACAAACTATAAAGCTTTAGACATCGCAAGACTAATCATTAAGGAAATATTCAAACTTCATGGGTTACCCAGACGAATTATTAGTGATCGTGATTCTCTTTTCACATCACACTTCTGGAGGGCTATCTTTGAGGCTATTGGAACTCAACTCTGTTTCAGTACAACTTACCATCCCCAAACTGATGGTCAAATAAAACGAGTCAATTAAGTCATTGAAGACATGCTTAGGGCATACTGCTATCGGGAACCCAAAAAGTGGATTCAGTAATTACCACTGGTTGAGTTTTCCTACAATGCTTCTTACCAACAGAGTATTCAGATGACCCCTTTTCAAGCATTGTATGGGCATGATTTTCGTATCCCTTTGAACTTCTCAAATCCAACATTGAGGGTAGAAGCTTCAATGCAGATGCTCGAAGACATGGATGATCAAATCAAATCAATAAGACAATACATTCAAGCTGCCAAGGATAGACAGAAGGCTTACGCTGACTTGAAATGGCAAGATAGATCCTTTGTTGAAGGTGATATGGTCTTCATCCGTGTACGCCCTAAAAAGAGCTCACTTTCCTTGGGAGAGTACAAGAAGTTAAGTCCAAGGTATTGTGGACCTTATAGGATCACCAAGTGCCTAGGGCCTAATGCTTATAGACTACAGCTACCCGCAACTCTAAAGACTCATAATGTATTCCATGTTAGCCTATTGAAAAAGTATCAACCTAATCCAAATCATGTACTTGATGATCAGCAAATTGTAATGCCTAGCCAAGGAGCCCTTGAGCTATGGCCTGATAGAATCCTAGATGTTAGGGAGAGGCATTTGAGAATAAGGACCTTGAGAGAATACCTCATCCAGTGGAAAGATTATCCGGAAGAGGATGCCACCTGGATGGATGAAAATTCTCTCAATCAATAATATCCCCAAGTCTTCTCGAGATGAGGACATCTCGATTCCTCTAAGGGAGAGAGGATGTAATATACCTCTCCCTTAAAAATTTCAATTTTTAATACAAATTTTTTTAACTCCCTCTCTCTCTCCTCGCCAATAGCATGTCGAGGAGGGAGAGAGAGAGAGAGGGAGTGAAGTGAGTGAAGGGGGGGCATGCAGCCATTAACGGCCGTCTCCCTCCCCTCATGTAGCCTCCTGTCCACCATATAAGGCAGCGTTCCCCTCCTTCTCGCTGGTCACCATGCAGCCTCCCCTCCCTCATTGACGGACAACAAGCCCCCCCTCGTCATCTGCAGCAAAACCCCCCTTGGCCGTGATCAGAGATTACCCCCCTCCCCCCCCGCCGCCGTGCTCAGCGAAGAAGAGAGAGAGGAGAATAAGAGAAGAATAGAAGAAGAAGAAGAAGAAGAAGGGAGAGAGAGAAGGAGAAGAGAAGAATAAGAAGAAGAGGAGGAAGAAGGGAGAGAGAGAATGAGAAGAGAAGAAGAAGAAGAAGAAAAAGAAGAAGGGAGAGAGAAAAGGAGAAGAGAAGAAGAAGAAGAAGAGGAAGAAGGGAGAGAGAGAAGAAGAAGAAGAAGAAGAAGGGAGAGAGAGAAGGAGAAGAGAAGAAGAAGAAGAAGAAGTAGGGAGAGAGAGAAGGAGAAGAGAAGAAGGAGTAGAGTAAGAAGAGGGTGAGAGAGAGAGAGAGGAGAAGAAGAGAAGAAGACAAAGAAAAAGAAGAAGAGGGAGAGAGAGAGAGGAGAAGAAGAGAAGAAGAAGAAGAGGGAAGAGAGAGAGGAGAAAAAGAAGAAGAAGAAGAAGAAGAAGAGAGAAGGAGAAGAAGAGAAGAAGAAGAAGAGGGAGAGAGAGAGAAGGAGAAGAAGAAGAAGAAGAAGAAGAAGAAGAAGAAGAAGAGAAAGAAGAAGAGAGAAGAAGAAGAAGAAGGAGAGAGAGAGAGAGAGAGAGAGAGAGAGAGAGAGAGAGAGAGAGAGAGAGAGAGAGAGAAAGAAGAGTGAGAAGCTTCTGGAAGCTTCCTCACCCCTCCTTAAAGAGAGGTCACACACCCCTCTCGACATTCCCAAAAATATGCCCCTCCCCCTAAAAACTCTTCCTCCACTCAAGGAAAGGTGGTGAATCTTGCGTAGGAGAGTGCGAGAACTCTATCACTCATACATGCGTCTTCAAGTATGGCCCCAAGGCAAAGCTCCACAAAGATGGCCAGAAACCCTGCAAGTGTGGATGGAGGTTCGAAATAAGGTGGCACTACAACCGCGAACAGTTCATCAGGCATCAATACCCCTGGAATCATGGCATCACTCCAAACCCAGGTTGCTCTATTATTAAATCACAGGTTATAATTATCATGGTGAAAGGTCTTATTCACATGCATCACATTAGTTGCATGTTTGATAATTTCCTAGGTATGAACTTAGTTGTGATGTATATAACAAGCAAGATAATTTCCGTCGTAAGATGTCATCATAATAGTTGGAATTGATTAGAAATTGCATGGTAAATTACAAAAAATTCTTGCATAAATTCTTGCATAAAGTGCATTGTTCCTTGCACAAGTTCTTGCTTGAAAATGCATTTCAGAGGACATTGAAAGAAAGAAAGTGCATGTCCGTATCACAAGAAGGATTCTAAGGTACATGTAATAATCTACTGAAAAGATTAAAGTGCAATTAGGCTCATGCAATGATCACATAAAGTTAGATCATTCAAGAAGATCATAGATCGTGTAAATAATTACATAGAGGATAACGTTAAGACCCTAGTTGCATGCACCTATGCAAGCTGCAATCAGTTAGCTAGCATTAGTATTGTATTTTGATACATCTCAGGGTTTACAGCATATGTCCTCATGAGTTAGGGTGTGCACTTGTCATCTATTCTACATCATGGATTGGTCTCTCCTCTTATTGGGAGAGGAGAGAAGAATGGTGTAAACAAGCAATTTAGCCAGCGAGAATAATGTGTCTTGGTACAATGGCATATGGTTTCTGCCATGTTTTAAATGAGTCATGTCATAGTCTCTTGGTAACCTTCTAGATGAATGGTATGATAGGCCAAAAAAGTGAAGTTAAAAACATTATGTTATTTTTTACTACCTACAAAAAGTGCTCAGCATGGACTTTAGGAGTTTGGACTTGGGATTCTTTTGAGTTTCTTTGAATTATGTAGTTAGTTTGTCACATATAACACCCAATTGGGTATGAATAGCTTATGAAAGGTCTTAAGTGCCACGTGTAATATTTTCATTACTTAGTTTATTTTAATAGATAATGTGCATATACATTTTAAAAATTGATTTATGTTGAAAATAAAATTGTACATATTTAAAACTAGCTCTAAATATGAAGATAATTGTATTTATTAATGAGGTATTATATGTTAGTTCATGAAAGAAAGACTTGGAAAACCCTTCCAAGACTAGCTTATTAACACTATATTTGTAGTATAAAACAACAAAAAGAATTAGCGTAGTGGATAGTCACTTGGCAGTTAAGTGCACTTGGGTGACAACATTATCGAGATGAATGACCTCTTAAGAAGATTTTCTTACAAGCTAGTGGGAGCTTTTGATGCATAGCCAACAGTGCCACAATGAAGCCTTCGTAGCCCCTTGCCAAGTATGCCAAGGTCTATGCCTTGGTTGTTAGCCTTCGAGTGATGGATGTCCGATGACATGGTGCTTAGTGCTCATCCATATATTCGTCAATTTTTATCTTTGCACTACAAAAATGGAGTCCCCTCTCTAACGTCATTAATGATGTCATCGAAAACGCTGAAAGAAAGAGTTCTCTCTATCATTGATGATGTCATCGAATAAAAAATGCTAAAAAGCAAGCGTCCTCTCTTTACGCCCCCTCCCCTTACTATATAAATAGGGGTAGAGTGTCACTTCAGAAAACACATCCCTACAAAAGTCTCTTTGATGTTGAAACGACAAAGCTCTACTACAATTAGCCTCTCTTTTTCTCTCTCCACACCTACACAGAAGTGTTGCTTGAATCCATCAAGCTTCTTCCATGACTTCTAAGAGACGTCGAGATATTGAGTGAGGTCATGCTCATAAATCTCCCCAACGTGAGGAAGTAGTCGTTGTTGAAGCGTAAGCTGAAGTTAACCCCGAACCCATTCAACCCAAAGGACTGGTTATTCCATAACAAATCGAGGTTGCGGCCATAAATCATAATCATGATGGATGATAGGAGATAATCAAGTTTAGTACATAAGAAAATTTTTACTTTTAAGCTACTCACTCTACAACTTCTTAATGAGGGATAAGTTAGTCCGTTACATAGATTACGATCCATTAGAACACACTTAAACTTACAAAAATATGTTAGTATTATCAATTGCTTTTTTGAAACAAACATGGGAATTGATCTAGGGATAGATTCTATGCATCACATACATTAACAAGAGTGTTAAAAATATCTTATGGTTATGATAACTTTTGGATTTTTGATTGATGAATTATGGCTCTTATGACTTTGTTCTTGCATAGATGGACAAGTTGTAGATTTTTGTGGTTTGGGACATTGGAGTCTCCAACCCAATGCTCCCTACTACTTTGCAAAGTGTGGAAAAACTCACATGCAGGTGGGGGTCTTATGCTCCTAAGGAAGGTAGGTGTTTTCTGTGAAAAAACTCACATGCAGGTGGGTTGAGGCTCATGTAAGCTTAGAGGGGCTCTGAGCTAGTAAATTTCTTTTTAATCGTGAATGGAGTGTGATCAAATACAGCCCAATCCCGAGGGATTGGAAGTCCTAAGCTGTTGGATGGTGTCTTTCTGCAGAAATAGGATTATGTACCACTCTGTAGAGTGATGGTTCTGGATGTTCCTATGAAATAAAGTATTTGATTTTTGAATTTTTTGTTATTTGCTAAAGATTGAGTTTAACGGAGTAATAAAATGAAGCTAGTTTTATATGTCCAAACAACGTGGTGGTATTATTTGCTAATTAGAAAACAAAGAACAACCAATCAAAAAAAGCAAGAGGCTTCAATCTTGATGATCAAACGTCAATGGCTGGGTGGACCCCATAAGTCAAACTTTCCAATACTAGATAGAGCTGATTAAATCTTGACTCTCCCAATATCGATAGGATTAGTTACCAGGTTTAACACCGTTTTAGGGAGCTAGAGCTGAGATTTCACCTTATGGATAGGGGGATCAAGTTACACTTTCTCCTCCATCTCTCACTCTCTTTGAACTAAGTGTAGTGTTAACCTCACTCTTGCCTTTGATTGATTGCAAAGTGATCATTCTTAGGTGGGCATTAGATTGGTATTAGGGGTGACATGTCCATGCTTCCCCTGTGTGAAGTAGAATTGAGATTCCCATGTTCAACTAAGTCCGAGATTTTCCATTGGGAGATGGGATGGTGTTGTGCAGGGATATGAATTTCAATCGACTACTAAGAGGACTCCTCCAAGTCTATTGGAGGACCACTTGGCCATTTTGAGAAGGGGACTTGGTCAAGATGAGGTGGCATATAATGCCATGCTAATTTAAGAAGTCTATAAAATGATGGGAGATAAACTTACAATCGTTATTACTCGTTCCTATGAGAACACCCATTTGATTAGTAACTAACCTAGCCCATGTAGGTGAAAGCTTTATATATTGATAATAATTATTTTAATTGTTACTAAAGTATTTTCTTTGAAGAAATACATCCACATATATTGAGAGTAATCATTCACTATAAGAAAAATATATTATGAACTACTTAGGGATGGTTGGAAAATTTTAATTAAGATCAAAACAAATCAATCCTAGTATCCCCTTAGCTATATGAGTAGATTATTATGAAACCAAGTTTGGTGTTGTTTTTCTAGCTGACGAGCTTGGCACATTCCAAGGTAGTTTGGTGTGGAAGGCTCTCAACCAATTGCTTCTTAAAAACCCATAAAGTGAGTCATAGCTAAAGTTGTCCAAAAGTACCAAAGGTGCTCATCATTTGAAGGTGCTTTAGTCATAGCTAAGTCCTATATCATATGGAACTTGAAGCCCTTGGTGGCTAGCTAGGACATACACTATGAAATCATATAAAGGCCATTAACTTGTATCTTGCCTTGAGTTAATGTTGGTAGATAGATTAGATTCACCCTAATTAAGGGAAATAATAGAATATCATATTGAGATCTAGGCCTTGATTAATATCAAACTTAATACTTCCCACTAACTATGTTTTGGAAGAGTAGCTTGTATGTTCCCAAAAATGACCTTGTACAATCATGACTTGGAGAAGAAAATCTTGCATCCCATTGAATCAAATGGCCTAAAGCTAACCATGAAGAGTAACAACCCAGATGATGAATGGGTTTGTTTTAAAATCACTTTTGTATATATATCTTAGGGATAATCTCTAATCATTTTGGATATTAATTTGTGAGAGTCTTGAGTTCCAATCATATAGGATCTGATTTTGTGCTTATTGAGGAAACATTGAATGACTACAAAGGTAAAGGGAGAGTAAGAGTTGTATACAAGTATCATTAGAAATGGTTGCATTTGTGCTCTTCAAGATCAGACTTGCATACGCTTCTCACAAAGAATATCAAGTCAAAGTCTTGCATCATGGCTGTATCCAAAAAAACATCTACCAACCATGTAGTTTTGACAAATGCTAGAGGGCGACCAAAGAAGCTCTATCATGCAGATCCACAACATAAGCCATTGAGATTTTTTTTTCAATCAACCAAATAAATTACCATCCTAATATATTCAAAAGGACCTTCTACTGGTATTGGTGACCCATATATACCTTCTTCTTATGATTTAAAATTTCTCTGTTGGGGACTATGGCAAAGGACACTGGCTTACAAAGCATGTGACATCAACATAAAATCTATTCTACATGACCGTAAAATAGAAAAGGAATGGTATCCAGTGCCATATACAAAAGCTATCTTATATGAGTGATCTCTTGAAATCAAGGTAGATGGATGCTACAGGCACACAAATTACCTTCATATTTCATGTGGTGGAAATCCCTTTGAAAGTTTTACTTGTGAGTATTATAAAACAATTTCCACTTGTGATGATTTTTGCATGAGAATATACAGAGAGAGTACTGCTACAGAGAAGAGAGGGGCTAGGAATACACGAGGAAGGCGATTAGATTGTCTTAGCAGTGAAGAGTTGAAAAATGTGACAATTAAGTCCAAGACAGACCTTGAAAGAAGCCAAGAGAAAGCTTTGGTGGCTAGAAGCAAGAATTGTCATGCTTCTTGTGAGGATTAGATCCTTGAAAGAAGCAAATTTTGAATGCTTTAATAGAAATTATATGTGGCATTTTTGTTATAATATAGTTGAGGCCCATCGACAAGGTAAATTTGGAGATAAATAAGCTTTGTGGAACTTTTTTCAAGATGTAGCAAAGAATAATGTATGGACAAAACAAGCACAACAATTCAATGAGTCCACAAAGGCCATTTTTGAGCTCATTAAGCTTTGGGGTGGGCCAAACTTACATGAATTTATGAGTACTCATCTTGGAGGGCCATCCATGTGCATTACAAGAAGGAAAAGGAAGAAAGAAATTCACTTTATGCTTGGAGAGCACAAGTATATCTTTGAGGTAGTAGGTAAGATATTTCTTGGATGCAAAAAGTAAACATGGAGTAATGTCAATGGTGTCAAATACCATTGTTGAAGATGAGACAACCATGAATCGTCACATAAGGTGAGCTTCATAGATCTAATGTCTTATAGTTTTTGTAACATTTTTTACTTTCGATCATGTAAAGGGAGTTTGTATGATATTGAAAGTTAAAGCAAACTTGCATTTATGCAGGTGGAATGTGAAGGATGACACTCTTATTGGATTCTATGGAAGTAAAGGAGAACATCACCAATGCCTTACAAACGGCATGATTATTGTGGGAGAGGAATCATAGGGTTATATTAAGATAGTGAATGCCTTTCAAAATCATGTGGTGGGAAAGAAGAGTTTTGATAGTAAACCCTCTTCATGAGAGTCTCACGACTAGATTTGGTAGTGCAAGTCACATGTAATTGCTTTGATAGTGTTTTTATTAGAAATCAATGGAATCTTGTGGAGCATTTATGGAGTGCAAAGCTAAATGGCACAATAGGTCCAATAATTGGACATGCTTCAAACGGAGATAGTAGACGACACAAGCTCATGCTTGAAGATTACCTTGGAGAGCATAGAGACCGACTCTTTATTAATTGGTGTGAATGGAAATTAAAAGGGAGAATTGTGGAAGGGCATGTTTATTGTTTACATGATCAAGAATCTATATATTGAGGAAAAAATCTTATTAGTAGACTTGATAGCCCTACTCAACAACTTTTGATTAGTAAAGTTTGGAATACACTCAATCATATTGCAATGGTCTATAACTCATTTTCCATTGATAAACACAAGCTACAAGATGGAGATATACAAAGAAATGATCATCAAAATCGGGCACTTGCCCAAAGAATTGCAAGCAGACAAGTTTTGGGATCTTATATGTCATGGGGCTATTTTAATGAGCTCATTAAATTTAGAATGCATTTTTAGCTCAGCAAACATCTGGTTGCACATTGTGCCCGCTTGTCATATCTTCTTTAGATGTTCCCTTCATGGTGTTTAGTGGTGAGAACCACTAATATGCTTTCACCCTTCCATAGAATAGCTGGAAGTCATGCCTCAATTAGTCTATGATCAATTCTATGATAGAGCTAGTGTTTTATATCTATTACATAAGGATTTGTTAAATTCTTTTATGAAAAAAATAAGCGTACAGTAAGGGATTTATAAATTATATTAAAAAGCCACAGAAGGATTAGGAAAATATCGCAAAATAGGCTACATAGGGATATATAAAACATGCCATGAACGCACGTAATATATAGGATTTATATACCAATGACATCTCTGTGAAATATTGACCTAAGAGTATATCACAGTGAACTTTTAATCATTTCTTACATTGGGAAAAAAAGGAAATTCCCTATCAATTCCATAGTTAAAAACACACATAAGTAGGGAAAGTAAATAATAGGGAAAGTGGATAATTTTCTAGTTAGAGAAACTAGGGAACTACATGTGGAGTTTCCATAGGGAAAATTTCCTACTTCCATGTTCCCTATTATTTACTTTTCCTACTTATATGTAATCTTAACCAAGAAATTGATAGCCAAATTCTATTTTTTCTTTTCTATGTAGGAACTTTTTTCCAGTATGTTTCCCTACATACGGTGTATTTCCTATATAGAAAATTTATTATGTGATTCTATTTTTTCTATAACTTGTAAATATTATATTTTTCGTATTTTACATATTTCCACTTAGTGAATTTCTAAGTAGAAAATTATATAGTAAAATTTCAACCAAAAAATTATATAAATATTTTTTAGTTAATTTCAAATAGGAAATAAAACGTATCTAATAGATTATGTTAAAAAAATTTAGTATCAAGTTTTTTTTCTACGTCAAGAAAAATTTCTTAAATAGATGATATTTTTCTATGTAGGCTTTTTTTCCTATGCTAGGAAAAAGCCTGTATATAGATAATTTTATTTTAAAAGATTATTCAAATGATCTATATGATGCCATAATATGGTGATACTATATTGTTACTCAAGTTGATTCCTAATGGCTACTAAAATGGTAAATAGAGGCATTGAATTGTACATTACCCCAATGTAAAATAGGGAGACTAGAAAAGAAAACATTTACACTGACCCCAGCTTGCACCAACTTAAGAAGATCATGAAAAATGCCTTCTAATTTATGCAATCAAAGAATCCTAAGACACAAACCCATAAATATCCATCTTACAAAGGTAGAGTAGCCCATTCAATTAGTTAGTGAACTATAAGTAACCCCTTCTAACATTGTGTAATATTATTGCAAACAAAGTATCACCTGCTCCAAATGTTGAGCTCTAATTGTGAGAGCAGCCCCTAAATTGGCTTGAAACTATGTTCCATAGCAACACTCAATTGAGTAGAGAAAAAAGAGATGACTCAAATACTATACATCTCAATAGAAATACAGTATCATAGCAACCCATTTTATGAGTCACCCACTAAACTGAAGGGAATGCATTAGAACAACCCATTTAATTAGTCCATGAGCTATAGATAGCCCACCTAGTAAACTGAAGGGAGTGTATCCCCTTCAACTTCCATGAAATGCCTTATCATGTCCATGGCATGTTCAACATTGACCTGCTTTCCCATTTCCAAAGTGGCATGTTTACCTACTTCCCTATTTTATAAGGGTGTATCCCCTTTAGCTTCAATGGCATGTTTTATCCTTTTCCATGGCCTATTAATCATTAGCACAACTTTCTTTCTCATTTTCTAAGGTTCCCCTTAGCACATGCTTGTTATTGAATGCACCTGCAAGATATAGGTGCCCCCTTAATTCCTTTGTATGCACCATCATTAAAACTAGTAGTCATCCTCGATGTCATTTGCTATTCCTTTCCAGTCTGAGTCACCACCTCTACATATGTACATATGGGCTTTTAAGCACAAAGGACCATATTATCATATTGTCATATTACCAGAAGTGCTCATACTATACGACATGAAGGTCTCTTTTCCTCCATCTAGTCACTCTAAATTAGTGTAAATATTGCATATGTTTTTCTTTAATGAAGGTAAATCCCTAACTACCAAAGGGACACTAGTGACATGAAAATACCACGAAGGTGTTAAAACTGATCATAGTAAATGGAACCCTTGACAAGGGAAAACCAAAAAATGCACCTTTTATCCACATCTAATAGATTCAATAGCCATTGGATTTTTGAAGTTCCACTCTAGTGCCACACTAGAACCTAAAGTAGCACAAAACCAAATTTTGTATATGCCATCAATTTTCTGTCTTCTTTGTGATTCCGCTGGGCAAGACATCATTTGGCCTACCTCACTTCTAGTCTCAATGTCAAACTGAGTGCTAGGACAATATGTTAAATACAAGGGCACAACATGGGAGATGTGATGTTATTCTACACTATCACCAACTCCGAACTATGTACTATGAAGATTGCTAACAATTGTAGAAGTCCATAACTCACATGATTGTTGCTCTTCCCATTAAAAAGTTCTTGTACTTCTCCTATACTAAAACAAACTTAGTATTCCCTTCTCTCCCTTCTTAATTGTTTGCATTAAACAAAGATTAAAAACTTCAACTTTCTAACTTTTTCTTCTATTCTACTTCAAAGAAAATGTTTCCTCTATTTATCTCTTTACTTGAATCAATCACAACTATCATCATATAACTATTCACATAGTGCAACATACTAGCAATTAAGAATGACTACATACCAATAATAAGACATTTCTACAAAAGTTATGGATATTGCTTACCTACACAAGAGATGGGTCTTGGTAGTACCATTGCTTATCAGTTATAGCAGTAACATTTCCTAACTGGTGCAATATGCATCTCTTTGCCCTTCTCTAGTGCCCCTATGTTATTGCAAGCTTTGCAAAAAGAGGTTAGTACATTTGACAAAAACCAAGTTATTTCCAATCATCACTTGCAAATTTCCAATCATCACTTGTGAATTTCCAATCATCACATAGACCTCCAAGAGACCTAGTTCAGTTTCTAACAAAGTAGTACGGAGTTTCAAAGTAAGCTCCCCCCCAACTTACTCATGCATACTCTATTGTGAATTGTGCTACTGCATAGATAAGGCCAGGTTGAAGTTTATATCCACCTTACATATAGGTTAAGTACTATAAGATCCTTCGACTAGAAGGAGACTTAGGCACTTCCTCCAAACAACAATACAATGCCTATTAAGTCCCTGAGAATGATCCTCAAAGGTCAATTGATTCTTACATATAGAAAAATCAGGCATTTTACCTATTTCTACAAGACCACTCAATCATCTAAAAAACTCTAGCAATCACCATCTAGCCTAAAATAAAGATTGTATAAACCTTCCATCTATCAATAGTCTTGATCATACCATAGCTGCTATGTATGCCATTTCTTTGTGAAAATTTTGTAATTTCTAGCCATATTAATGAAATGTTTGTACTACTCAGAAGGTACACATATGCAAAAATTGGGTATAAGGCTTCCATCTACAAGATTTTGAGCACCAATATTCCAACACTTGATGATCATCACCTTCTTCCCCTACCTTGTGTCCTCTGTTTTTTTCTAGTTGTGAGTGTTGGGCATTGCTTGTTTGGGCTCCACCTTGCTATACAAGTCTATTTAGACTTGTATTTTCTATGTTGTTGACTAGTAGACATCCCTAAAATCCAATTGTCCTCACCCCTTAGCATCACTTCTTTCTATGCCGTGTATCCATAGTTTTGTGCAGAATATGAATGTTGGGAGCCACTTGTTTGGGCTCCTCCATCTACTACAAAGTATTGGTACTCTCATTGCACAAAAGATGCTTTTATAAGAACTCGAAATACATGTTAATGACTGGTCTCTTTTTGATATCTCAAATCCTCTCAAAATAAGATCAATCTCTTGTAAGAAATCATAGCTCCCTCTATCCAACACAACAATCCAAAACATGATGAGGAATTGCCCACTAGAACATGGTATTAACCTATCAAAACAACATATGTATGATAGAGACTCACCAATAAATTTTAGCCACCCATTTTGCTGTCGACAAAATTCAACCATTGTAAAGATAGTTTCCCTACCCTAGGTTGAATGCACAAGATCCAATCAAACATTGCCATAATCCAACCCACAACCTGTAGTTTCACTTTTGAATGAAATTCACCCCACCTTTCAAAGCAGTTTCAAAGGCCTACCATGCTCCTGTTGCCAAGTTCTACATGGATGAATCAATCACCTTCAACCCTTGCAACAAAAGCAAACTAACCATCAAGTCAACTTCAAACTGATTAGAAGTAAAAGGAACTTACATAGCATAGAATGCAAAGTATACTTGTCTAAAAATGAAAATTATTTTTCCTTTAAAAAATGTTCCAATTACTACCTCAGTTGGACTTGATGCTATTAATGGACCCACAATTTGTGCTCATATTACATGACCATCTAGCCCTACCACTGACATACTAGGTCTACAAGTTGTTCTGCAAGTGTCTCCTTTATCAGTCAAAAGGAAAGATCTAGAAAGACCTATACTAACTGAGCTGCCATTAACATTCAGGCAACTCCACTCCATAGAGTTGATGTAGAGAGTGGATAAACTCTCCCTTTATATATGGGACTAGCACCAACCATTCTAGATTTAGCTTGCTTCTCTTTCCCATGATCTATGGCTGCCTTCTATTCAGATATGTAGGTATGTTGTTATAGCTACTGTGTAATTCACCAATAGTTCCTTCTCAAACTTCCTCTTAGCATGCAATAACTATACCACTCATTCACAACAATAATGTCCTAGCAATAGATGAAATAATTGCATTGACCCTTCAAGATTGATAGTGCAACCATGTTGTGCGTTCTTTCCATGACCAACTTTTCCATCTCACTATCATTCTTCATTCTCATGGCATGGCACCTATTTCATTCAATAAGTTCATGTCTTCAACTATAGACTACCTTACTGTAGTTATTTCAAAAGACCATGGGCTAATCTGATTTTGATTTGATAATGTAGCTCCCACATGCAAAAAATCTAGTGACGCATATTCTTTATTACAAAAAAGTAGTCTCCTTAGTTAGTAATGCACCATGCAACTATGAACATCCTCAAGACAACATATTTTCTTTACAATCATTTGCATATTGGCATAGTCCCTACTGACAATATGGCTATAGTAGTCATCTAGTAAGTCAAAGAACCCTCATTCAAGCCACTTTCCAAAGCTAGGAAAGTGTTGTCTTAGGCTATACATCAACTACCAATTACTAGAGAACCAAAGACTAAATCCCAAGCTAGGAAAGTATCCACCAATTACTAGAGAACCAAAGACTAAATCCTTTGATAAGATCTTGTCAACACTTATCACACTCTTGCAAGCATAACACATGCAATTTACATGTAGAGTAGCCATACTCATGGTGTAGGAAAAAATCAAACAGCAAGTAAAATACACTAGTACATGGAAGTTTTTTCTACCTGACTAGGCCATTGATTACTTTTAGGCAGGTACCAATTATCACACTCTTGCAAGCACAACACATGCAATTTACATGTAGAGTAGCCGTACTCATGGTGTAGGAAAAAATCAAACAGCAAGTAAACTACACTGATACATGGAAGCTTTTTCTACCTGACTAGGCCATTGATTACTTTTAGGTAGGTACCAATTTCCACACACAAGCTTACAAGTCCTAGATGATAATATATGTGTCTCAATGTCAAACTGAGTATCATGCTAGTCTTCTAACTGTAGGGGTATAACATGGGAGATGTGGTGGTATTCTACACTATCATTTGCTGTTGTAGACCCTGTAGCATCTCGCTATGCCAAAAGCATTGGAGATTTTTCTCTAGTTGTGGACCCACCAGATCAAATGATGTAGAGGATAAATATAGCAATTCCTAGGTAGAAAATGATGTAGAGGATAAATAGAGTTGTCTAGAGATGATTGGCTATAAAGAGATGACAGCTCAACAACAATAAGAGTAGTCTCAAAACTAAAGGACTAGATGGGGAAACATAGTACTACCATGCTCTTGCCAATAGCATCCAAAGGCTATAAAGCAGGTGTAGCATATGCTAATGATGAAAAGAAAAATCCATTAACCCCTGTCCATAGATTTTAGCATATATCTCTTCACCTTTATCAAGTACTCCTATGTTGCAATGGAAGAAAAACTTACTGCAATGGAAGAAAAAAAAAAACAAACCAATGACTGATCTTACTCTCACCATGGCAAGATCATCTTCACCAACTCTTTCTGCCTTTTCTCTTCTTTTTTTGCCTTTCTATCCATATATAGGAGCCAATTGAGCCTTTTGATTCCATAGTGTTTGACAGTTCTCTATTTCTTCATCTTCATTGTCCTCACTTTAGCTTTTCTCTTGATCTTCATCCTCTTCATACCTATGTTGCAATGGAAGAAATATCTATTGCAAAATGGAAGAAAAAACCTACTGCAATGGAAGAAAAAAAAACAATCTAATCAAGTACACTTATGTTTCAATGGAAGAAAAACCTACTGCAATGGAAGAAAAAAAAACAATCTGATCAATGATTGATCTTACTCTCACCATGGCAAGATCATCTTTTACCACCTCTTTTTTCTTTTTCATTTTTATCCATATATAGGAGCCAATTGAGCCTTTTGACTCCATAATGTTTGGCAATTCTCTATTTCTTCATCTTCATGGTCCTCATTGCTACTTTCCTCTTCATCTTCATCCTCTTCATACCCAACATTGTTAGAGAGAGCACAGAGTCCTCTTGACTCTCGCCATCATACACAATGCCCACTTGTGCATATGTACATGTACAAGATTCGATACACTGTGAAGCCTGTTGCCTACAACGGCAACAAGTATATTCTCTTTCTTAATTGAAGCATTGATTCTTACCAAAAAAAACCATGTTATACTTAATACAATAAAACAAACACGTAAATGGAGGCATCTCACCTATCTGACACAAAAGGTGCTACAGCCTTTGCCTCTAGTTCTTCCTATTCAACATCCTCCAAACCTTGTTCATTGTTGAAGACTGAATAAACAAACATACAACATAAATATAAACACAAATGTAGACTAGACCGTGACCTTATCAAAATTTTGAAAACATAAATGTTCTTACAATAAAGGACACAACTATATCATTGCAATTTTAAAGATGTAAGAGATTCTGAAGAGATTACAGACATCCATACCATTTGTGTTTAATCAAATCTCGATAATGTTCAAATTTCACAAGTTCCTCTAGCTCTTCCTCCTTCTTTATTTTTTCTCTTGGGACATGATATCTCCCATCATTCTCACAAATTTAATCAGGGAGAGCTCTACCATCAAATCTATCACATAGCAAACAAAGAAACTATATATATATCAAGTCCTATATTTATCAATAGTTCTCATGAAAAAAATGTACAAGAAAAATGTTCAAACATATAGATAAGGTTGTTTTGTTTACCATTCCATAGAATTCTACAAAAAGAAAACACAATGTTCAAAGTCTGAACCTCATCATTTTTTTAGTCCACCAAAATACAAACAAAAATGAAACACAATACTTTCTACCAAACTGTACTGTCCATTGAAATGATAGGAACCAAACTCAAATTTGGCTACATACAATAGGTCCATCAAGGCCAAACCAAACAATGCATATGCTTTCTATATCTTGCAAATTCAGTAGCCATTAGATTTTTGAAACATGAGATTTGCCAGTAACCTCAAAGATATTGAAACTCTAGGTTAGTTTCCTTCTAAAAAATGTGTTTATGGCAAACCCTAAATTAACCTTTATTTCAATTGGGAGGGTAGTGTTATGCCTCCATAGAGACATAACAGAAACACAGGACACAATGGTGTCGCAGCGCGTAGGGTTGAAGGTCACCACAGGGGTTTGGCAAGAGAAGAATGTATGGGGGTTCAAGAGCTTTTACTCTGAAGATGGTAGAGATAAGAGAAGGGTTGAAGGCTTCAAGCCAAGCTCTTAAAGATAAGTGACAACAGGGTGAAGGTAGATGTAGGGAGAGGAGTAGACGGAAGAGAAGGGGTTTGAAGTGTAACAACTCCGAAATAAAAATACCCATTCCGCATATGAATTCCCTCTTCGGAAGGGGTCATAGGGAAAATATTTTTTTGAATTGGATAAATGACAAAAAAAATATTGTTGTTATTCCCCTTATTCCCCCCAGTCGACTGTCGAGCTGGAGGGGGAGGGGAATAGAAGGAGTGATTAAGCTCCTTGATGGAGCTTGTAGGAGAGAGGAAGCCATGCGTGATGCCATGCAGGGGAGGGAGGATCCCCCTCCCCTCCCCTATTTAAATCAGGGGTGGTGGCTGCTGCCATGGCGGGGTAAGAGGAAAGAAGAGTCTAACTGCCGTGCTGCCGTGAAGCAAGACAGGACACCGCCCAGCCATCAATCGCCGTTGCCGCTGCAGATTGAACCCCTGCCCACATCATCATCAGCCGAGGGGGGGGAAGTGTTGGAGTGGTGAGAGGAAGGGAGAGAGTGGCGCCACCAGTAGCTCGAGTGCAGTCTGGCCTGCCACCATCTAGCCGCGCTGAACCGCCATCCGTCGGCAGCTTGCCATGAAGTCATCCTTTCCCCTCCACGTGGGAGTCTAAACCCCCCCCAAAAGCTTTTGGAAGCTCCTTTGAAACTTCCAAGGGTGGACTTCCTAAGCTCCCCTTCCTATAGCTTTTTAAGGCTACCCCCACAAATTCCCTCCTAAGGGCTTTTAAGGCCCTATTTCCCCCCCGATTTGCCATTGAAGGGCTTTTCATGTGCTTCTTAAGCCATTTTCCCCCATGAAAAACATTCATTCTTAGCCTTTTTATACCTTTGTTTCCCCCCTTCTTCCTTTCCACCAAGGGTTACTTTCCTTTTCCCCCCTGGGATTCAAGCCCCTTCTTGTGCCCATTTGTAATACCTTTCAAGTGGGTTGAAAGCCTAGTTACTCAGTGATTTAACCCCTCACTAGCGGGTTATACATTCTCCTTCCTTCTTTTTCTGATCCACTAAGACCGTTTAAAACCCTCCCGAGGTTTAAGCACCCCCTTTTTCGTGAAATCCCTACTTCAAGGAGGAAGCCTTCTAAAACCGTTTCCGATAGACGGTGCAAGTTATCACAAAGGGAGCTATGATGGAATTTCAAAAAGGAGTTCTCAAAGCCGCATCCAAGACGGAAAGGCTGCATTCGCGATGGCTCCTAAGAAAGCCTAAGGCACAACCACAGGAGGATTGTCTCCTAGCATCCACATGGACATCTCACCACAAGTCCAGGTTTTTCTTCCTAATTTTTATTTTACCTCGTTATAATTCAATTGGACGTAGATGATATTTGGAAATAGGATGCATTTTTCGACTTAAATGCTTTAGAAAAATTAACTCAAGATGGAGGATTTTAGTCATTAGTATTTTTAATAAAATGGACAAAATAAAGTGAGTAGAAGATTGATATGCGTTCCTAGCAAGTAGTTTTTGTGCATTTCAATGAACTGAACTTAGATTATTGTCCATATTTACAAAACACAATTAAGATAATGCACTCCATTTAAGCATGGATGTATAAATTGCATGTCGCATTATTAGGCTATATCTTCTTCGCAATGAGTCATCATGGAAAGTGCTAAGAATCCATAGGAAAAAATACAACAAAAAGGCCTCATAGACGCACATTTAGATGCGATTTTTGAATATAGAGAAAAACTTACGGGCGCGTTTATCCACCGTCTATTTGCGCGTCTATCATTTTGCATCTATAATCACATATATCAACGAATTTACATGCACAAATAGATGCGCAATAGATGCACATATACACGTGCATATAGACATGTTGGTAGACGTGCTTTTACAAGCACTGATAGACGCGAACGAAAAACAAAAAATGTCATTTAAAAAAAAAGATATTTAATTTCTTTTTTTAATTTGAATTATGAAGCGCGTCTATAAGTGCGTGTAGTTTGCATTATCGACGCGCGAATAAACACGAATTATCTGCAATTTAGACGCGCTGATAGACGCGTAAAACAAAACTGGAAAAAAAAAACCAGAGAGCATGTGCCACATGCTCTCTGGTTTTTTTTCCCCCCTCCCATACATCAGATTGTGTATTTGGGAAAAAGACAATGTATCTTACGGGCACGAGAATTGAAAATAAAAGTCCATGTATTCATTATATATCAAAGCATTTACAAGGGAACTTTAAGTGCTTGCGACCTAAAGCGTGGCTACAAGCAGTAGGTTCAAAGAGATATCATACATATACAAGAAAAGAAGGCCTCATGAGGAACTATGGTGCTCCGCTACGAATCTGAAGAGGAAACATCCTTGCTAGTACCACCATGGCTACTAGCGTCGCTATCCCCCTCCTCGCTATGCTCCACATCTGGGTTCGCCTACACACACAAAAGATCAGGGTTGCTTACATAGACAAGGTGGAGAAAAAGTTATAATTAGTTATACTTTTAATAGGAAAGTAAGAAAAACATACCTCCTCTGGTTGTTGAATCCTCATGGCCCGGTTGTATTGGTCCTCAGTGATGAGACCCTCCTCATAAAAGTGAAGCCATGTCACTGCGCGGTTATGGCCTTGATGGTAACCTACCTCTCTAGGAGTAGGTGTCCTACCAATGATGGTAGTTTGCAAAACATTTAGAGATATACAAACAATTACGAGTCACAATATATTAGACTAAAATATATAAAGAATTGAAAGAAATATAAATTAAAAAAAACTAGAAATCAAAATATACTTACAAACTCTGCCTCCCACGACTCTCTGCCACCGATCCGTAATGCGACAATCCCATTGTTTCCATTTGGATCCGTCGCGCCTCTGCATGCTGGCGACTCTTCACTTTCTCAGCTGCTTTCTTCTTGGCTTTCTTCCACTCTATGCGGTGGCACATAGGTGGTTGGCTGTAGGCTCCACGCCCCTCCTCCAGCCTCCGCAATGAGTCCCTGGCCCCTGTCATGAGGTGGGATCTTTTGTTGTGAAGCATATCCCTCACTTTTGTACGTCCCCAATCATCCTAGAATCGGTGACCCTAAGGATTTGGGTACCTCCTATGGACTGCCCTCAACACCTCCTGCCACCCACAAGCCGCTTTTCCGATTTTTGAAGGCAATGAAACAATCTTTATACATCGCATGCATGACGCTCCTCATGTACACCATTACATCCCTTCCCTCATCATCATGAAAGATGCCACCAGTATCTGTAACTCTATAGTACTGGCGTACAACCATCTCTACGTGATCTACTAGTGAGGGTGATCGCTCGCCACCTCCTAGGCAACCCCCACACAACCCTCGTCCTCCCCCTTGACTCTCCCTCCTCCCTCTCTGTCGACTGCCCTCTACCTCGCTGGACGTACGAGCTTTTGCAGATGCACGTGCTTCTACATATGCTTGTGCTTCAGCCGATGCACGTGGAGTACCTGCATATGGAGTACTTGCATATGAAGTACCTGCATGTGGAGCCTTGGAAGTAGTGCCAAGCAAAGACGCCAGAGGTGTCCCAGACATGACACTGAACACCTCGTCCACTGTGGGAGAGCGGCCAAGTTGTCTGGTTATCTCTCTAATGAAGTATTCCCTACTAGGAAAACCTCCAAAAAATGCATTGATCCCCCTGCCAAAGGAGGCCAATGTATCATTCATGTGATTCACATCAGGGTCATTGCTAGATGAATCAGGATATGACATCTGCAAAAAAAACACAGGAAAAAGACAAATTTATTTGCATACAAAAAATCATATATTACCTACATTTTCAAAGAGCTTTCTTTAGACATTGAGCATAACACTTAAGTGCTAATACTTCTCTTAAACAAGAAAATTGATAAACACAAACATGGGATTGGTCACATTCATCATTGCAAAAATATATTGTTTACTATCAGAACTGGTAGACCTGGCGCGTGTATCCCCGCATCTACATTGCAGGTTAGACGTGCTCTCAGATGCACTCCAGAGTGAACCTTCTATCCAGTGCGTCTATCTGCGCATCTAACATGCAGCATAGATGCGCTGCCAGACGTGTATCCTAGGTTAATGCGCGTGTATAATCGCGTGTAGACTGCAGGTCAACCTTCTGTGCAGTGCATATATCATCGCATGTACACTGCAGAGCACACGCGCCAGCATACGCGCTCTAAGACGCGCCCTCAGACGCTCTGAGAGGAAACATTTTTTCGCATCTATGTCTGCGTCTACACTCAGATGTAGACGCGCTATCAGAAGCATCCAGTCGGCCGATTTTAGGCTGACGACCGCCATTGATGATTTACAAAATGCAATAGATAATGGAATCACAAATCCTAAATAAACAGACAGAGCAGAAAGAGGAAGAGAGAAACAAAGAGAGAGAGAGAGAGAGAGAGAGAGAGAGAGAGAGAGACTCACCTTGGGTGTTTGGTGTGGCGGGTGGTGGCGCTTCTTCCTCTCCTTGGTAAGTTACCCTCCCTTGATGCTTGCTTGCTTGCTTGCTGCTTCTTCTTGTTCTCCTCTTTCTTGTTCTCTCTTTCTTCCTCTCCTTGGATTTCCTTTTTCCCTTCTTGTGTGTTTGAAATGAAAGAAGAGGTGAGTCATGAGGAGGTGAGGCATGAAGAGACTAGGTGAGGCATGAAGAGACTGCATGTCGGCTAAACTCAAGCTTCAGAACCGCAAAAAACGCAAGAAAGGAAAGGCGCAGTTTGAAAAGAAATGATTTAAGTATGGTTTGAATTTTGACGTGTGCGTCTATTTTCGCGTGTATATGTGCATCTATTGTTCAGATAGACGCGAATATAGATGCGTAGTTAAATGCGGATATAGACGTGCATTTGATTTATCATAATTTTTTGTTTTTAAGATAAGTTTTGATAGTGAATTCTTATCATAAGTTTTAATGTATTTATGATGATTTTTGTGTATTTAAAATTAAGATCTTATGTAAATATATGAATGACAAATATTTTGATGTTGTCATGAATTAGGTTTAATCATGTTGACGTTGTCATAACCTAGTGCAGTGCAAGCTGGTGAGTCAATGAGCACATCCTCAAGTGAGGATGAAACATTGCATCTTCATAATCAAGATGCATGGCTACGATGAAAAATTAAATGCATGTGTGATCGTTATCGAGGGTGTATTTTTCGAGCACCTCGAATTGCAATGTCACACCTCAGCTTGTATGAAGAATGGGACCGAGAAAAATCACCGGTATTCATTGTTTTTTTTTACCACTAAGATTGCATGTCTATGTTTATACGGGAATTATATATCAACGTACATGAAACTCCCTTTTCTGGTTGAGCAGGATGCGGTGCCACATTCTCAGATGCTCCCTCTTGGGCATCGAGAGGCTGCAAAACGTCGACGCGAGGAGGCAGAGTCTTCAAGAAGAGTAAAAACTGACGATCATGATAGTAGCCCTCATGAAATGCCCCATCAAGTCGTAGAGGATGAGATTTTGGACAATATGGTACACCATCTATTTTTGCAATCGGTTCAGGGAGAATGTCACTCTATGAAGCTAGATGATCCACTATATGTAGCATCATCTACTCCATTGTATGAAGGTTGTATGTACTCCGTTCTTTGTGCGTCCCTCGAGATACTTAACTTGCAAACAATTTATGGATGGAGTAATGTCAGTTTGGATGCGTTATTGAAGTAGGTATCAATTCAGTTTGGCTTATATATGAATCATAATATTAATTGTTAATTCTATTTTGAAATCAGACAGAAATATGTGTTGGTGGTTTTTTAACTTGCTTTTAAAAATATATGTAGGTTATTATCACAAATGCTTCCAAAAGGAAACAATTTGGTAACTAAGAGAGAGCAAGCAAGACATTACTTGACATCTCTGGGAGGCCTCGATTATGTCAAGATCCATGCATGTGTCAATGATTGTGTCTTATTTCGTGGGATTCATGAGTTCGCACGAGAGTGTCCTGTTTGTGGCGAATCAAGATATGAAGTGGAGATGAAGTCAATGGATGTGCCTCGTAAGGTTTTGCGATATTTTTCGATTGTTCCTCGTATAAAACTTATGTTCAAGTGTAAGTCTATTGGAAAGCTCATATCATGGCATGCTAGTCATCGTTCAAGTGATGGAAAATGGAGGATCCCTGCAGACACACCCGCATGGCAACATATAGATCATTTGTGGCCCGTTTTCAAAGAAGAGCCAAGAAATTTAAGATTTGGTTTAGGTATGGATGGAATCAATCCATTTGGCATCAAAAGCACATCATATAGTGTATGGCCAGTGGTATTGGTGAACTATAATATTCCTCCATCCATGGCAATTAAAAAGGGACATGTGATGTTGTCCCTTCTGATTCCTGGAAAGCACAAGGTAAAAAACATGGATATTTACTTAGAGCCTTTGATTGAAGAGTTAGAAATGTTATGGGAAGGTATTGAGGTGCAAGATACAAGTGCATCTACATCCTCTAGAGATTTCACATTGAAGACCATGTTGTTGTGGACCATGCACAACTTTCCAGGATACGGAGAGTGTTTAGGTACATGTATATAACTCTATATTTGAAATTCAAGACTTGAATCAATTTCATTTTATTAATTCACTTGTTTTTTCAGGTTTAACCACGTCAGGATATCATGCATGTCCTATTTGCGGTCCCTCTCTAGTTTCCTCTAGGCCGGCACATTTGAAGAAGGTTGTCTACGACAATCATCATCAATTTCTTCCTATTGACCATCCCAAATATGTTCTCCCTACTAATGGAATGACTCCACAATCTCTAACCATTCGAGATTGGAAGGAGAGATGGATTAATGCCGACAGCCACCCTCCACTCGGCATGAGTCGGTAAGAAGTGCATTTAAAGTATTTAGCATGATGAATTGTTTACATAATATATTGTTTGTTTGTTAGGTTCTCTATATTTTTTCGTCTTCCATACTAGACTGAACTCAAGATCAATCACTTGTTGGACCCCATGCACATATTCAAAAATGTTGTATCTACATTATGGGATCACTTGATAGGGGCTCCTGATTCAGTTAATGTAAGGGAGGATTTACGTAACATTGGTCGCATGAGATGAGCCTGGCCACGCATTGGACCCAGAGGAAAGATTGAGCTACCCCATGCACCTTGGATGTTGTCAAAGAACGAGGATAAAATAGTGAAGGAACAAATATATAGATTTCGAACACGCACAGGATGTATGAGATGTCTCAAGGAAGCCTTCATAAAGAAAAAGAAAAGAGGTGTGGAGCAACTATCTAGTTTGAAGTCCCACGATTGGCACAAAATGATTCAAGTAAGGGTATCTCTAACCATGAATATATTAATTAGTGGAGTAACTATGTGTAAACTTTGGGGTATGATGACTTTTTCCTCAACTAATCATTTGATCTATGAATATGTTTACATTTAGTTCATACTTCCTACTAGCATATCCCATTGTGCCTCCAAAGATGTACGTGATATCATTTACAAGATGGGAGAGCTTGTGAGGTGTGTATACATTGTATTTTTTCATTATATATCTTTGAATTTCTACACAAAAATAAACAATTCTCAAATACATCTTGACAGATACGTGAGCTCGAAGGAAATTGATCCAAACACATTGCAAGATGCTCGAGTATTATCTGTTGAGGTGGTTTGTTTGGTGGAGGAAATTTTTCCTCAATCCATTTTGACTACTCAATTACATTTACTCATACATTTGATTGATGAGATCGCACTTTGTGGGGCAGTTCATGTAAGGTGGATGTTTTTTCTTGAGCGCTTCATGAAAACCTTGAAAGATTTTGTGAGGCAAAAAGCACGGCCTGAGGGAAGCATGGCTGAGGGTTGGTTAGTGCAATCATCCCTTGTTTATATCTCTGAATATCTTACTGAAGTGGATCCCTCTCAACCACGACTATGAAAAGATGATGAAGACTTGAGGATGACCTCTATAGTACCTCAAGGAAAAGGAATGAGTAAAGTGCTAACAAAAGAAGAACTTCGTAAGTTAAATAGTTTTTGTGTGCTCAATAGTGATGTAATGAGAAAATGGGTGACACTATATAATGAAGCAAGGGCAAGAAGAAAAAGCGAAAGACAAGAATTTTGCACTAGATATGGACGTAATGTCTCATTTCTAGATCATCTAAATGTGCTCCCACGTCATATTGATATAGATTGGTTACATGAGGAAATGGAGAGAATGGAAAAAGAGGAGGAAATTAATATATCTCAAGAAGAGTGGGAATACGCACGAGGTTGCTTATCAAAGGTGAGACATACTATCAATTAATTTGTTTCTATAAGTTTTATTTTATATAAATATTTGACATGTTTGATCTTTTATCTTTTACTACTAGTGCACATTATTCAATGCACTTTGGTGTGAGGGTAAACATCTTCGAACTCAACGTATAGATGAAAAGAGAAATACCCAAGATTGTGGTGTCCTTGCTCACTTCGAGGCTGCCAATGGTACCATGGAAGGTTATTGTGGCTTGATCCAAGATATTATGAAGCTTGACTTCAGACGATTCTTTATATATGTACTGGATGTGAAGTGGTTTAAAGAAGTGGTAACAAATGGTGAGCATTGCACAATCAAACGTTATCCAAGTGGTTTTGTAATCATTGACTCTACAAAATTTCACCAAAACAAGAATGACACATTAGTGCTACCTCAACAATGCGAGCATGTATATATGCAAAGGCTAAATTTTCTATATGTATACATGTGATACATACAATATAATAAGTACTTAAGTTTTTTACTTTTGTTTTTCAAATACAGGTCGTGTATCATCCAATGGTAAACAATAACCGATGGTGGTATGTCATCCCTATATCTAATTGTTCAAAACCAATATATGGTAATATTACTGACATGGAGATAGCAGATGACAATCCAACAATTAATGATGATATGCATGATGACACCATAATGGATGATATGCGTGATATAGTACAAGATGAACCTTGCGAGGATGTTCAAGGAAACACAGAAGAAGACAATAATGTGATTGTCGATGATATTGATGAAGTTATTGAGCAATATAGCAACACATCTGATAGTGGGATAGACTTATTTGTTTCGTTACCTCTTGGTAACATAGACCTAGAAGTAGATAGTTTAGCAAGGGCTGATCTCATTGAAGATGAGATGGATCATTCACTATAACACACTTAATTTGCTTATTGATTCAATGTGTATTCCTAATTCTATGCTTTTTATCATGCGCACACGTGCATACTCAAGAATCAATAGTTAATTTTAAAGCTAAATTGAATTTTGCATAATAAAAAGGAAGTATCTTTTATCATCTTCAAGCACGTAGAGAAATTCCAAGATACATATTGCAATGCTTGCTACTAATTGTAAGGTTTCTGTCGCTTGCCGCTAATTACTTATATCAGGCTTGTCAACTGGAGGAACTGCCATTCATTAGAGAGCAATGAAAAAGTAATTATTAATTCTATTTTTTTAATTCAATGATTCAATGTGTATTCTTAATTCTATGGTTTTTATCATGCGTACATGTGCATGCTCAAGAATCAATTTCAGGTGGTTAAATAATTATTAACTTTGGTTTTTTAATTATGTGAATTGCTAATTTTAGGTGGTTAAATAATTGTGCGTCTACTGGCGTGTCTATATTAGCGTCTATTTGCGCGGATATATAGACGCAAAATTCGCGTCTATTTACACGCACGTTTACACGCACTTATAGACGCTCTGATAGACGCGCCCGACTTTGCACGTCTAACATGCGCGTCTATGCCTCGTTTCTGTTATAGTGAAAGTGCAAGGCATGAAATGATTCCTAAGTTGCATAAATTGGTCAAATTTCATTTTTCAACTGCATAATTATTAGTAAAAGGGTTGATTGTTTAGCATGAATCTTGTTCGCAAGTTATAGGATGATTAATTGGAATTAGGTTATAACCTTACCTATGCTTGATCTTAAATCGATAAGTTAGGGTTGAAAATCAATTTACGCATAGACAATGAGTCATGTGTTTATGGAAATGATAGCGCAATTATCTTCAAGAATTAAACAAATTGGCATAAACCTAAACACCTAAACCCGCGGAGTACTCGTTTTAAAAAGAGTTAATTCAATTCCAAAGAACTCACTAGGATTTAATACGTGACCTAGTCGCACGTATTGCTAACACTGAAACTCCTATACCCTAAATACTTGCCCACATTCACTGAATGTAGGGACAACGGAACATACTTGAGAAGTGATCTAGGGTTTGTCCCTAAGAATCTTTCGCTAAAAAGATGGAACTTGGAATCCTAGGACTGACAATGTCAGCCTAATGTAATCAGGAACAGATTGTTTTGTGACTCCGTTTGATGGGTAGAATAGTTCCATAGTTCGATGTGACACTTATGCAACAAGTGCAGCGTCGTATGATCTTGTGATTGGATCACAAGGGAATGGCCAATTCTCGGAATGAGGCTGGCAGATTCTTACGCAAGTTATCTTGCAAGAGGATAAATAATCATCCTAATATAGTATCTTTCTGGGGTAAAGATAATTCCTTGGAGCAAAGGACAAACCAATAAATTGGAATAACATATAAACTTAAGGTATTGACCAAGCCAGGTTAATAGGGTACGGCCCTAACCCAAGATATAGGGGATCTTACCAAGTCACAAGTCATCCCACATCGAGTGCTGGATGCATTCGAAAAGAAGGATTCATTTCGTAGCAGTTGGCCAACAATAAACGACCAATGGAAATGTTTGTGCTTGTTACAGATTTAAGAGCACTGTTTGGCTTTGTTTGATCAATGAATTAAAAGATAAATGGATATCTAATACTTCAGGTTGAAGGCCTGAAGGGAGAGGCAACTTCAGTTACCCGCGAATGCCTGCCTGACCCTAACCAAGGGGGTTGATGGACCTAAAAACGGGCCGGCACTGGCTCATGCACTAGCCGGACCTCGTCACTATGCACAAGACAACCCCTCGGCCTCGCGGCCAGGAGCGTCTATCAAAATCTCTGCCTTCCTAAACATTGCGTTTGTAATACGTTGCAGTCCAACTGATCCTAACCCAATATTGCTCCTCAGAGGGAGTCCCTTTCACATAGCCAAAAGGCTCGAATCACATACACATGGGGTTCCTCCTACGGCTGAATGCCGTCAACCCTCTGCGACTCTCCTACACCTTGGGGATTGGCCCCTCGATGCGTCGCTCAACATTTAAACATTTCACACAAACGTCGCTCAAGGTACCAAATAAACGTATCCAGGAATGTACCATTGTCCTTACTTGACTTCCCCTTTATGATCCCACGACTAGCCTACAGCATAGAAACCTCACACTCTCAACGGTGGGTCAAAGGCCTACTGAAAACAATTGCTATGCATGTCCAGGAGCTAACTCTGATACTTTTAATTTCCTCTAAATGATCATGCAAAGAGGTGGATGCCTAGTGCTCAAACATTTTAAAAACCAGCAGCGTGCAAGTGCAAAACATCTCTTTCATGCTTTTCTTTCTAACCGCTTTGTGCTTCGCTGCAACACCTAGCACCGAAGTGATCTTCGTGCTACTAGGTTTTAATTTTTATCATTATTATTCCGTCCTAGATGCGATGCATATAAAATCAGCAAATTATTCCTCATGCTCAACGGCATTTAACCATTTTTTCCACAACTCTACCCTTCCCCGTTGATAGTGCATCATTATATTCATTTCTTTTAGGGTTTCCTTGTCATTTTATGTGGAGAAAGGAAGGAAACACGCACTAAAACATATAAACAAGGCTGAACTGAAGCATAACTTCATGCCCTAGCCTTGCTATACATCAACAAACATAAATCCTATTTTTCTATATTTTTCATAGCCCCAAATGTATTTTTCCCCTATTTTTCATGGTTTTTTTATCATTTTCCCCCATTTTCTTCATTTTCTTGTATTTTTTAAATTGCTGAAAACGAAAACCAGTTTGTGGGCTATGGCCCTTAGTTCATTTGCCACAAAATTGAAAGATTAGTTGATGTGTATCGACGGTTTTCCCCATTTATATGCCCAAAACCCTTGTTTTTTCCCATTTTTCATACGTTTTCGGGTTTCTTGACATTATTTCGAGCCATGAAATGCATGTTTTTCATAATTTCTGGTTATAAACAGTAAGAACTCAGAAGAATCAGCAGCATAATCAAATCTTAGTCCATATGAACGGCATTCCATCAATCAAAAGCATAAAACACTAGATTTTCTTTGTAATTTTTAGTTTACCGCTTAAACGCGTGTTTTGGGTTTTTTTTTCCATGGCTGTAGATTTGGAAAACAGCAGCACTTCATGTCCAGCAACATCACAAATCACCATTCTCAGCCCGTGTAGCAATCCGGTCCATGCCGGACAAGTCTCCATCATTCTTTCTTCTTCCTTCTTCTTCCCACATGATCTTGCCTTTAGAAGAGAGAGAGGGAGGAGAGAGAAAGACTAGAATCAGAAATTTCAAACCAGGCCACCATTCGACGGGCGAAGGGCGGCGATATGATCAGCATACGGAGTGTAGGCAAGGGCTAATGTCAAACGGGAGGGTTGTTTGCAGGCAGGGAGGAGCCATGATCAACATGGGGCGCAAATTTCGGCCGTGATGGCGCCATCTCCTCCTCCTTTTTCTCACCACGATTTTGCATCTAACATTTCATGTGACTTTTAATCTTGGGCTCCCAAGAGTCACTTACTCATTTTGGCCAAATTTTGTCCACCTCTTCGCATCTTGACCGGTTTCTTGGCCATTTCCCCGTCCGGACTCGGAATCGAGCTCTGAAAAATCCTGGGCATCCGGCTTAGCATCCCGCATTGGCCAGTGGCTCGTGTCAACCCGCACGACTGTCTGAAAAATTATGAAAAATCACCAAGTGTCGCTCGGGCGCCTTTAAAGCACTTTGGCACTTAAAATCGTCCTAGATCGAGCCGCCGCCTTTGACGGTGAATATTTTTCCCTTGATCTTCATAATTTTTAGCTATTTTTAAGCACTTCCCGTCACCTAAATTCCGCTCTCATTGGCGACCACGGGATAGGGCGACTCAGCCGGTCGAATCCACGAATATATCTGCACATAAACAACCAAAGAAGCATCAAACTGATACAAAACAATTATCATCATAAAACTCAGCACAATGCTCCCCCTACCCCTGGACAGAACCAAGGCATGACATCCACAAGAAATAGGCCTAGCATCATCTAATAGAAGATCCGAAGTGAGTCACTAACCAGCTGCTCCAACACAGCCAAACTAAAAAGAACTGCCAAAGAGGTTGCCCTAAGTGGTAGTCTGAACTACTGACCAACTAAAGACAATGCAACTAGGAGCTCCTACAAGGCGAGGACTCCTATAGCCTGAGCAAAGGATATTTTCTTTCAGTATATCTCTTCTTTGAGGGTTTTGATTGGATGAACATACTTGGGCATGTAAAAAGGAGGGAGCTGAGCGTAGTGACCCAAGGAGAACAGGGCATCGGTCTCAGGACCTGTCTCGGCACCCAAGAACCTACCATGGCCTCGCAAGGCGACACTTAATCCTTTTCTAACGCTCACTTTTATTTTCGCTCCAACCTTCCTTGTTTTGATATTATTTTTCCAGCAAGAAGCCACCCCTAGGAAGACAAGGTATTGGCCCCGGGTCTGACTCGTCCCCAGGAACCTACCAGGCCTTCGCAAGGCAATGATCAACTGCTTATATATTTTCATTTCTTTTCTTTTCATTGATAGGGGTTAGAATCCCTTTTTACACACCTTCGCATTTATATTCATCTTTTAGGATATTCAGGATTTCTTGACATCATTATTATTATCTTCTAGCAGGCTTCTCTAACTGCCTCACTACTAACAAGAACTCCTAGAACGGCTGCCTAGCAAGTTAGCAGGACAGGGCCACTAGGACTTCCTTCTAAAACAGGTCTTTCAATGTCTAACAATGTCTTTACAGGAGGCAATGACTACTCCGACCTCCCTCAAACATACTTAGCCTAAACCTGGGACTTCATGCCTTGGTTGCCGGTCCCAAAAAAAAAAAAAAAAGATCCCCTCGACAAGTACAAATACACATATAACAGGAAAGAAAGGTACCCGTAAAGGAGAAATATCACCTGGAATGGCCACAAGAAGCTTCCATCGCAGCAAAGGCTCCTCGAGGCTCCATAAAATTCCACAACCCGCGAAACCTGTCCAGCACAACACTAAACCAAAACCCAATTAAACGCACCCGCACTAGACAGGGAAATGGCCCTCTTGGCCTAATGAAATCAGACATGACTTTGCTACAAAACTAAATCGGCCCTCTTGGCCTAATGAAATAAAACAATACTATGCATAACATCCTCCTGGAAACAACCATGATAGACATCAAAGCATACTATTCCCAGGGGAACAGGGCTTGTAGCCCTAAACTAGGTGCAGTAGATTATGACCTATCCCTCCTGCGTATATCGCAAGAGGTGTTCGCATCACATGTCGTCTAACCAGTCTGTGGGTCTGAGATAATAAAGGCAGATGAGTCTCGCTTACCCTCTGCATCACCCAAATCAACCATCGTCTGCCAAAGAGGGCATGTTCAGAAAGCATACCCCACAAACGACCAGGTCCTGTCTCACCATCAATAGATATATCGGGACAAGGGCCACAATTAAAGAAGAGGTCCTCTTCATACGCAAGATTAGCCAATGAATCGGCAAACTGATTCCAATTCTGTGGAATTAGCTGAAAAGACACTCTATCGAATTCGTCTAGCAGGGCTATGGCAGTATGATGGTACATACAAAGGATCGGGTTCCGCACCATGTACGTCCCATTGAGTTGATTTAAAACCAACTGAGAGTCCCCTTTTATCAACAACTGGCGGATACCACCCTTCTTTGCAATATTCAAACCCATAATCAGGGCTTTGTATTCTGCCATATTATTGGTAAAATTCGCCCTGAGATAAGCAGCTAACTTCATGACAATGTGTCGTCGGGGGTCGCGGATGACAACTCCTACACTTCCTTTTTTGCATGCACCCCTGGACGCCCCATCAAAGTACAAGGTGTACGTCCATAAAGGGTTTACATATCCTGCCATCCTGAACTCTACTCGTAATTATGGTAATCGAAATTCAGCATATTCAACGGGTGGACTGTAGGCTCCATCCCTCCATCATCATTGAATTCAACAGGGATGCTCGTCAAAATTTGTAGGCAATGATGGCAGAAGACCTTGATTTCCCAAATAAATGTCCCGCCTTCTTGCTCAATCACCTTGTATCCTTTGCTCCACCAAATGAGCTTTCCCTGATGATACCTCTGTTCCAAATATGGGTGTTCTAAATAAGGGATCAAACGACCCATCAACCTCTATCACGATTTCCTTGCAGATGTTTGATCAATCTTGCCTAGACCTACAAGGCAGTCATAGCATTAGTACAATCAGAAGTAATAAGGTTTAATCTTATTAAGATTAACCTTATTTTTAAATTCTATCCCCTCAAGGTCAGCTAACAACACTGTAGATTTATTCTTTCCTATTCTAACGATCTTATAAGGCCCATCCCATTTGGGTTCTAGCTTGCCTGGGAATAATTCACGTCGTGCGTCATAATACAGAACAAGCTGTCCTTTCTTGAAGGTGTATTTCTTGGCTTTGAGGTTGTGTAGCTTCTTCATTCGGCGCTTCGCCACTTCTTGGTGCAATAAGCTCTGCAACTTAAGCTCATCTAAATGGGCCAATGTCGTCAAGCGCTCAAAAAGAGCGTCTTCATCGCTCAAAGAATGATTGATGGCGAACCGAATAGTCGGCAGCTCAATCTCTAAAGGCAAGACACACTCCTCCCCATATACTAACTTGAATGGGGTATGGCCAGTGGCTCGTTTGAAAGTCGTATTATAGGCCCACACTGCCACGTATAACTTTTTATCCCAATCCCGTTTCTTTTCGGACACAATTTTGGACAGGATGCCCACAAGCTGCTTGTTGGTACTTTCGACTTGCCCATTGGCTTGCGGATTATATGGGGTTGTCTTGTTATGCTTGATGTTCCACAACTCTGTCAAACCTTTGATCACCTTATTCAGGAAATGGGTTCCGCGGTCCGACACTAATTCTTTCGGTGGACCAAACCGGCATATTATCTGCTCTAAAAGGAAACTAGCAGTTTCTTTAGCATCATCTTTCCTTGTTGCTCGTGCTTCTGACCACTTTGTGAAGTAGTCAGTTGCTACAATGATGTACCGCTTTTGCGTAGTCGATGACGGAGTAATAGGACCCACAAAGTCTATTCCCCACTTCTCAAATGGAAGTATCGCCATAATAGGGGTGAGTGGTCGTTTCCTATTCTCTCGACTATCATGTCATTGGCAAATATCGCATCTCTTAACATACGCAAACGCATCCTGGAAGATAGCAGGCCACCAATAACCTGCTCTTAAAGCCTTTTGTGCTGTAAGCCGTCCAGCAAAATGGCCACCGCAAGCAGAATCATGGCACTCTTCCAAAATGAATGGCACCTCGTCAGGCGTCACACATCGGCGATAGATATCATCAACCCCTTGCCGATATAATGTACCTGCGATCAAGGCAAACTTTAACGCTTGCTGCTTAATTTTCCTTTTCTCAGCCTTAGATAATTCGGATCCCGCCTCTCCTGTTGATAAATAATGCGTTATTGCAGCATACCAGGAGGGAATAGATGCCGTATCTATTTTAAATATCATCTCCATGTCACTACCTTCAGCCACAGATTCTTTCGGCTCCCCAAAGTCCACTAGACATTCCACGATGCCTTGCAACCTTGGTGGCTTACTCTTGATTTCATAATCAAATTCCTGCAAAGTGATTAACCACTTCGCTAGACGGTCAGGCGGCTGTAGCTTATTCATCAATAGTCGAAGTCCCTCCGCCTTCGTATAAAGTACGACTTTCTCATAGAGAATGTAATGCCTGAATTTCTTGGTCCCAAAGACCATCGCTAGACACAGCTTCTCCATGTAGGTGTAATTGATTTCGGATACCCCCAGCTTCCGACTAGCAAAAGCAATCGGGTGGTACCACTTCTCTTCCCAAAATTGGGCTAAACAGCAGCTGATACTATACATGGTGGCTGCTGAAAATATATAGAACACCTCACCTCTTTTAGGTGCTTTTAAAATGGGCGCTCTTGCTAGCTCTTGTTTCACGTCCTCGAATGCTACCTTGCAAGGGTCACCCCATGCAAACGAACAGCTAAAGGACAATAAATTTGTAAGCGGCAACGTTCTTTCTGCTAAGGCGTTAATGAATCTACGGTAGTAACCAACCGAAGACAGAAAGCTATGAACTTCTTTCGGAGTGCGTGGTGGACCCATGGCAACTATAACTTTGACCTTCTCAGGGTCTGTCGCAATTCCTACCGAACTGACCACATGACCCAGCAATAACCCATAAGGTACTCCAAAAGCACACTTCCGTGGGTTTAGGGTGATGCAAAATTGTCTACAGCGCTCAAAGCATTTTCTCAAAATGATCAACTGCCTTTCTCTCACGGTGGCAGCCCCTAAATCATCAATAAACACCTTCAACTCTTCAGGGGATATGTCACCGAATGTCTTATCTGCTGTTCGTTGCCACGAACCAAGCGCATTGCATAAACCAAAGGCCATCACATGGTACGCAAAAGTACCAAATACAGTGATAAAAGTTGTTTTCAACTTGTTCTCTTCTGCAATTGCCATTTGGTTGTATCCTGCAAAGCAATCCATAAACGAATATATCTCCCTACCCGCTAATTGATCCAAAATCTGGTCAATAAATGGCAATGGGTAGTAGTCCTTAACTGTCTACTTATTTAGCTCCCTAAAGTCTACACATAAACGGATTTGATTATTCTTTTTTTTTCTAATCACAACTGGCGAACACCATTCCGTGTGTTGCACAGGAAAAATCAAACCCGCTTTTCGAAGCTTCTGTAACTCTTCAAACAGCCCGTCCCTCAATTTGAAAGGCATACGCCTTACTTTCTGCCGTACAGGATGACTGCCCTCTTTCAACGGAATTGTATGAACAGCAAGACTAGGAGGAATGCCTCTCAACTCATCATAACTCCAAGCAAAGATATCACGGAATTCTTGGATCAAGGCCACATAGTCCTCCCTTTCTGTTGTACTGAGCATGGATCCTAATTTGATTGGCCGCGAATCATCAAGCGTACCAAGGTCTAGCTCAATAACATCTGCATCTCTTATACGATCTTGGCCCTCTATCGGCTCGTTCAAAGTGACCTGATAGATGTCCTCCGTGGTGGATCCCTCTTTGGACTCATCACTCGATGATGTCTCACTAGCAGATAAATCTTCTAATGTCTCCAATTTTGTAGAAGATAGAGGAGCTCTCTCACTCTGCGGGGACTCAGGATAAGCATCAACCACCACACGCTGGGCACCTCTGCCAAATATTAATCGACCGGCGGGTATATCCACTTGGCAATCCGCTTGCAAGATCCAAGGTCGTCCAAGTAATACTTGGTAACTTGGCCGCCCTGCAAAACGAATCACCCTAAAGTCCAACAGGCATTCTACATTTGCAACAGTGACATGGACCTTAGTAATGCAGGCTTCCGGCTGTCTCAAACTGTCATCTGCCATTCTGAGAATTGTGGAAGTATCTTTCTGAATTGCAAGACCCAACCTTTCCATCAGTTCAGAACTCATAATGTTAACAGATGATCCCGTGTCGACAATAGCATAATCTACTAATATCCCATCGACATAGGCTGCAACCCTTGGGCAATGCTTCTCAGCATGCTCGAACCAGTCATCACCAACTCGCGCAATACCCAAAGGTTCTACGATATACCCGGTACGTAGGATCTTTCTAAATTCCTTGCGTACTCCTGGGGAAAGCTTAATAAGCTGCAAAAGGTTCACATCCGGTTTGACTTCGCAAAGAGAGCCCGCCAAATCGAATTCATGATAGTTCGATAGAGCTCGCTTTTCACGCCAAATCATCCGCTCTTTAGGTCGCTGAACTGGCTTTATTGCCTCTTTCTTAACTTTCACCTTCTTCTTTGGTGCTTCCTTATCGGCTTTACTCTCTACGGGCTTCAAAGGTCCCCCTTCTAGGGCAGGATCCAAAACTTGCGTTCCTTTGTCGCCTTGTTTAGGGTTTCCGTCGACAGGCTTATCCATGTCGGCTTCTCTACCCTTTTTACCTCTTGTAAGGACAGCTCGTAGATTAGAGGTTTCAGCATCCTTAACGCGTACAGCCTCAATCAAACTAACCCCACTACCACTTGGTAGCTCCTCCACTGTAGTCTTTGGTCGTTGAAGTATTTGTTTAGGCCCGTCCTCTCGCTGGGGATCATTTCCTTGGGCACGATGATTAACAGGCCCTGGTTGCCGACTACCACGCTGGAGAGAACTGATCTTACTCCAGCAAGTAGCTGCTAGATGGCCGGATTTTCCACAAATGTCGCACTTAACATTTGGGCAATTTCTTGGATAGTGCTGCCCGCCACACCATTTGCAACTAAACCTCGACGGTGCATCCTCCTCCGGGTATCTACTTCCTATCAAATTTTGTTGTTTTTTAAGGAAGTTGACATCAACGGCTATTTGTCGATACTGCTCCGTAATCATGTCGGTATAATGCTTCATCATGTCCTTAACCTCGCCAAGAACATTGGAAGAACTCGACTCATAGCCTTGGTCATTTCCATGTCGTTCAATCGGCCTAACAATTCGATTAGGCACAGGCTGTTGAGCTGCAGGCATGGTGTTAGAATTGACCGCCTGGCCTCCACCATTTGGAGCCATTTGACTGCCCGTAGGCATCGACATGCTAGGGGGAGCTGGTAATAAAGGGACACTCGGCATCATGTTTCCTCTCCCATTAGGGTTAGCCATCGCTATCCCTTGGCCACTACTGCCATTGGCTATTGCCATATTGTTTCCCAATACTAAACCCATGTTCGAATTGCCGCGAGAAGCATAGGCTGCTTGTAGTCGGGATTCCACCTCTTGTGCTCGTGTAATGGCAGTATCTATATCCCCCAAGGGGACACTACTCAACTGCAATTGGATATTAAAGTCCAACCCATGTAGGAAATATTGCAATTGGGCAGCTGCGGGGATAGGAATAGAGGTGTCCAACTTACGGAAGACCTCTTTTATCTTCTTCGCATAAGCACGAATATCCTCGTGTGGATCTTGGCGGGTCACGTTGAGTACACACAACCAATATTGCCCACCCCTTTCAGGGGCAAACTCCCTTTGAAAAGCTCCATAAAATGCATCAATGTTCAATATAGTTCCGGCTTCTAAACCATGATACCATATAGCGGCTCTTCCTTTGAGAGTCATGTTGAAGAACATCATTAAATGTCCTTCCTCTTGAATGCGACAATTAAACATCAGCTTTTGAAACTCCCTAATGTGGAGTTCCGCATCTTCCTCAACTAGCCCATTAAAAATGGGTAGCGGGTAACCTAGAGCCGGCAAATCCGTCGTTCCTGCTGGAATTGCAATAGGTTGCGCCATGACGCGGATTGGATTTGTACTAGGAATAGGGGACGGTGGGGTTACACCTCCCGTACTTGACGTGGACTGGCTTATAGAAGGAAGGGGAGCACTAGAGCTTCCACCTTCTCCTAACTTACTGCTTGTGGTCCCAAGACCACTAGATCCACTCCCTCGTAAGGGTTCAGCACCGCTACGCTTAGGAGAATATCTCCTAAAAATTTCAGCACGTCGCCTAGCTCTTTCGTCTCTTTCTTGTTTTTGGATTTCTGCTAGACGATGCTTATCAATAAATAACGGATCAATCTCAGTATCCTTTGGCATAAACTGCTAGTTGGTCCCTAAACAACCAGGATTCGGAAACCGCCACTTTTAAGCAGCTCCCGGCAGACGCACCACTGATGGACCTAAAAACGGGCCGGCACTGGCTCATGCACTAGCCGGACCTCGTCACTATGCACAAGACAACCCCTCGGCCTCGCGGCTAGGATCGTCTATCAAAATCTCTGCCTTCCTAAACATTGCGTTTGTAATACGTTGCAGTCCAACTGATCCTAACCCAATATTGCTCCTCAGAGGGAGTCCCTTTCACATAGCCAAAAGGCTCGAATCACATACACATGGGGTTCCTCCTACGGCTGAATGCCGTCAACCCTCTGCGACTCTCCTACACCTTGGGGATTGGCCCCTCGATGCGTCCCTCAACATTTAAACATTTCGCACAAACGTCGCTCAAGGTACCAAATAAACGTATCCAGGAATGTACCATTGTCCTTACTTGACTTCCCCTTTATGATCCCACGACTAGCCTACAGCATAGAAACCTCACACTCTCAACGGTGGGTCAAAGGCCTACTGAAAACAATTGCTATGCATGTCCAGGAGCTAACTCTGATACTTTTAATTTCCTCTAAATGATCATGCAAAGAGGTGGATGCCTAGTGCTCAAACATTTTAAAAACCAGCAGCGTGCAAGTGCAAAACATCTCTTTCATGCTTTTCTTTCTAACCGCTTTGTGCTTCGCTGCAACACCTAGCACCGAAGTGATCTTCGTGCTACTAGGTTTTAATTTTTATCATTATTATTCCGTCCTAGATGCGATGCATATAAAATCAGCAAATTATTCCTCATGCTCAACGGCATTTAACCATTTTTTCCACAACTCTACCCTTCCCCGTTGATAGTGCATCATTATATTCATTTCTTTTAGGGTTTCCTTGTCATTTTATGTGGAGAAAGGAAGGAAACACGCACTAAAACATATAAAAAAGGCTGAACTGAAGCATAACTTCATGCCCCAGCCTTGCTATACATCAACAAACATAAATCCTATTTTTCTATATTTTTCGTAGCCCCAAATGTATTTTTCCCCTATTTTTCATGGTTTTTTTATCATTTTCCCCCATTTTCTTCATTTTCTTGTATTTTTTAAATTGCTGAAAACGAAAACCAGTTTGTGGGCTGTGGCCCTTAGTTCATTTGCCACAAAATTGAAAGATTAGTTGATGTGTATCGACGGTTTTCCCCATTTATATGCCCAAAACCCTTGTTTTTCCCCATTTTTCATACGTTTTCGGGTTTCTTGACATTATTTCGAGCCATGAAATGCATGTTTTTCATAATTTCTGGTTATAAACAGTAAGAACTCAGAAGAATCAGCAGCATAATCAAATCTTAGTCCATATGAACGGCATTCCATCAATCAAAAGCATAAAATACTAGATTTTCTTTGTAATTTTTAGTTTACCGCTTAAACGCGTGTTTCGGGTTTTTTTTTCCATGGCTGTAGATTTGGAAAACATCAGCACTTCATGTCCAGCAACATCACAAATCACCATTCTCAGCCCGTGTAGCAATCCGGTCCATGCCGGACAAGTCTCCATCATTCTTTCTTCTTCCTTCTTCTTCCCACATGATATTGCCTTTAGAAGAGAGAGAGGGAGGAGAGAGAAAGACTAGAATCAGAAATTTCAAACCAGGCCACCATTCGACGGGCGAAGGGCGGCGATATGATCAGCATACGGAGTGTAGGCAAGGGCCAATGTCAAACGGGAGGGTTGTTTGCAGGCAGGGAGGAGCCATGATCAACATGGGGCGCAAATTTCGGCCGTGATGGCGCCATCTCCTCCTCCTTTTTCTCACCACGATTTTGCATCTAACATTTCATGTGACTTTTAATCTTGGGCTCCCAAGAGTCACTTACTCATTTTGGCCAAATTTTGTCCACCTCTTCGCATCTTGACCGGTTTCTTGGCCATTTCCCCGTCCGGACTCAGAATCGAGCTCTGAAAAATCCTGGGCGTCCGGCTTAGCATCCCGCATTGGCCAGTGGCTCGTGTCAACCTGCACGACTGTCTGAAAAATTATGAAAAATCACCAAGTGTCGCTCGGGTGCCTTTAAAGCACTTTGGCGCTTAAAATCGTCCTAGATCGAGCCGCCGCCTTTGACGGTGAATATTTTTCCCTTGATCTTCATAATTTTTAGCTATTTTTAAGCACTTCCCGTCACCTAAATTCCGCTCTCAGGGGTTGTTAACCGCGCCGAGAAAGTGGACCAAACCTGCTGCAAGAGGTCTCTCCGTTGAGCGTTACTTGGAACAGGAGGACGCTTGGGTGCCAGGGGGGACTTTGGCTGTAAATCCCTCGCCTTCCAGGCCTTGTACAAGAGGCTAACATGACTTAGGATTGGATCTTGAGGCCCGCATACTAGTCTACAGGTGGATTCTTGGATTGCTAATCCTTGTGGATTGCTCAATAGCCTTCGGGCGGATTGTGGATAAGCCTACGGGCTGGACTTTATGTATTTCCAAGATAAATATGATATGATTACGTAAAGAAACCAGCGCCTAATGGGCTAATTAAGAAAGCTGATTGATACATGTCCAAGTAAATGTGTTAGGTAATTAAATAACTAAAACAACCTGAGGAAAGTGCGGTGGACGGGCCATAGGTTTGTCCTACGGATGGGTGGTCCCGGTTGGTCGGAAACTTTTCTCAAATCACGATGGATAGTAGGAAGATCATTCAAAAGAATAGGAACGACAAGAGCGTTGACCTAGAGTTATAACTAATCCTGATTTATGTTGTTTTAGGGGAACGGAATGGGACTATGCCTTATGGTAGAGAGATTGAGCTTGGCATTCCTCTCGTTTCCCATTCTCCCTGAACCAAGTGCAGCATGAATCCGCTTCCAACCTGGCATTTCTATGTAAAGAAGTTCGCTTGGGTTTGACGTTAGTTGCCGTTAGGAAATGACCAATAGGGAAAACCCTAATTCAGGTCGGTCCTAAGTGGGAACGGCCGGAATACTTCCGCTACATGGTAGATGCGGAGAGTCCTAGATCGCAAACCCCATAACATTCCATGGGAGTGCCAGGCAGAGCCTTCTAGATATACTTTTCGATGGACTACTAAGACGTGTCCTGAAGATAACAGGTGGACATGTTACAGTTAGTATCAGAGCGAACCAACAAGGAATTGTTTTTATGAAATCTTAATAAGATAAAGTAAAGCAAATGTTGCTGTCCAAAAATTTTCTTACTTTCAATGCTGTCTTGCAGAATTACGAAGCATGGAACAAGTTTTTAGTGTTCCGAGTCATGTTTATGACTGCGATGCATTCCCCTGATTATCGACAAAGGGTTGAGATGATGAACATCTTAGAGCGAATCTATAATCCATTGCCTTTGTACATGGAATGAAGATGGACGGGTGCCTCAGGAGTCTACTATATAGCTGCCCACCAGTTTGCATATCTTCAAACCAATCTAAAGAGGATCAAGTGGTTGGAAGACCTAAAAGTCGTGAAGCTATTCATTTTTGTGGAAGCTCACGTAAACTCAACTTTACATATTCGAGGTCGGAAGGTTGAACTAAACTTGTATGAATATGAGGAAGTGACTCGTGTAATCCCCACCGACAGGATTTAAGTGTTGGGGCGCCATGAGAAGAATGGGTTCCAAAGGAAAGGATACCCTGAACTTCCAATGACTTACCGATACCTGAAAATCCATGAACCAAAACCATACTATTATCCAGTTTCTGTAGATAAATGTAATACAACATTATTCTCCCCAACCTAAATGTAAACAGTTTGCTTATCATCCCAAGACATGTTGTATTCCAAAAGGGCTATACCCATATAAATACAAATAAGACTTCTTTTTATCAATGTCTGATTGTGCATGAGAATTGATAAAAAGTTAAAATGGTTAGATTTCCTGGTTGATAGAGGAATTTGAGATGTAATATAAATCAATAATGGTTAACAGGTAATTACGTTAAGAATCCTTTATCCAGGCACAACCCCAGGTACAGAATCCCAGTTCACCCCCTACATCAAGTATTGCTGTAATCCAGGAGAAGAAGTTTCTTCTCAAGCAGATTAAGCCGCCCGAATTTGACGGGAGAGGTAGATCCGTCCAAGCAGAAGCTGAAATATGGATTGAATCCATGGAGGATTACTTTGAAGTAGCCGGGACTGCACCCGCCAATCAAGCTATGCTCGCCAAGATGAAGCTCACCGGCGAAGCCAGGTATTGGTGGAAGCAATGGTGCAGGGATCAAGGGATCGTGGAAGGATCCGTTACCTAGGAGAAGTTGAAGAAATCCGTGCAGGGAAGATACTTACCACTTGCATATCACACGTAGAAAATGAATGAGTTCTACAAGCTAAAATAGTTGGAACTCACTCTTGACGCATACTACTCCAAATTTATCTCACTTCTTAAGTATCCGCCACCACAGATGGGCATGACACAGCAGGTGTCAAAATTTTGTGCTGGTTTAAATCCACTAGTAACTACCCGTCTCAAATCGATGTGCCCATCAGATCTTCGAGACGCTCTCATTCGAGCTGTGCCTATAATTCAAGAGGTGCAGGCTAGACCAAGAGGTAACAAAACTTGGTCTTATAATGACCCAAAGAGAGGAGCATTCAGGCCTCAAATGAAGAGAGTTCAAGGTCAGAATCATGGACAAAGAAAGAAAGCAAGAACTAACAATGTTAACAACTTTTTTCCTACTCAAAGCAATGGTCGAAACCTCCGTTGTTTCCACTACAACAAGCCCGGTCATTTCAAGAGGCAATGTCCCAAGCTTGGAGAAGGACATCGCCAAGCACCTTTCCAAGGAACGGCAGGGAGTCGCTACTCGAGGCAGAGGAAGAATCACCTACGTTGCCAATAGGAAAATGTGTGAAGAAGAAAAAGATCCCGACCATGGAAGCAGAATTGGAAAGGGCGATAGTCCATGCCGCTCTACACAAGAAAGGCCCGAATCGCCAGTTCTCAGTGATTCAGACACCATCGGACTATCAAGGTAAAAGTTTTAAGACCTTGATTGATTGTGGCAGCACACATTCCTTTATCTCACTAGCTTGTGCAAAAAGATTAGGAATAGCCACAGTAGAAGTACCTTATTTTCTTGTGGAATTGGCAAATGGTCATGAGGTTACTTGTACCAAGCAAACTGCTAAGGTGGAATTCTTTCTGGGAGGAAAGACGACTTCGATCAAATTCAAAGTCATGAATTTAGGTATCCATGAGTCTCTACTTGGAATGGATTGGCTTAAGCCTGATGATGGCCACATTCATTGTGGAAAGGCCAAAATTTCCTTTCGAAACTCTGAAAGGGAATTGGTTACAACTCAAGGTGAGGCTGGAAATCTAAAAATTCAATTGGCCAAAGCATCTCGGATCATAAAAGGAGTCAGAAAGGGACTACCTGTCTGCTTAATTAAGCTCAACAAGTTAGATCAAAAGCAAGAGTCTAGTGAAGGACTTCTTGGCTAAAGCAATACACGGACGTATTTCCTGAAGAGTTGATAGAACTCCCGCCTCAAAGAGAAGTGAATCATGAGATTAAGTTAGTACCAGGAGCTGCACCAATTGCAAAGAGACCTTATAGGATGTCTATACCGGAAGCAATTGAGCTAAAGGAACCAATCAAGCAAGTGCTAGATCATGGCTACATCCGTCCTAGCGGTTCACCATGGGAAGCTGATCTAGTACTATTCCAGAAAAAGAAAGATGGAGCACTTCGACTATGTATTGATTACAGAGGATTGAATCAATCGACTATAAAAAACAAATACCCTATTCCTAGAATAGATGAGCTTCTTGATCTTCTTCAAGGTGCAAGGATCTTCTCCAAGATTGATCTCAGGTCGGGTTACTATCAGATAAGGATCAAGGAAGAAGATATCCCAAAGACGGCCTTCAATACAAGATATGGACATTTTGAGTTTCTAGTTATATCATTTGGGCTTACGAATGCGACTGCCACCTTCAATAGGTTAATGCAGGATATTTTTAGGCCATATCTTGATGACTTTGTGCTCGTCTTCTTCGACGAAACTTTAGTCTATTCTAAACAGGAAGAAGATCATGAACCCCAACTTCGGATTGTCCTTGAGACAATGAGGTCACATAAGCTGTATGCTAAGATGAAGAAGTGTGCATTCTTCAAACATCAGATTGAATATATGGGATTCATAGTATCAACGGAAGGAATCTCAGTGGACCCAGCCAAGGTCAGAGATGTACTAGAATGGCCAATACCAACAACTATCAAAGAAATACGCAGCTTTCTTGGATTGACAGGATGGTATAGGGTCTTCATAAAAAACTATGCTTTGATTACAGTACCTCTGACGGATTTACTGAAGAAGCAAACATCCATTGCATGGTCAACTCCCGAACAAACCAGTTTTGATAGATTGAAGCAAATTTTGGTATCAGCACCTATCCTAAGGCTTCCAGGCCTCAATAAGGAGTTCGAGGTAGTAACTAATGCTAGCACACTTGCCTTAGGATGTGTGCTCATGCAAGAAGGTCATCCTACAACATACTCTTCAAGGAGGCTGAAGAGTCATGAGAAGAGTTATGCTACCCATGATTTGGAATTGTTAGCTGTCATCCATGCTCTAAAACTTTGGAGACACTACCTATTGGGTAACAAGTTTACTCTAGTGAGACTGATCATAAGAGTCTCAAGTGGATCTTTACCCAGAACGAGCTCAACATGAGGCAACGTCGGTGGATTGAAGTTCTGGAGGAGTATGACTTTGAGATCAAGTACCAACAAGGAAAAGAGAATGTAGTTGCCGATGCACTCAGTCGCAAGGCATTCCTAAATTCTCTAATCTTGCAAAATCCATCAACAGCTAGATCTCTAGCTACAAAGGTATCTATGCCAAACAATCCAATACTTAAGTTGGCTGGAGAGGAAGCATGCCATGATCCAGCCTATCAAAATATGCTAAGGGAGATCTCTATCAAGGATCAAGATTAAAAGCTACAGGCTAAGTATCATGAATTCTCTGTACATAGTGGACTTGTCTACTATAGAACGAGGTTATGCATACCAGCAAGCCAGTCACTTAAGCAGAAGATATTGTGGGAAGCTCATGATTCCCCTTTCTCAGGACATCTTGGCTATGCCAAGACTCTCAATGCAATTAGGAAGACCTACCATTGGGAGAGACTTAAAGGTGACGTTCTCAAATGTGTCATCGAGTGTTTGTCTTGTCAATGTATCAAAGCCGAACATGTCATGATGCCAGGGAAACTGCAACCGCTTGACATTCCCCAAATGAAATGCGAATTCATCAGTATGGACTTTGTTGTTGGCCTACCCCAAGTTCAGGGAGGATACAACTCCATCATGGTTGTGGTTGACATGCTATCTAAGGTTGCATACCTTATTCCACTAAAGACAAACTATAAAGCCTCAGACATTGTAAGATTGTTTATTAAGGAGATATTCAAGATACATGGGCTACCTAGAAGAATCATTAGTAATTGTGATTCTCTCTTTACATCACACTTCTGGAGAGCTATCTTTGAAGCCATCGGAACTTAACTCTATTTTAGCACAGCTTACCATCCCCAAACAGATGGCCAAACAGAGCGAGTCAATCAAATCATCGAGGATATGCTTAGGGCATACTGTTGTCGTAAGCCAAAAAGGTGGATTCAATACTTGCCTTTGGTTGAATTTTCCTACAATGCTTCTTACCAACAAAGCATTCAGATGACCCCTTTCGAAGCATTGTACGGTCATGACTGTGGAAGCCCCCTAAACTTCTCAGATCCAACCTTGAGGGTTGAAGCTTCAAGGCAGATGTTGAAAGAGATGGATGACCAAATAAAGTCAATAAGACAAGACATCCAAGCCACCAAAGATAGATAGAAGGCATACGCAAATTTGAAGCGTCAAGATAGAGTCTTCAAAGAAGGAGCTTCATTCGCGTATGCCCAAAGAAGAGTTCCCTATCCTTAGGAGATTGCAAAAAGCTAAGTCCAAGGTATTGTGGACCGTACAAGATCCTTAAGTGCCTAGGACCTAATGCTTGTAAACTCCAACTCCCGGAGAACCTAAAGGTTCATAATGTATTCCATATTAGCCTATTGAAGAAGTATGTACCTAATCCTAACCATGTACTTGATGACCAACAAGTTGTAATGCCTAGTCAAGGAGTCCTTGAACTAAGGACTAATAGGATCTTATATATTAGGGAGAGACAATTGAGATCCAGAACCTTGAGAGAATGCCTCGTCCAGTGGAAAGATTATCCCGAAGAGGATACCACTTGGATAGATAAAGGCACTCTCAACCATCAATATCCCCAGCTTATCTTGAGATGAGGACATCTCGATTCCTCCAAGGGGGAGACAATGTAACAACTCCGAAATAAAAATACCCATTCCACATCTTCCATACTTTGTTGGTTAGTATCAAGTTGTCCAAATTTACTTTCAAACTCATGGTATAATGCAATTGCAGTTAAACCTTTGTTGGGTTTCTCAACCCAATCAGTAAAAATTTTCTTCATCATTAGGATGTTGAGAGAGAGAGAGAGAGAGAGTACGAGAGAGATACACAAGACATGCTCCCAAAGAATGATTCATATTGATGTAGAGTTAGTATTTATAGGTGAGACCCAAGTCAAGTGAGAGATGATATATATAGTTGTAACATCCCCACTCAAACAAAGGTCTCTGGCTGCAAGTGAAAAAACCCTTGGGGAGAACAAGGGAAAAACCCGAGCCCCTACACATACCTACGATACAAAAATGATTTACTATAAAGTTTTCTTGAATACAATGATACATGCCTCAATCAGTGAGACAAGAACTTGGAACAATACCGAGTGTATGTCTTAATGAACTAAAGCGAGCTTCACTAAGAGCTTTCATGAAGATGTCTGTAACCATTTGATCACTGGGACAATGCTCCACCATAATGGAATTCAATCAAGTATAAACAATGAAACAACTTATCTTCCTTGTTATTGCTACGCATCCATAGCTCTGATACCATGTTGAGAGAGAGAGAGAGAGTACGAGAGAGATACATAAGACATGCTCCCAAAGAATGATTCATATTGATGTAGAGTTAGTAGATCCAAGTCAAGTGAGAGATGATATATATAGTTGTAACATATGACAGAGTCTTCTAAGAAGAATTCTTCACATAGGGCTTTTTTGAATGCATCCCATTCTGTATCTTGCTGAAAAAGACCATGGATTTTCTCTTAAAGACCATGCTTGGCTAGTGTGGAAAAATAGTGACTCCATGTATGTTGTGGTACATCAAAGAAGAGTATTTTTTCAACATACAAGCAAATAAAAATAGAGACATTTTGACCATTAAATTTTTTTAATTCACGCCCAACTTCTTCTAGGTCCTTGATAGTTGTGGAATCAATCTTCTCTTTGTCTTGCCTTTATTGTTGTTGTTGTAACATTTGGATTTGTTGTTGTTGAGTCTACTGTAGTATGCGCACCAATTGTTGTAGAGTATCTCCTGAAGAATGCCCCATCTTGGAGTTCTCTTACGTTGATCTTCATGGCGGGTTCACCAATATTGCACCGCATAGGGTTGAAGGTCACCATAGGGGTTTGACAAGAGAAGAATATGTGGGGATTCAAGAACTTTTACTCCGGAGATGGTAGATATAAGTGAGTTGAAGGTTTCAAGCCAAGTTCTTGAAGATAAGTGACAGCAAGGTGAAGGTAGATTTAGGGAGAGGAGTAGACCGAAGAGAAGGTGTTTAAAGATATTGAAGATGTAGAAGAATACTCCCAAAAAGAGTTAGAAAATATAGAAGAATATTAACAGAGATGAAGCCTATCAGTTTCTTTCAGTATTATGAGAAAATATAACTCTAAAAGACAAAAAGGTATACAAAATAATACCTTCCTCTATACTGCTCCGATCGCCAATCTGATGCCTCCATTAGCTCCAAAAGGAGGGATAAATAGCAGGACACCTGGCCAAAATTTAGTCAGATCACTCCTTCATCTCCCACTTCAGAGTGTTGTTCACTACTTGAAAATAGAGATCACATATCGTGCGATTTTATTAATCTTACTTTTTACATAAAATCCTCTCAAATTGGCTGAAAGCTACATCCTTTCTTTTATATATCATCCTAATCTAGAAGTTGTCTACAGTTTTATGGATTTTTAAAAGAGATAATATCTAGAATATAAAAAATTGACTAAAAACTTGTCCAAAAAAATCTAATATTTTGAACCATTACACTAACACTAATGCCTAAAGTGGCATTGGCTCTCTAAATCTAAAAGGAAGCCACACTCTAGATTTTTTTAAACGGTGTGCATGTAGCATCACGATAACAATATGCCAAATAGTCCTATTACTACATGAAACTTCTTGAACAAACTCACAGCCATTAAACACACATAATATTCAGGAGAAATACATAGACATGAGATACATATCATATTCATTAGTGCAAAATTGTTGTCTTGAAGGATACCACACAGATTTACACCATCACACGATTCCTAATCAAATAACTTTAATTAGACTGCAGTAATATTCAAGAAACAAGCATATATTATCAGAATGAGACACAAGAATCTAGTGCTGTCTTGACATATCCACGTTTTTGCACTATGCTCCATTTCAAAAGACACAATTATCTGATCACCAAGATAGGTGTCTATATTTCAAATGAAACCTCACATGAAAGATAAAGGTTGATTTACATATGCTAAACCTTCAAGCCTACATGTACACAAATACTAAGGTATAAAATAGAAAATATATGGTGGAATCCACGTCCTAATACTTTTCACATCCTAGTGGATGACTGGGACAGTCATGACTCAAACCCATAAGCATGTAACTAATGATAGAAAAGATAAACAACTGACTATGATGAAGACCAACTCAAAGAACATAGTTATACCCTGCCAGAGGCCTTGCACCTCTTAATAAGCCACATTGAGCTACTATGAGTAGAGCCCCTTTGGGATACTCATAGTTGTCTTGTGCAGTTGCATAGTTGGTCCTAAGTGTCTCTGAAATTAAAATAACAGCTAATTAAACATGCCAAGGCTGAGAAATCATTAAGTACAATGACATCCATACTACATCATAGAGAATAAAGATATAGAATGATGATTGAATCAATAAATCACTACATCAATGGTAAAGAGTAGGAACAATAATCAAGAAACATATTGATGACGCTCCAGCATCTGCATCATAATTAATGTATGGCAATGTACCACACAATTTGAATTTCAAACAAGAAACTACATCTCCAAAGAAATATGCAAGATAATCCAAGAAAACCTGTAAAAAAAACAATTAAAATTTGCATCTACATCTGCATTATACTCATTCAGAGCTTCAATTTGCACCATATCATCTGAGCAATATTACTTTGAATTAATCCCAATTGATAAAACCTATATCTACTAACTTTCTAGTCTATTTCAAGGTTATAGAAACTTATGATCTTCATGTTGCTGCTATACTTGCTGTTTTTCGGCTTGATGTAGTATTTCTTGTTGCATTTTCTGCTTTTTAGACTCTTGCCATACAATTTCTTGTTGTAGAAACTAGATTTCTAGTATAGAAACTCAAGTTGCCAAAATTCAGGTTGTAGGGATTCAAGTTGCTGTATACAATCCATATTGAAATTCTTCATTGAGTTGCTAAAATCTATTGTAAAGTACCTGAAAATTTAGCAAAGTTAAAAAACAATATTGTAGGTAAAGGATTTGAATACTTCCTCATGGAGAAAACCACAATATACTTTTGAAGCTATCATCTAACTCATCCAATATCCTCGTAGCCATGCTAAAAAACCGATAAATATGACCCATATCAACCATTCCTTCTATAGCATCAACTGGATTGATATCAACTCTATTGTAGATACTTGCATGATTCTACTCACTTCAACCTCATCTCCAAACCTATTAGAATCCTCAAAAAATTTGAAAATACTAGATTGAACTGAGATATCAACAACCTGATCATTCACATCTACAATGTTCACTATAGATTGAGATGCTTATATATCCTGATTTGGAGATTTTTCTTGCTACTCAGGATAAAGTTGCATAGATCCAAAATTATGAAATAATTTATCCAATTCAGTCCCTAAACTTCCCTAAAATTCAAACAACTCTTGCTCCACCAAAAAGTCTTCAAGATGTTGTCCTGAATCATCATAAATTGTAGAAAGAGCAATGTGTTGTGTAGGAACTTCATTTTCAGTCATGTTGGGCTACTCCTAATACCTCTGAATCATGATATCCACATCCATTCCAAACATTGGCACTATAGATAAATTACCTTGAAGAAAAAAAGTCTTCTCATACATACTCATTGTGATAGGCTTACCTTCTTCATGCTCATTTAGGTTAACCTTCCCAACTTCATCTTCAACTACCCTTACAAATCCTGTCATAGTGTGCTCATACCTCTGCTCAACTTGAAGAGTAACCTTTTGCCCTTCCCCTTCCTGCATATTGAAATTATCTATCTGCTTAGAATCTGTTGAATGCTGATTTTCAGGTTTCCTATTGAGTTTATTTTTAGGATAACCTGTTCTTGAGTCCTGAATTAATTTATTTAGCTCATTCCCTAACTTGTCTTGAAATTTAGGCTGCTCTTGATCTTCAGGACAATTGCCTGACTATTGTTCCTAATCTGTAGGAAAACTACATGATTGCTGTCCTAACATGTTTCTTATTACAGAATGAGCAATTTGCTATTCCAAAACTACATTTCCTTCAATTATGGGAAAACCCTAATTCTCTTGAATGATGCCCTCAACATCTATCTCTAAGATAGGGAGTACAAAAATATTTTCTTACATGCATAATTCTTCCTCATCTTCTTCCACTTCATCTTGAATGATGCCCTCAACATCTATCTCTAAGATAGGGAGTACAAAAAGATTTTCTTACATGCATAATTCTTCCTCATCTTCTTCCACTTCATCAATCATATTAACTGTTTGAAATCCTCAAGAATAACATCTTGACTCGAAATACAAGAATAAGCCAACTGAGTATGTAAGTAGCAATTTCATTATCTTTCAACAAAACAGCTTTCTCAAGAGCATCAATAACCTTTGAACAATGAGAAACTTGCAAATCCATTGCATTCTTGACATGAGAAACCTCTTGTTGAAGCAATGCTTTCTCTTCTTGAAGCTAATTAATGAGAGATAAAGCTTCAACTACTGCAATTTCAATTGTATTCCTCTCCTTTTCCAACTCAAAAGAAAGCCATTGAATCATCTTAATCGAAGATTGATTCATAAAGCATAAGTCATTTACATCATCATGAAAACCACAAAAACCGAGTGATCTCTGCAATTCTTGATTTTCAGCCTGCTGGTATAAACCTAAACATTGCTAAAAACTATTCATTTTCTGCTTGGAAACTTGTTGAAAATTGATCACTTTGCTGTCCTAAAGCTTGTTGTCCTGAAAATTGCTCATGCATGCAATTAACTTGAGAGTTTATAGTAGTAGTAACTTGCTGAATTTCTTCAGGGTGAATAGTGATATGACCTGAAGCATGCTGTAAATATATGTATCCTGCAAAAATACATCTTGAAATGATGGATTTTATACTATAGGTAGTGGCATTGCAAGTGCTTGTAAAGCCTCTTTAGTGAAATCTAAGTCCTTGGATGCATAATATTCCTCAAAACCAGTAAGAGAACCAAGAAAATCATCCACAATAGCATCCTCATTGAGAGAAACATTAGCCTCATGCTTGTCATCCATGACAACTTCTTGATTAGCAGACTGATCAACTTCCTTGATGATAACTTCATCAGTTCTTTCTTCTTCAGGAAAGCTAATTGGAGGGGAGCAATGAAGCTCTACCCCGAGACCCACAGACCGCTTATTGTTTCAAGCGTTCCAAGCCAAGTACTAATGGCTACCTCTCACATAGCCAACACGCCATCCATATCTACGGGTGTAGTGATCTTACCTCCATGCCGATCGAGTTACCTTCTCTCTCGCGCACTCTGGTAGCTCCATGATCCAAGTGCAAGCTTCAAGCAAGCTCCATCCTCATACTCCACGCCCCAAGCTCCATCACCGCGAGCAAGAGAAGAGAAGAAGAGAGGAGAAGATGGAGAGATTCTCCTCCCCGGTCCATCACTCTCACACACTCACTCCCTCACACTCTCACACTCCCTCTCTCAAGCACAAGCTCAAGCAAGCAAGCAAGAAGAAGAAGAACAAGAAGAGAAGAGCCACTTTTGGCCACACACAAGAATGAGCTTCTCATTCACTTTTCAACTTTATATACAAAACCCTAAATCCCTTTTGGGATCCCCTTTTTTACATGGCCGGCCATGGCCTAGGCCCTTTTTTCCATTGTTCTTCTATCTTCCTAGCTTCCTTTCCACTGCCCATCTACATTTACAAATTACACGGGTGAGAGCCTAGTGCTCCTTAAATTAAATCATGATGCGCTTGCGCTCTTTTGTAAAAGTATTGACTTGTGTTTTTCCTTGTGCGTCTTTTTCCTTTATTTAGGACTTTTTTGCATTTCTTGTGCTTCCATATTTTTCTTGGCGCGCCTTCGTCTTCCATTTCAGTTTTCCATTGGCCTTTGTCCTTCGCTTTAGATTTTCCAAATTTTCCACCTTGTTTGTCTGACGGTTAGCATTACCCCCTCCTAGATGAGTGCCAATCCTATGGCACTCACCATCGTAGGTAGCAGGCTTTAGCGTGCACCGAAGATGTGGGTGGCAACAAGGACATCTCTGATTGCCATGGAGTGTTGATAGTAGTGGGGAGGAAGGTCATTGGGGGCACGTTGGTGGCCTAGCTGGCTGGTGGTAGGGCTATTGGAGTTTGTGGTAGGGCTGTTCCTTGTGAGGATTGCACTGATGGAGTACAAGTGGCAGTTTGTTAGGGATTCTGCACATGACAATTCTTGGCGGGCTTGCAGGATGATAAAGGATAGGAATTCAGAGTTGAGTGTCGATGAAGAGTGAATGACACTTTCATTGAAGTCTTTAATACCTGCAATTGAAAACCTTTCATAGGTGGTCTCTCCCTAGGGGTAGTGCTAGTCTTCTCTATCATGCACAAAACATACTTCAATTAGTTTGGGAGACATGTCGAACTCTAAGCAAGCTGAGAGTATTGTCCTACACTTGAGGACCCAAATTTTGTATATACTTCGGTGCAGATATTATGTGAGTGCTCGTGCATACTTAGATATTACGTAGCTAGAAGACTGTGGGCTGGTTTCTCGTAACAATGTGTGGATGAAGCAAAGTTGTCCATGTTGAGAAGTACATGTGAAGGTGTATGAGACATCCTTTGCATTGTGACTGCACAATGCAGCCTCTTTGAACACAAGGACACCGCACTTTCAGTAGTTGGGAGCTATTGGACTTTCTTGATGAGGACGATGTACTTTTCATGGCCATTCGTGCAGTGCTTACCACAAGTGATTGCAATGGTATTAAGGCAGAGTGCAAGAGGGAATTAAGCAAATGGGTCAAGGTGACAAGTCTAACCATAGGCGAGACAAGCTCCCTAGGTATGTCCTGCCCTTAATGTGCCTTGAAAAATTGTGGGTGATGCTAAAGGGCAAGGGGACTAGGGATGGAGCCAACCGACCAAGGTCACTAGATGTGCCTAATTTGAGGACCCCTAGGTGTTGTTGTTACTTTGTATCTTTTTTCTTTCTTTCTTTTTTTCCTTTTCCGTTTTCTTTTTCTTGTACTTTTTTCTTTCTTTCTTTCTTTCTTTCTTTTCTCTCTCTCTTTTTTTTTGACTTGCCTGAGTACAACCATTGTAATATGTTGAGGCTATCAGCCTTTCAATAGGTTGGGAAATGCCAAGCTTCGAAGGCTCAGGAAATGGATATTAGAGTGATGATTGTGCCCTAGCCTCGTTGTTAGAGAAGCAGTAACAGCTGCTGTTAGTGCCCAGCACAGAGTGTAACCCAAAAAGAGGAAGTGGTTAAGATTATGCTTTGGGCCATGTGATGTGGGCACTCACACAGGTGATTTTTGCTTTCCGCAGAGTGGCTTTGTTACAGCTCTTTGTGGGGTCGGTGGTCTTGCAGTGACTTGGACGTTGAACACTTCTGCACAAAGACTTATGTCATCCTACATGCACTTGTCACTTCATGAGAGTACATGCACGGCATATGCCGCAACTATAATAAACTAATGTAATGCAAGGAGATATCACTTATCTAAATTCCATGTTGTTGACTTAGATACTTATCACCTATGCTTGATTAGCTTTTTATTTTGCTAAAGACGTGAAATATATTAAACGCAAATGTGAAAAGTTTGTACAATCGCGAAACATGTCAACACTTAACCATTTAAAGACAAAAAGTCATGGCCATGTAGTATTTGATAAGCCTTTTACATGACATGGGGCTACTCTATTTGTACGAGGCAAGGCAAGTCTGGGTGGGCGAGGGATTGAGGCTCTATTGATGAGGGGCTCTTGTGAGGCTGGTCGGGAAAGATGTCGGCTGGGACCCGGATGGTATAGTTCGTGGCGCAACTGTTTGCAATATGCTTTTAAACAATATATCAAATTCATGTTTGTCCCGAGCTGCCCTCTCCTCTTTCAAGCACCTGGTGCCTGAGCGTCTAGTGGGAGCCTGCACGGTTGGTGTTGCCACACCCCATGTGCTCCCTTGAGCCCTCGTCCTCTTGGCTTGGGGTTTTTTGGCATGCATCCTGGGCGGTGTCGTTTAGGGCCTCTTTTCGATGCATACCTCTTTAGAGTAGGCACATAGCGTTTTGGTAGGGGCGCTTGTGGTGCATGCTCCCTTCGACGGTGAATAACATCCTTGCAAGCCAGCTGCGTTGGGTGCTCCATGTCGGCTACCATAAGGGGACTTGCAATATGCGAACCAAGGATTAGGCCTTGAGGCAGGATAAAACTGTTTGAATGGAAGGTATTATACAGTGGGTTATCAAGTGCACTTGACGAGAAGGGGAGAGGTGAGGCATGCAATGTTTGTTGTAGAGGGATGGCCCCCATAATGATGTTTGTTTTGCCTCCAGCCATTAGCAGATCTTGGCTTATGCTAAGTTGCATGGACTGGTTGTCATGGAGTGGGGCAGGTCTCATCCTCCGAAGGATAGATCGGAAAGGGGGAAAAGTGTATAGAAAGGGACGGTACCCTGTCTACACCCTCAGAGATGTTGGTCAGGGCTTCCTATGGTGGTTATGAGGGTTGCATGGCCTCCACCTGGATGCGGGAATGGTCACACATATTCTAAATGTGTGGCAAGAGGAGGACTTGAGGAGCTTAGCCTGTTGAACCCAACTCTTCTCCCTGTGCTTGACTATCATTGCTTGTGTGTGTTGATATTGTCTATACAAGGTCACAAAATTCATTGTTTATTTATGTACATATTTACGAATCCATGTCACTTTATGAGGATAAAAGCCAATTGTAGAACTCCAGATTGTACTGGAGTGTGGCACACGCATCCAGTACTCCTGGCAGCTTACTCAATACTGATAGATATTTTGCAACATCGAGTAGCATGGAACCTTGTCCAAGTCTACTAGTAACATGTAACTCCTCCTCAGTGAGAATCTTATCAGATAGAGAGTTTTCTTGGCTAGTTTTAGCTAAGTCCGTACCCCGAATGGCAACCAGCACTTGAAAGGAAGTTGGTGTCACATAGGTTGGGTCTCTTTGAGACCCCCATTTGGCCAATCGCTCCTCTGAGACTGTAATGATCTAGGCTCCTAGTTTGGCCATTGCAACGCGGTTTTCATACCAACATTGTTCAAATTGACTTCGACCCTCTGATTGTTCAAATTTACTTCGACCCTCTAATTGTCGCTTTAGTTGCTCTATCTCTAAGAGATTTGGTTGGCAGAGCACATCATTAAATATTACAATTAAGCATAGTTCGTCGGCTTCCTCGTCGTCAAAGATGAGTCGCATTTGCTCATGCAGGAGCCTGTTATAGTGCTCGTCAAGATGTTCTTGCTCTTCCTAGGATAAGGAAAATGGCAAGTATTCTTCAAGCTGCCCTTTAGGGAATGCGCCCATGTCTGCCAAGACATAGACACGTGTGAACACTTTGAGCTTAGCATCCAACTCAGTTAAGCATTGTACGACACTTCTATGTTCAACGAGGGCTTGCTCGGTTGCTATCTCATGCAAGGTTCTAGGAGTTTTCCTGGGCTTTAGCATAGCTGGGGGCTCAGGCCTAGATGAGCAAGATTGGTCAACGCTAGGATTTCTTATGCTCTTGGGGTTTCCATTTTTCTCCTGAGGCTTTCTTATTGCGTCATGGTTCTCCTTGGATGTGACTGGTATAAATTTGTCACCGTGTTGTGACAACGTTGTATCCACTCTTGATTGGTCAATGCGAGTTCTCTTGTTGGTGGATTGAGTGTTGCAAGCAACCATTGATGGTAACGACTGCTTTGATTTTTCAGAGCACACAGATGTGTCTGAGGTTTCACCATTATTAGGAGAGGCATCAATGGGGTCATTGGTGGATGGACTCGATGCTTTATTTTTCAGCTCTCCCTCACTCTTGGTGTCAATGTTTTTGGGGTCCTTTTTGGGGTCCACAAACACCTGTAACTAATGTTGTTTTCGTTGTTTTCTCCTCTTTTTCTTGGTCAGTGAAGGTGAATCTCTCAACGACTCAGGACCCTGGACTAGGTCAACCGTTGATGTGCTTGGTTGGGCCTCAACATTCTCTTTCTCTAGTGTGTCCTTATGGGCCATAGCTTTGGTCTGCTGAATAGCCTCGCTAGGTTGTGAGGGTACAACTGCCTCCCTTTTTGGAGAGTCTAGCTCTTCCCTTCTGTTTACATTTCTCCAGCTTAGACTTTAGGTGCTTTGGAAGTCTTGGAGTTGTCAATGAAGTTGGTTGCGACACCTCCTTCACAGGTGAACTACTAAGGACACGTTCCGTGATGGGCATTGTCATAGCCAAGGGCTATGACTACTGTGATCCCTAATTGAAAGTAGTAGCAACTAGTCCAGTGGACTGGCTACTCTTGGTGGATTGCGATGTCAAGTCCCTAGGGCGATTGGAAGTGGTCGTGTCTTTTGTTGCCCTTTGAGCATTCACCTATGTAGATCAAGCATGAGTTGATCTAGTCACATTAGGTTGCACATGCATATCCTTGGGCCAAGAGCTACGGATGGTGTCATGTCCCACCTCTTGGACATTTGAAAGTTTAGATGGAGATAGAGATTGGGATTGAGCAGCCGCCTTTGATGACTGCTGTTGTGCTTCCTGTGTTTGTTTGGGAAAAGAGGGTGTAGGAGATCTAGGACTCTTGGGTGGATGTGGCACTGGCTGAATGATTTGCTCGAGGCTATTAGACGATTGTGCCATTTTCCTTGTTGAGAAATCAGCCTTCTCATAAGCAGCGTTGTGCCTCTAGTGCTCCTTATTCTCTTGGGGAATCAAAGGCTCCTTGGGCACTAGTGGCTTTTGTATATTCTCAATGATTATATCTGGTACCTTGTCAAGCATGCAAGGCTGAGGATCTACCCGCTGATTAGTCTCATTTGGTTTCTTGACTCCGACCGTGAGGGGCTCAGTCACTCCAATGTTTTTGACTCGAGACTTGGTCTTTCGTTTAGATCTCCTCCTATGCTTCTTTGCTCTTGATACGAACTGGCCTTCAATCAATAGAGGAGGTTTAGTAGGGGGTTTTGGCACCCAAATCCATCAGTTACCTGCGTAATACCCTTGAGCACATAGCAACACTTTGGATATCCATCGCAGTGTTGTGCTGACCCTCCATCGATGCCTTCATCTATAAGGCTTGGGCTTCTTTTGGGGTCTTCTACGATATTTGTAAGTCCAAAGCCCGTCCTTGGCATTGTCTCTTGACCTTCTTGTTTCAGGCATGGCCTCACTGATTCTCGTTGTTTGACCTATGCTTGTATCAACTCTTCCAACAAGTCCTTGCTCTCATTAGTAGGCTTGACTGTTATGTCAGCACCCTCCTTGCCTTTCCCTCGAGGTTCAATGAGGTCACCCTTGCTAAAGGTTGTGACTATCCTCACACCTGGTAGTGTCAGGTGCATCCTCTGTGCTACATAGTTGGCCTCACACTTGGTCGCCCTTTTGAAGGGTCTTACAAGGAGGGTTTCCTTCCTGTAATTAGCACTATTTGGAGGAACATGAAATAGGATTGGCAAGCTTTCAGTTTCAATTGTCGCAAGGATTTTGCACTTTCCTAGGAGTGCTTGTGGGTGTCCTCTATAAGGGCTAAGAGTTGCAGTAGTCGGTGTGAGCTCTGGTTGGCCTTGTAGGGTCCATGTTTCATAGGTCAAGATATTAAAATCTGCTCCTTCATCAATCAGAGCATCGATAGTATGTTCTCTTTTCGCGGTGAGTTTGACCCTAAGATAAGTAGGTGGTACTATGTCTTTGTCTTTCGGGTCTTGGCTTGTAAATTTAAGCCTTTTGACAAATGCCCTTGAGTCCCCAACTGCATGATCAGATGTGGATTCTCCACTAATGTCTTGGACCGTCAGTGCAGTGCTATTCAAGGAGCATCTATCGTCAGGACTATCACATCTAGTCATTCTCACTGTTGTAGCTCGATGTTGTTGCTTTTCGCTTAGATGCAGTCCGAATGCAATACGTATGTGTTTTTGCAGTGTATCCTTTTTGTCATTTTTGGCTAGATTGGCCCATTGATGTTCTAGGGTCTCTATTTCTCTCTGTTCGGGTATGGGCTTTTGGTTGCTCTTTTGCAAGTGAGAATCCATGCTCATGTAGAGCCATTACTACACTAGGGTCCAATTTGAAGGGCCTATCACGACGCGCGTTTTCTCTCCAACCTACTTGGGGGAGGTGTAGAGGGGACAAAGCCCCCTCTGTGGGGGTCCGAGGGGGGCAGTCCCCCCTTGGCCCGCAGGGCCGTTACAGTAAACACCGTGCGCAAATTCGAGGACCGTTTATAGCCAAATTTTGAACTACTTTCTCTAAGTTTCAGCCTAGTGATGGATCTGTGATGTGCTTTTAGCTCTATGTAGCCTTTGGGGTCAATTTCGGGGTTTAGATACACAAAATTTGTGTTCTAGATACCTGTTTGATTTTGACAGTTTTCTGTCCGATTCTCAGATGTCAAATTTTCAGGAGTCCGATTATCAAAATCGAACGTCCAATTTTGGGTTGGTGCAATCGGCCCAGTGGCCTGATTTTGGTCACATCTGATTTCTAGAATCAGACGTCCAATTTTGATAGGCGTCCGATTCTGAGCCGTCTGATTCCTTGTGTCCGATTTTGAGGATCCGAGTGTCTGATTTTCAAAATCAGACAATCGAGTGTTCGATCAGACATGCAAAGGTGGCTTGATTTTTGGGATTGGTGGTCCGATTCTGGGAATTGGATCAGAAAAGTGGTCCGATTTTCGGAGTTGGATGGTCTGACTCCAAAAGTCGGGCACTCCTATTCTAGGACTTGGAAGAACTGGTCTGACGTCGCGGACGATGGCCCGCGAGTTGCGTGCGATGCCTCAAGGTCAAACACCTACTCCACGAAATCGTGTCGTGCCTTCCAAATAGATGCAAAGCAATACAAGGAAATGCAAGATTTACCTGGAATCACTGTGGCGCTCGAATTGATCGGCACTTCAGGGGTCTTCCCACTGCTCTTTCTCTCTCTCTCTTGCTCTCTCCCTGGCTCTCAAGCTCACTTTCTTCTCAGAAGGCAGGATGTCAAATATGGTCTTTCATGGTTCCCTGGGCCTCTTATTGCCCCATCCCAGCCTACTGTAACCTCAGAAATTAATCTCTCATACTCTTCCAGCCAGAAATCTGAATCTATGCCTCTATTTCCCTGTTTCAGCCTGTTATATAGCAACAGAAAACCCTACTGTTTGCTCCAATGTTTTGCTCCTATCCTTCCTAAATGCAAGAAAAAATTATAAGAAAAATACCTACACTACTCCATCATGCTTTTCTAAGTCCAAAAAAACAAAAACCTACTTGCTAAGAAGATCGACTACCTCTTCAAAATCCCTCGCTTCCTACCTATCTATCTCAAGCACTGGTTCGGGGAAAACCCTGCTTCAATGCTCAATTCGAAGAGCGCAAGTGCTCAAGGCTTGAACCCGTTGGTCCCGGCAATGGAACCAAAATGGAGGGGAGCTACGGAGCTCTACCTCGAGACCTACGGACCACTTATTGTTTCAAGCATTCCAAGCAGAGCACTAATGGCTACCTCTCACATAGCCAACGCGCCATCCATATCTATGGGTGTAGTGAGCTTACCTACATGCCGATCGAGTTACCTCCTCTCTCGCGCACTCCGGTAGCTCCATGATCCAAGTGCAAGTTTCAAGCAAGCTCCATCCTCAAGCTCCATGCTCCAAGCTCCATTGCCGCAAGCAAGACAAGAGAAGAGAATAGAAGAGAAGAAGAGAGGAGAAGATGGAGAGATTCTCCTCCCCAATCCCTCACCCTCACACACTCACTCCCTCACACTCTCACACTCCCTCTCTCAAGCACAAGCTCAAGAAAGCAAGAACAAGAAGAAGAAGAAGAGGAGAGCCACTTTTAGCCACACACAAGAATGAGCTTCTCATTCACTTTTCGACTTTATATACAAAACCCTAAATCCATTTTGGGCACTCATCCCCTTATCCCCTTTTTTACATGGCCAGCCATGGCCTAGGCCCTTTTTCCCATTGTCCTTCTATCTTCCTAGCTTCCTTTCCAACGCCCGTCTACATTTAGAAATTGCACGGGTGAGAGCCGAGCACTCCTTAAATTAAATCATGATGCGCTTGTGCTCTTTTGCAAAAGTATTGACTTTGCGCTTTTCCTTGTGTGCCTTTTTCCTTTATTTAGGATTTTTTTGCATTTCTTGTGCTTCCATATTTTTCTTGGCGTGCCTTCATCTTCCGTTTCACTTTTGCATTGGCCTTTGTCCTCCGCTTTAGATTTTCCACCTTGTTTGTTTGACGGTTAACACTAATTCAAGATTGAATATGGCAGTATGCTAAAGACCAAAATATGAAAAATACCTTCAAGTAATTGTCAATACAAGTTGTGTGATGCTCCACTCTCCCATTGGTAAGCTCTTGTGTTGGGTTTGGGACACTAGAGGATTCATGGCTACTTTGGCTATTGTTCTCTCTAACTCCCTCAGCCTTAATCTTTGGCAAAACCATAGGTAAAGGATAGCAATCATCATCATCACTTGAACATGAATCCTGATTCGAATCCAAAAAATCATAATACTTCTCCTTGAGCTTCTCAACTGCTCTAAGAAATCTCTTAACCTACTTCAAACTTGAGCAAGAATTAACGTTTTGGCCTTCATGGTCATCATGCCATTCATAAGCATCATCAAGGACATTCTCAAAAGAACTCAACTGTTTCCATGCTCTATCCAGTCTTGAACTAGAACCCTTCTTGGTTGCTAAAGAGAACTTTTATATACACAATTGAACTGCTAACATAGATCAAACATGCAGAAATATTTACAGGACTTCTCGCTTTCATAGGACTCATGGACATATGGACAACATTTCGAGTTATGCCCATTCTCAAAGCAGACTTTGCATCTCTTTTCCTTCTTCTTGGATCTACCCATAAAGAAGCATATTTAAAGTTTGAAAAAGAAACCACTTTTTTTTTTCTTTGAGCCAACCTTTTAACTTTGCAATGATGGAGTAGTAGATCTTCAGTCTATGATATTCAAGTCATTCCTAAAAAATGCATGAAAGCTCCTTTGTTGGGTAAAGCTTTCAGTTTTATCAAGCTTCCTCCCATCTTTTGGCAATTTAGGTTATGCCTATCATTTCCATCCTGCAATTCAAGTAACCAGCTTGAAATTCCTGTAGTTCAAGTAATTGCCTACAATTCCTACTGTTCAGGTAACTACATGAATTTCATACAGTTCAAGTGACTGCCAACAATTCTTGCCGTTCACGTAAGTGCTTGAAATTCCTGGAATTCTGGTCATACCCAAACATTCAAGACAACTTGAGATTTCTCCATTCTTGCACTAGGAAGTTTGAGTTTGAGGACTCTTGAAATATACATAATGTAGCATACCACTTTTTGAATAAAAGAACAACCATAAACTCCATATAATTTTGAGGAGTGTCATTTATACTTACAACATACATCATAATTGGCTGTAGACATGCCCTATTATGAAGTTCAAAGATGGCTAAAAATGCAAAAACGCTTTGAATTCTTGAAAGATCTTGAAACTTTCTTTATGAAAAATTTGCCAAAGTGTTATGCCTCCCTAGAGACATAACAAAAACATAGGAAATATTGGTCTGCCAAAACAGTCCTATTATTACAGGAAACTTCTTGAACGAATTCACAACCATTAAACACACATAATATTTAGGAGAAATACATAGAATTGAGATACATATCATATTCATTAGCTTAGAATTGCTATCTTGAAAGATACAACACAGATTTACAACATCATAGCCATTCCTAATCAAATAACTTGAAGTAGACTGCACCAATATTGAGGAAACAAGCATATATTATCAAAATTAGACATCAACAACAAGAATCTAGTGCTATCTTGACATATTCACATTTTTGCACTACGCCCGATTTCAAAAGACACAACTACCTAATTACCACGATAGGCGCCTATATTTCAGGTGAAACCTCACATGAAAGATAAAGGCTGCTTTACATATGCTAAACCTTTAAGCCTACATGCACACAAATACTAAGGTATAAAATAGCAAATATATGGTGGAATCTGAGCCCTAATAGGTAGCATACTTTCACTGCAACTCTAGTATCTCCTTCAATTGAAAAGTAACTTTGGACTAATTGAACATCAGGCCATGAGATACACTCACAACAATAGTATGATTGGTTGATCTAATTACATTCTTCTCTCGCAATTTCATCAAGGCACATAGTGCCACACAAGTATGTGGGCAAGTAAATATTCTAATCGTATCAACGAAAGCACTAGCATCCATTAGTTCTTCTTCTATAGCTTCTTCTACAATCCCATTATAATTTCAAAGGGCATAAATTGCATAATCAAAGGATACTAGATCACAAGTTTCAATAGCAGATGCAAAAGTGGGACTGGCGTTCATAGGTGTATAATGCCTTCATAGGTGTATAATTCTTCACCTCGTCTTATAATAGAGATACACTCATTGGCATTTGTAGAGCCTTGTGCATCGACTAGCGTGGGAATCTAATTAGTCAAGCCAAGTTCTTTGCACATAACAAACCCCTCACAAGAATCATAGATGTTCCCAAGATTTCTTTGAGGTACAATAACCCAGTCAGGAACCTCCCACCCAAACTCTCTATGGTTGCAATTTTTTGGCCTTCCAAGCAAAGGCTTTATAAAGAATTAGCCAAGTGTATGGGCATTGCTTCTGTCACTTCTCAAAATGGACACATGCATCTATCAAAATTGGTGTCCAAGCTCAATACGACTATCCCATTGGCAATTCACTGCACCACTTGGGCAAGTTTGTTTACTAGCAAAAACACAATAGGAGGAATACTAGTTGTAGTCCAATAATTTGAAAGTGCTACAAAACTATCAATAGTTCATGCACAACTGACATCAATGATGACAACCTTATTCATTTTCCTTTGCCTCTTCACTTAACTCACCAAGACTATAATGCCAAGATCCTTAGAGCTCTTGGTGTGACTAATACTACACTATTTTACCCACAAGTCATTCAAATTTAGCATCTCGTTGTGCCATATCACTCTACATGATGAAACAAATTTAAATAACCTTGAAAAGATCTTACAATATCATCATTGTCCATCTCAAGAAGTACACACTCTTTGTTACTAGCAATAGATCCAAAACAACCAAGTGGATTTACCAACACATGAATAAAATAGAATTCCACTACTTTACATCATATTTCTTAGGGCCTCCATATCATGCTCAACATCAAGAAGAAAAACATCCTTGATTTTGTAAACGATAGCTTGTCCACTAAATACTCTTCATCGATAGGGTAATAAGGGCTAAAAGGAACTTACTTGTCCACTAAATACTCTTCGTCGATAGGGTCATATGGGCTAAAAGGAACTTACTTGGCAGAGAAGGTAGTACGGAGCTTGAACAAACCATGGTGGCAGGCATCATCATGGATGTTGTCAGTTGCCTTCTTTTCCCTAGAGGTCGAAGTAGAAGAGGTGAGTCTCCATGGATGAGTAGACCTCGTGAATAGTGCTCTATTTAGACTCCACATCTTCTTATTGGTTTAGCTCAAAAATGTTGTCAAAAAATACTATTTGTTAACTCATCTTACTAGTTCAACTTAAAAAGACATTCTACAAGCTACATTAGATAGATAACTATGTTATTCAATATTCTCTTTGCACTTTGCATGACAAAAAATTCTCATGCAAACAAAAGAATAATAATTTAGTTGTGATTTACCATTGCACACCCTAGTAAAGCAAGTGAATGACCTTTGAATGGAGTTTGTAGTAGCCACAACCTTGCATTGGAAATTCTTCTGAGCACTTCTATAGCTATGATAAATGGGAGTACATTATACACATGCATTGAAACATGAGTAAGGGAAACTTTCATTTTAGTGGCCCTAATGCATGCAATTATTTGAAGAATAAATAGACCATCTCACTAACTCATTGTTGTGATAAAAGAGGCCTTCCCATTGGAAACTTGTTGCATTTACAAGTATTGGCTTTGCATTGCATTATGCACATCTCTTGAGTCTCATTTTCATCCTATTTCAAATCACTACATAGAATGATACAACATCTAACAAAAGGCATAGGAATTGCTAAGCTAGAATCTCATAGAGGTGAGAGAGGCACAACAAATAACATGCCTAATACATGTGTTGTAAAAATTCCTAGTGGCATGCTCAGTACAGTTCATGGTAAACCCTACGTGTAGTCTAGATCAACACCCCTCTTGATTAGGATGTTCCTTATCACTGACTACCACTATCCTCAATGAAAGAAAATCTTACACATGATATTATTGGGCCAATTAGGACTAATTTTTTCAACTAAATATTTCTTACAAACATTGAAAAAGTAGTCACCATACTAAAGTGTTCTAGGCCTGCCAAAGATTATGTGCATGGACTATCAATGTGCTTGTGTTGATTGTACACATGTTGAGATTTAGGGTGATGTGGATGTGTTCTAATCTTGGACCCTCTAGATGCAATAGAACCCACTCTAGCAATCATAGACAATCTAATTCCTTTTGTTTTATTGTTTTAGCATTTTTCAATTTTATCTTTGGTGGCAAGTTAATGATGCAACACTATTCATAGACTTTGGATTTTTGAGAATGAAGGTATTGTAACAAGCTAAACATCTTCAATAGTAGTAGCCTATGGTCGTACTTTCCATGATAATATGTATCTATCTTCACAATTTGTTTGGTTCATAAATAGCTACCCCCAAATATAATTAAGCTTACTATGTATGACATGAATTGAATGCTTCTATGTAGGTGGTTGAAATAAAAATAGCCTTTGATAGTCCCATCCTTGAAACTAGGCAAATAGTGGCTTATGTTGATTCCCAAAGTTCCTCAGATATCTTCATTATTTTTTCAATATTACTATCTAGAGATTAGCTAAGGACAAAAAATCAAGGAAGCAACTTTGGCTTCTAGAGAGTGAGTGTATAAAACGTCATTACCAAGGCACTAGTGTTATTCTTTGAATACCGATAAAAAAAACCCTTCGCTTGGCTTTAGACACAAAATAGACTAAAATATTAAGAAATAAAGCTATTACAAAAGTATAAGGCCTATCTAAGGACCTTTCCGAGTCTATCAAAACTCTCCTCCCTTAAGTTACCCAATTTGCAAGACATCCATTGGAGGGTTCATTTGCTCATCATTAGTCATCCAGTGGAGTGGTTGATGCAACCAATGAAGAGAATTTTGAAAATTTCCATATTTCCTAGACTATTAGCACCAAGTATCTTTTTTTTTCATGAGGAATACCATTTCCTTTATCTCCTCAAATGATAGCCTATTAAGGAAGGCCTTGGATCAAGAAAGCAATATAATGTCTTAGTTATGACTTCCTCCTTATTGTGTTGCAACCTATGTATATGAGATTGAAATCTACTATGTGAGGTTCTATCCTCCTTTTTATTTTGTAAGAAGTTTTCAATGCATTACAATCACTAGCTTCCAATGCTCTCATTATACTCCTTCATATTGCTTATTAAAAGGGTTTCAATCTTGATATAGAAAATTTACAAAAACCACACGCCTTGGTAGATTTCCTTCATTAACATTGAAATATTGTCATACATTAACATCAAGTGTGATGCATAAAATGCAAGATACTCACATAATTTCTCATGTTCTTGGTTGATTGGTACTTCTCAAGTGTATATTTGTTGTAATGGGTTTCATGAAGTTAGTGCATGTTCTTGGGGATGATTCGTGAGTCTAGTTGTTGCTATGATCAATAGCTCAAGACTTGAATCTTCTTCAATATTATGTAGCCTTCCAAATGCTACAACTATGGAATGGTCCTCTTGGAGGTTTGAGAAACTATTCGACATTGGTGAGATACCACATGTAGGGAGTGGTTTTCTTATACCATGCTTCATAATTAAGGAGTCTTCTCTGTGTTGTCTTTGAGAGACATCTAGTGTATGTGCAAGACTCGAGCATTCATGGTTCTAGCATCAATCACTTGTTACTCTAGCATTTATTAAGTATCAAAAGAGGATGCTAGAAATAACAATGCCACTCTATAAAGTGTATTGTGGTTTCTCTCATGAGGATCATCAATTATATTATTTATACTTAACATTTTGTTGGTACCAACTAAGTACATGATCTTGTGCTAGTGTAAGAAGGCACTATCTTCCTCAAGAGAAGAGTTTACTAACCAAGAAAGATAGAGGTCTAGCTCTCTCTAAACCTAACTAAGCATGATTAAAGCCCTTTCCAGCAAATTCATATTTGATCCATTGCGGAACCTTCTTCTTAGAGGGTATTTACCCATGAGAAACATGAAAAACAATAGCCAGAACTTGAAATACTTAAGACTGACAAGGTGTCTTCATTCAGATTTGATTCATCACCTGAATTCTCTATTTCATTGAATGATTTGGGATTCAAAGAGGATATATTTGTTATTAATGAAAATCTTAAATTGGTCTATCAGTTCTCAAAAGGATATAAAATTTTTAAAAACTTGTACGCCTACAAGAAATTAACTAGTTATGCTTATAGCTAATTATTTTTTGATAATCCTTAACACATCTGCCTTAAGAAACCAACCCATTTCGCTTGCAGCTTTAATATCTATTACCAATTTTAATACTTCGAAGCTCAATTATGCTAGATCATAGGCAAGATGGGCAATGAGTCCTTAAAGTCTAGTGTGTTTTGGGATAATGAGAGTAAGTGCAATAAACTTATGTATGTGAGAAAATGAAAAACGCCTAACCTTACCAATATGGAATGCCACATCATTCTTTGTAAGTTTTATATGTTTCTTTGGAGACTAGTTATGTTGAAGCTTTTGATAGAGGTAGACATGCTGATGCTTATTTTAGGACATTACCCTTATGGAAAAGAGGATTATTTTTATCTCTTTTTGCAATGCACATGCACTAGAAATGTGTAAAAGAATATGCACAAATGGCACATATGTTAAGTTCCTAATTTCCATGAGTATTGAGCTAGGTCATATGATACTCAATATTAAATTGTTAATCAATATAATAACCTTGATTGGGCTTGTTGCATCACCGAATAATCTTTAGAGGAGTAAGTAGAAGAGTTTTACCAAATTTTGTAAAAAACGGATGACAAGAAATGTTGTGTTATTGAGTAACCACTTAATTTAAGTCTAATTTGTTAGGTGACCACTTCCCACAAATTATGTCTTTCTATGACTATTTATAATCTCCCATAAAGTATATATTCTGGATATGGATATTTGTAATTCTCTAGTATGAAATGTAGGAACCGAGTTTCCTAGTGTGGCCTACAATCCCCTGCTATGCTAGGTAGGAAATGGGATTCCCTAGTTATATGACCTACAAATACCTAGTTTAAGATGTAGGGAGTAAAATTCCCTAGTTATATATAAGAAAATCATACATGCGTGCCTAGGATTCCCTACCATGAGATGTGGGGAATGTGATTCCCTAGTTATACATAGGGAATCCATGTATACATACCTAGGAAAAACGAGAGAATTTCCTATAGTTCATGAGTTTTCCTACATAGGAATTGTTCAAAACATCCTTGTGTATTTGAAAATGTTTGATTTGAAAACATGTCATGGTATTGACCGTTGTCGAAGGGTTTATGAAAGCAATGTCGCAACCACAGAGGACCTTGACTAATTTCAAGATGGAAGATCAATCAAGTGAATGAATACAAATCTGCAACAACATCTCTGTCATAATGTGCATTGAGCAAAAGAATATTTTCAACAATCATGCCCCAACAACACTTAATTTCAGTTCACGCCTGATATGACTGCAATTCCCTCCTGTGTTATTGATCAGTTGGAAAAATACATAGCGTTCATGGTTTTAAAGGTTTGCATCTCAATGGAATGATGGTAAATGATTACGGGTCAGTGGTAGGTTACAAGATGGTGTTGGATCATTGGATGCTGGCTTCAATCTCCAACTCAGCAGCTTTGACCACCTAGCATTTCTTCATACAGCCCTGCAATCATTTCAATTTTCTGTGATTCAGTTCTCAGTCTGTATATTCAGCCACTCCTTTGATGCCATATGATATAGTGATGGATTAGACCCTTGAATGGTGGTGATCTCATTCCATTACATTGCACATAAAAATAATTCTTGTAGAGGTGTCATCTTTCCACATCTTTGTGACAAGAGTTTCACAAGGATAATCATGAAGTAAAAAGCGTCCCTGAATAGCTTGAACTGATGAGGGGTCTCCTCCACAGAAGTGCCATACAATCAGCACGAACAGCAAAACCAAAAGTACATAGTCCATGCAATATAGGGCGTGGAAACCCGGCTATTTCAGCAACTTCAGGATCTGAATGCAAAGGATTGTATTCCCCCAACAGTCGATACATCAAAGCTTGATTTGGTTGAATTTGATCTTCATGAGAGCTTACAATGATAGCAATCCATGACAAATTGCAGTTATTTACAAGAACAAAGTAATCAAATGTCTTAACAGCTAATGCACTCAGTTTAAAATGGCCACTTTTCTGCTCTGAAGTACATACTAGTATAATAACATAGCATAAGATGGAGCAGCAGCACTGGTCGCTACTGGTTACCTTCGAGAGAGGAAGTAATGCTCAATATTATAGTGATGCAGATGGACGTAGCAAGACGAAGCCTGAGAGCACTGGTCATGATCTTTCCAAAACTTCTTCATCTTAGCTTCTCTATTGCAACAGTATCATCGATTTCAGCTCATCCCCAAATCCCGTAGGTATCCCTTCATACAGTCATCATCCCTGAATATGATAAATTGTGTTGGGTGACGAACTAAAACTGGGCAACGATTTGAAACTCCTGGCACCTGTTTACAACTGCTGTCGAATTCTATCAACACTGAAGTTCTCCCTCTAGACTTCCTTAGTAGTGTTCTTATCTCTTCCTGCAAGCGTTCATTCTATTGCAAAGCGGCTCTCTTCTCCTCCGTCAATCTTGTAGCCTGGGATTGGTACTCTGCCAGTTTTACTTTTCGATCACGGAAGTCTTTTCCCCAAACTCCTAGAGGTTGCAATTTCCCAGTGGTTATTGTCCTCCCCTTCGATCCCTCTTCTTCGTCTTCACAATCAAGTTCTTTTAAAAATTTTCAATGCCCCTCAGTCTGCATCTGCACTTCAGGAATTGAACTCCCCTCTGCATCCAATAAAGATTGTTGCAATACGCAATTGTTCCCTCCTTTTCTTTGTGTGTAGCATCTGATTCATTGCCAACGTCGCACCTTTTCTGCAGTCCAGGCCTCTCCTTCACTGTGTTTCTTTGGTAGTATGTGACCTCGGCTTGAATTAGCAGAATTAATCGATCAATGCATGTGGCTCGTCTGAAAGAAGAGAATTGTAAACTCTCTTGTCATAGCTGCAATTCGATTTGTCATAGCTGCTATTCGATCCGTCGTCTTCAGTTTTCATCATCCCAATCAGAAATCAGCCCAATCGAGTTATAAATCCTGTATATACTATAATTTGAAGTCCTTCCGTCTCCCTTTCACCCGTCGTATGTTTCTCATGCGCAGTGAGGAGATTGCCTGTACTATTCGCAACAGCCTCAGTGCCTACTCTTCCTCTCCTCGATCACCATTAACTCCCGCTTTCCTAATCTTCTTTTCTGTTCGTCAGCTCCCGACAATTCCCCATTGATGCAAAAAAAAATGGTCCGACCTTCCCTCCTCCTTTAGTTTTTTCAAATCCCCCTCTTTAGCCTGCGTTTTTTTTTTCCTTGCTTTTCTTTTCATGAACCAGAAAAAGCCCACTTTTTTAGCCACACTTTCCTCTCTTACACACACAGAAAAGCAGCGTCTTTTCCTCTTCACGTTGAATGACCCTTCAACTCTAGGTCTTTTGCTTTGCTTCAAGCTTGGTAAAAGTACGAACACAAAGCATCTCAGAAAGATCCCAAAGAATCACAAGAGCATCTGCACTCCCCATTGCAAAGTACCTCCAGTCGGATCAATGGCAAAACAATAACAACCTGCTGTGTGAGCATCAAGTGTGTGTAATGTAGAAAGAGATGGATAAACAAGATATCCACCGTTCCATTCTCAGTTGTGAGGAAGATTACTTCACCTCCTAAGGAAACTTACGCTTTTTTTTCTTCTGTAAAATTGAACATGAACCAAGTGAAAGAAAAATGTTCAAGCAAAGCAAAGCACAACGTCTACGTCAAAATATGTACAAAGTAACAAATCTCATGCACAACTTTTGGGTGGTTTTCACACCTCGAATGCGCAGCAATACGACATCCACCCCCTCTAATCCTACGCATCCTCCGGATGGGCCAACTACCCATGATCATTATCATCAAGATCCACAAACAGATCAATCTCTTCGTTATGCATTTCCAGTAGATCAACAAGATTATCTGTCATATCATTTGTTTCGTCCATTGGAGTTTCTTCTCGTTGCTCTTCTCTTGCAAATTCTTCTAATGCATAGTCCTCATCATCCCTTTTCTTGAAAATCTTGATTCTTTTTCTAGCAATAGGCACTCTAAGCACTGTCCCATCCAATTTTGTCAGCTCATATGTTGCATTATCAAAGACATGTCTGACTATGTACGGCCCAAACCATCTTTTCACCATCTTCCGAAGTGCAGTATGCTGATTTTCAAGGCTGCTATCAAAGACCAATACCCAATGTCCCTCTTCTATTGCTCTTAGCCACAAGCGATGCCTGTTGTCAAACCTGTCCTTGTTCCTTAGTCTAGCAACTTTCAACCTGTCAATAGCTAGCTGAATATCCTCAGGTCTTCTCTCCAATTGTCGAATCCGAAGAGCTAAGAGCTCTTCTCTCGTCAAATCCTCCTGCCAAGGTAAAACTGACCAAGTCAAAGCACAAGTCTCAATCGGCATAACAGGTTTCTGACCATACATCAACTCTGCAGGCATATATCCTGTGGTAACACTATGAGTCGTACGATCAGCCCATAAAGCAAATGGTAGAAGTTTCGGCCATTCTCCAATCCGTCCTCTGCATACTTTGGCTAATGCTTTCACTATCGGCGGATGCCCTCTTTGACTCTTCCCATTTCCCTCTAGATTATATGCTGTGGTTAGAGCCAACTTGATTCTTAGCTGAGAGAAAAACTCCCTAGCTTCATCTGCATCCAATTCACCATGATCCGCAGTGATCTTACCCACACAACCATACCTGCAGAAAATTTCCTCCAATAAGAACTTACACGCTGCACTAGTGGTCTTCGTTCTCAAAGATCTGCCTTCAACATGATTAGTAAGATCCTCTCTAGCCAAAACAATGTATCTCATCTGCCATAGACCCATAAGCATGGTAACCAAATCAACTACCCACTTATAATGAATGCATAATGGATAGGTCGGATGAAGCTCATCTCTATGACACACTACTGAATACATCTGACAGTCTCTGCAAGTCTCAACAAAGTGAGAAACATCTCTATACATGCCTTTCCACCAGTATTTCTCCTTGATTTTCTCATAAGTAGCCCACACTCCTCTATGACCAGCCCAAGGACTCTCATGAAACTCCCTCATCACCTGTAACTGTGTCTCTCTATCGCAGACAACCCGCAAAGGTAATCCGCCTCTTTTCTTCGGATGCTTCCAAAGAAATCCGTCCTTGAGAAAATAACCATAGGCTTTCCTTCTGATCTTCTTGAACTCTTCATCTGTCCATTCATCTCTTTTGCTTAGTGTACTAAGGTACCTGCCAATCTGCAACCAATCTCCAACATAAAGTTCTTCTATGAAAGCCACAATATCATAGACATGACAAACATGATCAACCATAGTGGCTAAAATTTCTGCATCATCCTCTTCTGCAAGTAGAGTCTCCTCATCATCATATCTGGCTCTAGACAACATATCTGCCACTGGATTATGTTTCCCTGCTATGTGTTTAAATTCCAGATTTAATGACTTGATATATGCAATCCATCTCAACATAGCTATATCCGGAGTAGAGCAACTCGTGATCATGCCAATCAATGGCAAGCAATCTGTCTCTACCACAACTGAAGCTCCAATAAAGTACTCCTTGTCACATTTGAGAGCCGTGACAATCCCCAATAACTCCCTCTTGATTTGCGGATATCTCCTCTGTCTCTCGTTTAGGACTTTCGCCCCAAACCGAATAGCATACCTATTTCCATCTGCATCATCTTGACCCACAGCCCAACCTATGCCAATTGGACTAGTGTCAACTGTCAATACAATAGGCCTATCACAATTATAATCCGCTTTCCTGAGAGTAGGAGCATTATGCAATAACTTCTTCAATTTCCGCATGGCTTTAGTGTGGCTCTCATCCCAATAGAATTTCTGCCCCTTTCAAAGAAGCTGATACAAACAATCTGCTATGTGTCCAAAATGAGGTATCCAAATCATATAAAACACACAAGCACCAATGAATCTTCGTACCTCCAAAGTGGTAGAACAATACTCTGCAATCTTGCCTATAGTGTTCACCTTATCACGTGAAGGTTTCCTGCCATAATATCCACACATATGCCCAACAATGACAACCTCATTCACTCCAAAAATAGATTTTTGCCCTGAAAGTGTCAAGTTCACTTCTTCTAGCCGGTCAAAATCTTCTCACATGCTGAAATATGATCAACCACAAAGTATCTGCATCCCTGCTCATTTAGGCTCTCATTCTTCTCTTCTTCTGCACACCCCTTAATGGGCACATCATCCAAGAAAGGCATAGTAAGTTGAGGTATGTAATCACGAAGGACCTTATGCATGGCATTCATCATATGCGCAACAGAATTAGTGGCACCTTGAGGCAAGGTACACATCCTGACAAGCCCAATAGGAGTTCTCATGGTGGTTATGTCCCTGCTTTCCAAAGCCAACTGAAACTGATCATATCATGAATACAAATCACCCAAAGAATAGATGGCACGTCCAGCAAATGCCTCTGCAAACTCATCCACAACTGGACCTATACCAACATTCCTGATAGTAACTTTGTTCATTGGCTGCATGTCCTGAATAAATCGGAGAGTACCATTTTTCTTTAGAACTGTAAACCACCTGTTTGAGTATGGTGCAGATGAAGGCTCAAGGATTCCCATCCTGATTTTCTCATTCAATAAATCAATCAGCTTTGGCAAGTGTGCTTTAGGCACTGGAATAGCTCGGAGATTCCATGGGATATGAGGAATAGTAAAAATGACCATAGGAGCAACAATATCAGGATTCGCACATCCAATCTCATGTGGCAAAAAAGCAAATCCCCTTCCATGACGCTCAAGCATATCCTGAAAGCATTGCTTCTCTATGGATAGCAAGAAATCACCATTTCCAATTTTCAATTCAGCAAGATTCTTTGCTGAAAATTTATGACCAGTATGCTCCGGATTCCTCAAATTTTGCTATTTAGCAGCCCTCTCTATTTGTTGATCACTGTGAGGTGGAAGCGGTACAGCAACCGGCTTCACCTTCTTATCCACAGTTTTGTATTTCGTGTCAACCCTGGCTTCATTATGCTCTTCTGCATTACATAAACCTTGCTGTAAATCAGCAATTCTGCACTCCAATGGCTGAATATTCTCAGCCCTCTGCTCTATGGACTGCATAGAAATAGCCCCAAACTCTGAATGCTGAAATATTTCAGCAATAAACTCTGTTGGCTGAAAATTTTTAGCCCTCTGTCTCTCTGAAAGCTGATCATAACTAGCTGGAAACTCTGTTTGCTGAATTTCTTCAGCACTCAACACTCTTTGCTGAGTTACCTCAGCCTCTGACTCAATCTGTGACATAAAATCTGCAATTTCATGAAACATGTCGAGGGATTGCACTAATACATTACCATGACAATTCAGCATATCTCTCATCTCTGTCATCGTATCTGCACAAATCACACTGTCATACATCCCATCTATGTACTCATCATCCTCCAAAATTCCTGCATTTTTCAAATTTTTCTCCTTCCTGCATATATACTGCCTAGCAGCTGTAGGCAACCTAGAAGTCTTTTGATAACTCATTGAACTGTTTGCTGAAATCCCAACATAACCGGAGGAAAAAACACTGCTGCTAGAAGGCGAGAACTCCAATCTCCTCTCCTCTGTACCACCGTCGTCTCGCGAAACGGCGGTACCTAATGAAAACCCGAATCCCTCACAGTGGGCAAAGGTGCATCTCTGAGAGTATCTCTGTTTCTAACATGGTTCACACATACAGTCATAAACTGAACTGCTCTCATACCATCTTTACTGCGAATCCGTGCATAAGCAGATCCATCATCCATGACCTTTGTTTCCATGCGCATCTCTGTGATGAATGGCTGACCAAGAATTATGGGATAAGAGCATGAATCCTGCACAAAGAAATCAAAATCCTCCTCTACATCACCAATAGAAACCCTGACACTAGGACAAGCAGTATACAAATCACCTGCAGTGTTATTGGCAGCTCTCATACGCCACCCATGCTCTACATCCATAGGCCATCTGTTACTCTCATAAACTCCACGAACTATGAGATTAATCTCTGAACCATGATCAACCAATGCAACATAAGGCACCTGTTTCTCTCCAATCTTTACCATCGTCTCTGTAGTTGCCCTAGCCCAATGGCTCCGCGAAAAGTGACTACGCGGTATCATGACAGGCTCATCAATTTTAGCATAATGCATAGGCTGAACCCTCTTCTCTACCTGCGGAAAAACAGAAGCATTATCAACCATAACCTCATCCTCATCCTCATCCAACTCCCCAATCAAAACTCCCTGTGTATCATTAGTAGACAATGCATGTCTTTTCCTCTTCAGGACCTCTTGAAACTGATCCTGAAACTCTCTTTTTGAGATGCCCAAAATCTCAGAAATAGTGAAGGTCACCTCACTGCCAAGTATCTTATCATTAAAGATTTTCTTCATGTCTGTAGATGTCTCAATATCGGACATCAATCTGAATCCTGGCTGCTTTCTCTCTCTAGGCTCTTGCCTCTTTTCTCTCTTTTGAGCATCCTCCATCTGTCGATCTGGCCCTGGTCTTGAAGACGGTCTTGCAGTAGGTGGAGAAACAAACTCACCCCCTCTAGTCTTCTTAGCTGCACTTGGATTTTCTTCATCCCTCTTACGCTTCTCCTCAACAAATAAATCTGCACCATGAGATTTAGCCAAATAAGCATAAATAGAATACCTGTCAACAGGCGAGTCCCAACCTGTCTCTGATCGGATGCTAGAGCCTGCACTAGTCAAAAGAGTTTGCTGAATTTTCCCCTTGTTTGCAGTCTCCATAGCATAAGTCCATAGCACTGACTGAGTCTCTAATCCCTTCTCAATCTGAACTCCATATGCAGAAGCATCACCACTAGCTGTCACATAAGAAGTACGCGCAGCCATGTCCTCCACTAACTTCTTCATTCCACCTTTACCAAAGTTGGTAGCAAGTGGAGCTCCTGTCTCAGTCAACCAAATCTTACCATCTTGCCTCCAATATACCAAATTCTACCTCCTTGCATCCTGGAAAGAGTCACAATCCCTGCAATGTTGATGTTCCATACTATCACACCAAATACATCTCTGATCTCTCCTAGGTGCACTAGGAGCACTCCTAGGTGTAGTAGGAGCACTAGAAGAAGTAGTAGGCACAGTTGAAGCAAACTGCTCCTTCAACTTTCCCACTAACTCCACTTTGACTGACTCAAGTGTCAAATCTGTGATGCCTTTGATTATGTCATCAAGAGAGGTAGGCACCGATGGAGCGGATGGTTTTGGAGCATAAGGTGTAGGCATCGGTCGTGGAACAGGAGGAATAGGTGGAGTAGAAATAGTAGGCACTGGCATAGGCCAAGAAACTGGCTGAGGAGGAGAAGAAATAACAGGGATAGAAGTAGGCATAGGAGTAGATGATGGTGTAGGTGTCATGGAACCATTCTGTAGGTGAGTCTTCCATATCCTCTTCTTGGTCAAAGTCGAGACTGCATCCTGAGCATCCTGCCAATCAGTTTTAAGACCCATAGGCTTCGTGCGATCTTCAAGAAGCTCACCCAATTCTTCTTGAAGAGCAGGATCTGCAACTTGCAAGAAAAGCTCAACTTTTTCAACATCCAATGCTCTTTGTTCAATGGCATCAAGCTGACTATACCTCTCTTCGAATTCTCGAATCAACTCCCAACCAGCGAGACCTTTGTTTGGCATGTAGACCCACTCTCGGAATGACCGCCGAGTAGCCATACCAAAGTCCTCAAGGAAGTATTCTTCTTTCAAGGCCTTCTTAAAATCTTGCCAATGTGTATTTTGAATAAAAAGATCAGTCACTTTTGTCCTCAAAGCAGGTGTGACAAGACGAGGGAAGTACTTACCCATAAGTCCAGCAGGAACTCCAAAAGACCCCATCTTAATCTCATATGTCTTCAAATATGCTGAAACATTACGCCCGTCAAATAGCTTCTTCTCACTCTCAACTGCTTCAATAGCCTTAGTCGCGCTGTTTGCATTCTCCTACTCTGAATAGAGTTGCCTTTGCTGAGACAATTGCTGTTGATCCAATTGTTGTTGTTGCTGCATATACAATTGTGTTTGCTGATTTTGGAGCTGCATATACATGGACATATTCTGCAAAATCTGTTTTAGATCCTCCGTTGAAGTACTTGACGCAGCAGTCATTGATGGAGCTGAAGTAGACACAGCTGGAGTTGTAGAAGAAGCTGAAATAGAGGCTGAAGTATCTCCCATCCTGAAATTTCTACGACGCTTTCACGTCGGGTTCACCAAAGATGTCGGAGGGTTTATGAAAGCAATGTCGCAACCACAGAGGACCTTGACTAATTTCAAGATAGAAGATCAATCAAGTGAATGAATACAAATCTGCAACAGCATCTTTGTCATAATGTGCATTGAGCAAAAGAATATTTTCAACAATCATGCCCCAGCAACACTTAATTTCAGTTCACGCCTGATATGACTGCAATTCCCTCCTGTGTTATTGATCAGTTGGAAAAATACATAGCGTTCATGGTTTTAAAGGTTTGCATCTGAATGGAATGATGGTAAATGATTACGGGTCAGTGTAGTTTACAAGATGGTGTTGGATCATTGGATGCTGGCTTCAATCTCCAACTCAGCAGCTTTGACCACCTAGCATTTCTTCATACAGCCCTGCAATCATTTCAATTTTCTGTGATTGAGTTCTCAGTCTGTATATTCAACCACTCCTTTCATGCCATATGATATAGTGATGGTTTAGACCCTTGAATGGTGGTGATCTCATTCCATTACATTGCACAGAAAAATAATTCTTGTAGAGGTGTCATCTTTCCACATCTTTGTGACAAGAGTTTCACAAGGATAATCATGAAGTAAAAAGTGTCCCTGAATAGCTCGAACTGATGAGGGGTCTTCCACAGAACTGCCATACAATCAGCACGAACAGCAAAACCAAAAGTACATAGTCCATGCAATATAGGGCGTGGAAACTCAGCTATTTCAGCAACTTCAGGATCTGAATGCAAAGGATTGTATTCCCCCAACAGTCGATACAGCAAAGCTTGATTTGGTTGAATTTGATCTTCATGACAGCTTACAATGATAGCAATCCATGACAAATTGCAGTTATTTAAAAGAACAGAGTAATCAAATGTCTTAACAGCTAATGCACTCAGTTTAAAATGGCCACTTTTCTGCTCTGAAGTACATACTAGTATAATAACATAGCATAAGATGGAGCAGCAGCACTAGTCGCTACTGGTTACCTTCGAGAGAGGAAGTAATGCTCAATATTATAGTGATGCAGATGGACGTAGCAAGACGAAGCCTGAGAGCACTGGTCATGATCTTTCCAAAACTTCTTCATCTTAGCTTCTCTATTGCAACAGTATCATCGATTTCAGCTCATCCCCAAATCCCGTAGGTATCCCTTCATACAGTCATCATCCCTGAATATGATAAATTGTGTTGGGTGACGAACTAAAACTGGGCAACGATTTGAAACTCCTGGCACCTGTTTACAACTGCTGTCGAATTCTATCAACACTGAAGTTCTCCCTCTAGACTTCCTTAGTAGTGTTCTTATCTCTTCCTGCAAGCGTTCATTCTCTTGCAAAGCGGCTCTCTTCTCCTCCGTCAATCTTGTAGCCTGGGATTGGTACTCTGCCAGTTTTACTTTTCGATCACGGAAGTCTTTTCCCCAAACTCCTAGAGGTTGCAATTTCCCAGTGGTTATTGTCCTCCCCTTCGATCCCTCTTCTTCGTCTTCACAATCAAGTTCTTTTAAAAATTTTCCATGTCCCTCAGTCTGCATCTGCACTTCAGGAATTGAACTCCCCTCTGCATCCAATAAAGATTGTTGCAATACGCAATTGTTCCCTCCTTTTCTTTGTGTGTAGCATCTGATTCATTGCCAACGTCGCACCTTTTCTGCAGTCCAGGCCTCTCCTTCACTGTGTTTCTTTGGTAGTATGTGACCTCGGCTTGAATTAGCAGAATTAATCGATCAATGCCTGTGGCTCGTCTGAAAGAAGAGAATTGTAAACTCTCTTGTCATAGCTACAATTCGATTTGTCATAGCTGCTATTCGATCCGTCGTCTTCAGTTTTCATCATCCCAATCAGAAATCAGCCCAATCGAGTTATAAATCCTGTATATACTATAATTTGAAGTCCTTCCTTCTCCCTTTCACCCGTCGTATGTTTCTCATGCGCAGTGAGGAGATTGCCTGTACTATTCGCAACAGCCTCAGTGCCTACTCTTCCTCTCCTCGATCACCATTAACTCCTGCTTTCCTAATCTTCTTTTCTGTTCGTCAGCTCCCGACAATTCCCCATTGATGCAAAAAAAAATGGTCCGACCTTCCCTCCTCCTTTAGTTTTTTCAAATCCCCCTCTTTAGCCTGCGTTTTTTTTTCCTTGCTTTTCTTTTCATGAACCAGAAAAAGCCCACTTTTTTAGCCACACTTTCCTCTCTTACACACACAGAAAAGCAGCGTCTTTTCCTCTTCACGTTGCATGACCCTTCAACTCTAGGTCTTTTGCTTTGCTTCAAGCTTGGTAAAAGTACGAACACAAAGCATCTCAGAAAGATCCCAAAGAATCACAAGAGCATCTGCACTCCCCATTGCAAAGTACCTCCAGTCGGATCAATGGCAAAACAATAACAACCTGCTGTGTGAGCATCAAGTGTGTGTAATGTAGAAAGAGATGGATAAACAAGATATCCATCGTTCCATTCTCAGTTGTGAGGAAGAACACTTCACCTCCTAAGGAAACTTACGCTTTTTTTTCTTCTGTAAAATTGAACATGAACCAACTGAAAGAAAAATGTTCAAGCAAAGCAAAGCACAACGTCTACGTCAAAATATGTACAAAGTAACAAATCTCATGCACAACTTTTGGGTGGTTTTCACACCTCGAATGCGCAGCAATACGACATCCACCCCCTCTAATCCTGCGCATCCTCCGGATGGGCCAACTACCCATGATCATTATCATCAAGATCCACAAACAGATCAATCTCTTCGTTATGCATTTCCAGTAGATCAACAAGATTATCTGTCATATCATCTGTTTCGTCCATTGGAGTTTCTTCTCGTTGCTCTTCTCTTGCAAATTCTTCTAATGCATAGTCCTCATCATCCCTTTTCTTGAAAATCTTGATTCTTTTTCCAGCAATAGGCACTCTAAGCACTGTCCCATCCAATTCTGTCAGCTCATATGTTGCATTATCAAAGACATGTCTGACTATGTACGGCCCAAACCATCTTTTCACCATCTTCCAAAGTGCAGTATGCTGATTTTCAAGGCTGCTATCAAAGACCAATACCCAATCTCCCTCTTCTATTGCTCTTGGCCGCAAGCGATGCCTGCTGTCAAACCTGTCCTTGTTTCTTAGTCTAGCAACTTTCAACCTGTCAATAGCTAGCTGAATATCCTCATGTCTTCTCTCCAACTGTCGAATCCGAAGAGCTAAGAGCTCTTCTCTCGTCAAATCCTCCTGCCAAGGTAAAACTGACCAAGTCAAAGCACAAGTCTCAATCGGCATAACAGGTTTCTGACCATACATCAACTCTGCAGGCATATATCCTGTGGTAACACTATGAGTCGTACGATCAGCCCATAAAGCAAATGGTAGAAGTTTCGGCCATTCTCCAATCCGTCCTCTGCATACTTTGGCTAATGCTTTCACTATCGGCGGATGCCCTCTTTGACTCTTCCCATTTCCCTCTGGATTATATGCTGTGGTTAGAGCCAACTTGATTCCTAGCTGAGAGAAAAACTCCCTAGCTTCATCTGCATCGAATTCACCATGATCCGCAGTGATCTTACCCACACAACCATACCTGTAGAAAATTTCCTCCAATAAGAACTTACACACTGCACTAGTGGTCTTCGTTCTCAAAGATCTGCCTTCAACATGATTGGTAAGATCCTCTCTAGCCAAAACAATGTATCTCATCTACCATAGACCCATAGGCATGGTAACCAAATCAACTACCCACTTATAATGAATGCATAATGGATAGGTCGGATGAAGCTCATCTCTATGACGCACTACTGAATACATCTGACAGTCTCTGCAAGTCTCAACAAAGTAAGAAACATCTCTATACATGCCTTTTCACCAGTATTTCTCCTTGATTTTCTCATAAGTAGCCCACACTCCTCTATGACCAGCCCAAGGACTCTCATGAAACTCCCTCATCACCTGTAACTGTGTCTCTCTAATGCAGACAACCCGCAAAGGTAATCCGCCTCTTTTCTTCGGATGCTTCCAAAGAAACCTGTCCTTGAGAAAATAACCATAGGCTTTCCTTCTGATCTTCTTGAACTCTTCATCTGTCCATTCATCTCTTTTGCTTAGTGTACTAAGGTACCTGCCAATCTGCAACCAATCTCCAACATAAAGTTCTTCTATGAAAGCCACAATATCATAGACATGACAAACATGATCAACCATAGTGGCTGAAATTTCTGCATCATCCTCTTCTGCAAGTAGAGTCTCCTCATCATCATATCTGGCTCTAGAAAACATATCTGCCACTGGATTATGTTTCCCTGCTATGTGTTTAAATTCCAGATTTAATGACTTGATATATGCAATCCATCTCAACATAGCTATATCCGGAGTAGAGCAACTCGTGATCATGCCAATCAATGGCAAGCAATCTGTCTCTACCACAACTGAAGCTCCAATAAAGTACTCCTTGTCACATTTGAGAGCCGTGAAAATCCCCAATAACTCCCTCTTGATTTGCGGATATCTCCTCTGTCTCTCGTTTAGGACTTTCGCCCCAAACCGAATAGCATACCTATTTCCATCTGCATCATCTTGACCCACAGCCCAACCTATGCCAATTGGACTAGTGTCAACTGTCAATACAATAGGCCTATCACAATTATAATCCGCTTTCCTGAGAGTAGGAGCATTCTGCAATAACTTCTTCAATTTCCGCATGGCTTTAGTATGGCTCTCATCCCAATAGAGTTTCTGCCCCTTTCCAAGCAGCTGATACAAACAATCTGCTATGTGTGCAAAATGAGGTATCCAAATCATATAAAACACGCAAGCACCAATGAATCTCCGTACAGCATATCTCTCATCTTTGTCATCCTATCTGCACAAATCACACTGTCATACATCCCATCTATGTGCTCATCATCCTCCAAAATTCCTGCATTTTTCAAATTTTTCTCCTTCCTGCATATATACTGCCTGGCAGCTCTAGGCAACCTAGAAGTCTTCTGATAACTCATTGAACTGTTTGCTGAAATCCCAACATAACCGGAGGAAAAAACACTGCTGCCATGAGGCGAGAACTCCAATCTCCTCTCCTCTATACCATCGTCGTCTCGCGAAACGGCGGTACCTAATGAAAACCCAAATCCCTCACAGTGGGCAAAGGTGCATCTCTGAGAGTATCTCTGTTTCTAATATGGTTCACACATACAGTCATAAATTGAACTGCTCTCATACCATCTTTACTGCGAATCCGTGCATAAGCAGATCCATCATCCATGACCTTTGTTTCCATGCTCTTCTCTGTGATGAATGGCTGACCAAGAATTATGGGATAAGAGCATGAATCCTGCACAAAGAAATGAAAATCCTCCTCTACATCACCAATAGAAACCCTGACACTAGGACAAGCAACATACAAATCACCTGCAGTGTTATTGGCGGCTATCATACGCCACCCATGCTCTACATCCATAGGCCATCTGTTACTCTCATAAACTCCACGAACTATGAGATTAATCTCTGAACCATGATCAACCAATGCAACATAAGGCACCTGTTTCTCTCCAATCTTTACCATCGTCTCTGTAGTTGCCCTAGCCCAATGGCTCCACGAAAAGTGACTACGCAGTATCATGACAGGCTCATCAATTTCAGCATAATGCATAGGCTGAACCCTCTTCTCTACCTGCGGAAAAACAGAAGCATTATCAACCATAACCTCATCCTCATCCTCATCCAACTCCCCAATCAAAACTCCCTGTGTATCAGTAGTAGACAATGCATGTCTTTTCCTCTTCAGGACCTCTTGAAACTGATCCTGAAACTCTCTTTTTGAGATGCCCAAAATCTCAGAAATAGTGAAAGTCACCTCACTGCCAAGTATCTTATCATTAAAGATTTTCTTCATGTCTGTAGATGTCTCAATATCGGACATCAATTTGAATCGTGGCTACTTTCTCTCTCTAGGCTCTTGCCTCTTTTCTCTCTTTTGAGCATCCTCCATCTGTCGATCTGGCCCTGGTCTTGAAGACGGTCCTACAGTAGGTGGAGAAACAAACTCACCCCCTCTAGTCTTCTTAGCTGCACTTGGATTTTCTTCATCCCTCTTACGCTTCTCCTCAACAAATACATCTGCACCATGAGATTTAGCCAAATAAGCATAAATAGAATACCTGTCAACAAGCGAGTCCCAACCTGTCTTTGATCTTATGCTAGAGCCTGCACTAGTCAAAACAGTTTGCTGAATTTTTCCCTTGTTTGCAGTCTCCATAGGATAAGTCCATAGCGCTGACTGAGTCTCTGATCCCTTCTCAATCTGAACTCCATATGCAGAAGCATCACCTCTAGCTGTCACATAAGAAGTACGCGCAGCCATGTCCTCCACTAACTTCTTCATTCCACCTTTACCAAAGTTGGTAGCAAGTGGAGCTCCTGTCTCAGTCAACCAAATCTTACCATCTTGCCCCCAATATACAAAATTCTGCCTCCTTGCATCCTGGAAAGAGTCACAATCCCTGCAATGCTGATGTTCTGTACTATCACACCAAATACATCTCCGATCTCTCCTAGGTGCACTAGGAGCACTCCTAGGTGCACTAGGAGCACGAGAAGAAGTAGTAGGCACAATTGAAGCAAATTGCTTCTTCAACTTTCCCACTAACTCCGCTTTGACTGACTCAAGTGTCAAATCTGTGATGCCCTTGATTATGTCATCAAGAGAGGTAGACATCGATGGAGCGGATGGTTTTGGAGCAGAAGGTGTAGGCATCGGTCGTGGAACAGGAGGAATAGGTGGAGTAGAAACAGTAGGCACTGGCATAGGCCAAGAAACTGGCTGAGTAGGAGAAGAAATAACAGGGATAGAAGTAGGCATAGGAGCAGATGATGGTGTAGGCGTCATGGAACCATTCTGTAGGCAAGTCTTCCATATCCTCCTCTTGGTCAAAGTCGAGACTGCATCTTGAGCATCCTACCAATCAGTTTTAAGACCCATAGGCTTCGTGCGATCTTCAAGAAGCTCACCCAATTCTTCTTGAAGAGCAGGATCTGTAGCTTGCAATAAAAGCTCAACTTTTTCAACATCCAATGCTCTTTGTTCAATGGCATCAAGCTGACTATACCTCTCTTCGAATTCTCGAATCAACTCCGAAGCAGCGAGACCTTTGTTTGGCATGTAGACCCACTCTCGGAATGACCGCTGAGTAGCCATACCAAAGTCCTCAAGGAAGTATTCTTCTTTCAAGGCCTTCTTAAAATCTTGCCAATGTATATTTTGAATAAAATGATCAGTCACTTTTGTCCTCAAAGTAGGTGTGACAAGACGAAGGAAGTACTTACTCATAAGTCCAGTAGGAACTCCAAAAAACCCATCTTGATCTCATATGTCTTCAAATATGCTGAAACATTACGCCCGTCAAATAGCTTCTTCTCACTCTCAACTGCTTCAATAGCCTTAGTCGCGCTGTTTGCATTCTCCTGCTCTGAATAGAGTTGCCTTTGCTGAGACAACTGCTGTTGATGCAATTGTTGTTGCTGCTGTATATACAATTGTGTTTGCTGATTTTGGAGCTGCATATACATGGACATATTCTGCAAAATCTGTTTTAGATCCTCCATTGAAGTACTTGACGCAGCAGTCATTGATGGAGCTGAAGTAGACACAGCTGGAGTTGTAGAAGAAGCTGAAATAGAGGCTGAAGTATCTCCCATCCTGAAATTTCTGCGACGCTTTCACGTCGGGTTCACCAAAGATGTCGAAGGGTTTATGAAAGCAATGTCGCAACCACAGAGGACCTTGACTAATTTCAAGATGGAAGATCAATCAAGTGAATGAATACAAATGTGCAACAACATCTCTGTCATAATGTGCATTGAGCAAAAGAATATTTTCAACAATCATGCCCCAGCAACACTTAATTTCAGTTCACGCCTGATATGACTGTAATTCCCTCCTGTGTTATTGATCAGTTGGAAAAATACATAGCGTTCATGGTTTTAAAGGTTTGCATCTGAATGGAATGATGGTAAATGATTACGGGTCAGTGGTAGGTTACAAGATGGTGTTGGATCATTGGATGCTGGCTTCAATCTCCAACTCAGCAGCTTTGACCACCTAGCATTTCTTCATACAGCCCTGCAATCATTTCAATTTTCTGTGATTGAGTTCTCAGTCTGTATATTCAGTCACTACTTTGATGCCATATGATATAGTGATGGTTTAGACCCTTGAATGGTGGTGATCTCATTCCATTACATTGCATAGAAAAATAATTCTTGTAGAGGTGTCATCTTTCCACATCTTTGTGACAAGAGTTTCACAAGGATAATCATGAAGTAAAAAGCGTCCCTGAATAGCTTGAACTGATGAGGGGTCTCCTCCACAGAAGTGCCATACAATCAGCACGAACAACAAAACCAAAAGTACATAGTCCATGCAATATAGGGCGTGGAAACCCGGCTATTTCAGCAGCTTCAGGATCTGAATGCAAAGGATTGTATTCCCCCAACAGTCGATACAGCAAATCTTGATTTGGTTGAATTTGATCTTCATGAGAGCTTACAATGATAGCAATCCATGACAAATTGCAGTTATTTACAAGAATAGAGTAATCAAATGTCTTAACAGCTAATGCACTCAGTTTAAAATGGCCACTTTTCTGCTCTGAAGTACATACTAGTATAATAACATAGCATAAGATGGAGCAGCAGCACTAGTCGCTACTGGTTACCTTCGAGAGAGGAAGTAATGCTCAATATTATAGTGATGCAGATGGACGTAGCAAGACGAAGCCTGAGAGCACTGGTCATGATCTTTCCAAAACTTCTTCATCTTAGCTTCTCTATTGCAACAGTATCATCGATTTCAGCTCATCCCCAAATCCCGTAGGTATCCCTTCATACAGTCATCATCCCTGAATATGATAAATTGTGTTGGGTGACGAACTAAAACTGGGCGACGATCTGAAACTCCTGGCACCTGTTTACAACTGCTGTCGAATTCTTTCAACACTGAAGTTCTCCCTCTAGACTTCCTTAGTAGTGTTCTTATCTCTTCCTGCAAGCATTCATTCTGTTCCAAAGCGGCTCTCTTCTCCTCCGTCAATCTTGTAGCCTGGGATTGGTACTCTGCCAGTTTTACTTTTCGATCACCGAAGTCTTTTCCCCAAACTCCTAGAGGTTGCGATTTTCCAGTGGTTATTGTCCTCCCCTTCAATCCCTCTTCTTCGTCTTCACAATCAAGTTCTTTTTAAAATTTTCGATCTCCCTCACTCTGCATCTGCACTTCAGGAATTGAACTCCCCTCTGCATCCAATAAAGATTGTTGCAATACACAATTGTTCCCTCCTTTTCTTCGTGTGTAGCATCTGATTCATTGCCAACGTCGCACCTTTTCTGCAGTCCAGGCCTCTCCTTCACTGTGTTTCTTTGGTAGTATGTGATCTGGGCTTGAATTAGCAGAATTAATCGATTAGTGCCTGTGGCTCGTCTGAAAGAAGAGAATTGTAAACTCTCTTGTCATAGCTGCAATTCGATTTGTCATAGCTATTATTCGATTCGTCGTCTTCAGTTTTCATCATCCCAATCAGAAATCAGCCCAATCGAGTTATAAATCCTGTATATACTATAATTTGAAGTCCTTCCTTCTCCCTTTCACCCGTCGTATGTTTCTCATGCGCAGTGAGGAGATTGCCTGTACTATTCACAACAGCCTGAGTGCCTACTCTTCCTCTCCTCGATCACCATTAACTCCCGCTTTCCTAATCTTCTTTTCTGTTCGTGAGCTCCCGACAATTCCCCATTGATGCCAAAAAAAACGGTCCGACCTTCCCTCCTCCTTTAGTTTTTTCAAATCCCCCTCTTTAGGCTGCGTTTTTTTTTTTTCCTTGCTTTTCTTTTCATGAACCAGAAAAAGCCCACTTTTTTAGCCACACTTTCCTCTCTTACACACACAGAAAAGCAGCATCTTTTCCTCTTCACTTTGCATGACCCTTCAACTCTAGGTCTTTTGCTTTGCTTCAAGCTTGGTAAAAGTACGAACATAAAGCATCTCAAAAAGATCCCAAACAATCACAAGAGCATCTGCACTCCCCATTGCAAAGTACCTCCAGTCGGATCAATGGCAAAACAATAACAACCTGTTGTGTGAGCATCAAGTGTGTGTAATGTAGAAAGAGATGGATAAACAAGATATCCACCGTTCCATTCTCAGTTGTGGGGAAGAACAGTTCACCTCCTAAGGAAACTTACGCTTTTTTTTCTTCTGTAAAATTGAACATGAACCAACTGAAAGAAAAATGTTCAAGCAAAGCAAAGCACAACGTCTACGTCAAAATATGTACAAAGTAACAAATCTCATGCACAACTTTTGGGTGGTTTTCACACCTCGAATGCGCAGCAATACGACACCGTAAGGGAAACACAATAGGGATTGAAAATCAACTTAAATCTACTATGCCATTTGAATCCTTATGAACTAGAAGCATATTTCTTTATATACTCAAGGAATCAATATCCCATGAAATATAATCTATTGAGTTTATTTAGCAAGTAAAAAGTGTATTTGATAGTGTTTGATTTTTATACGTCTAAGTGTGGTGACTTCTAGCAAATTAAGTGCAGTGTGCTCTTAAGGATTCCATATGTAATTTTGAACTTCAGTATTCCCTTATATTCACAATATATTAGTTCACAAAAAGAATAGATGCATATGCTCTTAAGAAGTCATAGATAGTTTTGAACGTCAAAGATCGCTTATCATTGTAGTATAGTGATATTATGATTGCGAGTTTTAAACACTCGATCATTATTGAAAGCACATTTGAGAAGTCATTTGAAGATTTCTATAATATAACCTATGAAGTGAGCCCAAGTCAACAAGATGATTGTTGTTAATAAAACCAACATGCTCATCAGTGCAACCAACAAGAGTGTAGGCTCCAAATCCTCAATACAAAGAATTAGATCAATGGATCTAGCCATCAACAATGTTGGTTGCTCGTGAAGAACTCAATGATTAAAATACTTTGCATTTAAAAAATGTGAGGTGCCTCCTCCAATAGATCTGGAGGAGTCCTCTACTAGTCGACTCAAATTTATATTCACGCACATCACCAACTCGTCTCCCCATGGGAAACCTTCGACTTAGTTGAACATAAGAATCTCAGTTCTACTTCATAGGGGAAGCATGGACAAGTCATACCTAACAACAATCTAACACACACCTAAGAAAGACCACTTTGTAATCAATCAAAGGCGAGAGTGAGGTTAACACTGCACTTGGTTCAAAGAGAGTGAGAGATGGGGGAGAATGTAATTCGATCCCCCTATCTATAAGGTAAAATCTCAGCTTCGACCCCTTAAAATGATGTTAAACCTTGTAACTAATCCTATCGATATTGGGAGGGTCACGATTTAATTAGCTCTATCTAGTGTTGGAAAGTTGCCCGACTTATCCTCGGGGAAGTTACTATATGTGTATCCTCTACATCACGTGCGTCAAAGGCCTAATTATAAATATCCTTATCTATAAATTATTTTTGAATAAAACATAACCCTTTTCTATTCACTCTATAATAACCCATTTATATTATACCCTTCTATATGTATAAATTTTATACAAATGGTATTTTAAAAATACCTGATTTCAAACCCACATGATGCACACATATAGTCATGAGTAACTTACTCGAGGACATATCGGGTCCACCCAAACATAGGCATCTAATTGTCACGATCGAAGCTTCCTACCTTTCTTGGTGGGGTTTGCTTAGTTTTCTAATTAGCAAAGCATACTACCATTGTGTTTGGAACATATAAAATAAACTTCCTTTTATTACTCCATTAAACTGGATTCGTTACACTCCATATTTAGCACATAATAAACAATTTAAAAACCAGATATTTTATTTCATTGTCACTCCACAGAGAGTGATACAAAACCATCTTTCCATAGAAAGACACCATCTAGCCTAAGAACTTCCAATCCCTCGAGATTGAGCTATATGTGAACACACTCCATCCGTGGTCAATGAGAAATTTACTAGCTCAGAGCCCCTCTAAGATTCCCTGAGTTTTTGGAGCCATCCTACATAGCATGGGCACCTACCACTCGGCCCTTTGCCCTCTCAAGTGCTCGAGTCATCAAAAACCAAAAACATCTAGCTCCCTCGGGAGCGTAGGACCCCCACCTACAGGTGAGTGATTTCACACTCCGTAAAGTGTTAGGGAGCATTGGGTGGGGGATTTTCAATGTGCCGAACCACCACAATTGACAACTCATCCTGGCTATGCAAGCCCGGAATCATAAGAGCCATAACTCATCATTCACAAATCCAAAAGCAATGATAATCATAAAACATTTTTAACACAATTGTCAATGCAATGCATAGAATCTATCCCCTTCATCAATTTCTGTATTCCTTCCTAAAAAGCAATTGATTATACCAATATGTTTTTGTAAGTTTAAGTATGTTCTAACTTATCGTAATCTATGTAATGGAATAACTTATCCCTCATTAGAAAATTGTAGAATTAATAGCTTAAAAAGTAATTCTTTTTTTAATGCACTAAACCTAATTATCTCCATTCGGCCATCCATCGTGATTATGGTTTATGGCCGCAACCTCGATTTGTTGTGGAATAACCCGTCCTTCGAGTTGAATGGATTTGGGGTTAACTTCTGCTTGCACTTCAATAGTAACTACTTCCTCGCGTTGGTTACCTCGCTTAGCATCTCAACGTCTCTTAGGAACCATAGAAGAATCTTGATGGATTCGGGCAGTGCTTCCATATAAGAGTGGAGAAAGAGAGAGAGAGAGAGAGAGAGAGAAAGAGATGCTCAATCGATTGTAGCAAAGCTTTGTCGCATCAATAGTAACAGAGAGACTTCTACATGGATCCTTTTGTGTCTTTGGCATGACGCTCTACCCCTATTTATATAGTAATGAGAGGGGGGGGGGGAGAAGTAAAGAGAGGGTGCCTGCTTTTTAGCATTTTTGATGATGTCATCGATGACAAAGAGAGAACACTTTCTTTTAGCGCTTTTGACGACGTTAGGGAGGGACTCCATTTTTGTAGTGTGAAGATAAAAATTGATGAATATGTGGACATAGACCTTGGCATACTTGGCAACCGGCTGCGAAGGCTTCATTGGTACTGTTGGCTGCGCGTGAGAAGTTCCCACTAGCTTATATGAAAATCTTCCCGAGAGGTCACCCATCCAAGCAGTGTCATCACCCAAGTGCACTTAATTGCCAAGTGACTATCCACTAGGCTAGTTCTTTTGGTTTTTTTATACTACAAACATAGTTTTAATAATCTAGTCTTGGGAAAGTTTTCCAAGTCTTTCTTCTATGGACTAGTATATAATACTTTAATAATAATTATTATTATCTTCTTAAGTCGAGTCAATTTCATTTAAAATACGTGTAACATAAATCAATTTTCTTTCGAATATATATGCACATTGTTTATTCAAATAAACTAAGTTGTAATGGAGACATTACAAAAGAGGGAAAGTCAAACCACCATGTTTTCATAACCATATGGTGATAATAGAGTAATAAGATTACCCTATGATTAAACCGTCTAGTGGGTCTTGTTGAAACGTAGCAAGTGCACGCAGATAAGATTGTCTTTTAAATATTCTAAACCATCAAACGCTGATAATCGAGTATTGTTCAAGATTGTGGTGTGTTACTCACTAAGTCATAAGTAGCAAATATTGGACATCAACGGCATCTTGAGAAAAAACGTACTAATTATTAAGCCTGAGCATCCACCAAAGAGTGTGTTTTCCGTGAAAAAAATAGATTAAGGCCAGGGATACGCTTTATTTTGTGTTTGATTCTGCACGTAAGAATGCGGAAGTAAGAGTGCAGACAGCAAGATTTAGGACAAGATTGATTCTTACCATCTCCTGGTTGAGCCGTAGAAGACTAATGGGCTTCAGCAAAGCCTTGGTCGCTTGGAAATTATCTGCAGTGAGTACTGCAGTACCGTGGTTGCTATTTGATGCTGGTGGTCTCCTGCATGATATTCAGCGGACAGATTGCCCCTCTCGCTTACGCTACTGCAGGAATTATGAACTGCTGCGCCTGAGTCAATCACGGTGGCTTGTGAGTTGCCTTGGCGGCTGCAATCGGAGACGTGGACTGTTGATTCATGATTGTCAGGATCACCCGAGCCATGTGATCAGTCGACATGAGCATCAAAAAGGTCCCATGTCAGATCAATGTTCGGCAAAGGCGCGCTGTTTCTAAGGCTCTCGTCCAACTCCTCCCACTGTATCATGGTATCGCCGCTTCCACCTGCAGCTGCAGTCACATTAAACGCATCAGCTTTAGGTAGAGTACTCGTATCAGAGGTTGGCAATGTAGGAGGACTGCTGGTCATGCGATCAGACTGCACTGGTTGCGGCGATGGCTGGAAACGCTCCGAGTGATCTCGATGGATAAAGGTAGGGTTTCCGGCTGCGGCAGCTTGCCGTTCGCGATCTTGGCCCTGAACATATTGAGAGCACCTGGACGAAGTCGAATTACGACGTGAGCTGCGGTGACAGGCGGGCACAGCCATGGCGGATCCGAGCTTTGACAGGGCTTCTTGTCTGATGGCAGGCCATTTGTAGTATTCGAAAGCGAGGAGATCAGGATTATCAGGCGGGGGCTCCGGTTCGGGCAAACACATGATTGCCGAGCGGCCAGGAGCCTGGACGTGATGCGAGCCGGATGTCTGGAGCCAGGCGGCGGAGGCAGTGTGAAGGCCATACGAGGGCAGGTAAGCGGGGAAGTTGAGGCGGGACTGCGGGCCCCATAGGCGGCGTGGTCGTATTCTAGGGCGGCGTCCTGTGCGAAGTCGAAGGTGCCGAGCCACAGGCGCGTCCGGTTGCGGGGCAGCCTGATCTCCGCCACCCACTTCCCCCAGTGCCTCTGCCTCACCCCCTTGTACTGTCTCCTCCCGCCAGTATAATAATCACTGATTATATTATCACCACCATGATGCGTCATCATCCTGCTAATTTTCTTCTCTCGATCTCCCATAGCTGCGGCCCCTGCATCATCGCACTTATATATTCCATCCACCGGTGCAGCTGCAGTACTCATATCACTGCTACTGTTCCTGACATCCATACTTCCCTCAGCCTGCACCATATTATTATAAGCTGCCCCTGCCTCATCGCACTTAGATCCATCCCTTGCCATTCCGTTACGGCCATATATTAATCCATCCCACCATATGCGGCCGACATTGACATTCGCATGATCGTCCAGCTTTCTCTCTCTCATCTGGCTGCTCGGCCGCTGCTGATCGACGTCGCAGCCATTGACAGCTGCACAGCTCATTGTACTGCAGTTTGTGACCATAGCTGCTGCCTCATTTAAGTCGCAGCTGCCGACAAATGTAGGCAAACATACAGCGACCGACAAGGTTCTCGTGCATCTTGCCATCAGTTCTCAGATCCATCGCCGGCTCTGATTGGCTGAGAACCCTTCAGTTTATCAACACATGGTAATGTCTGTGTGAGAGAGAGGATATCTCGAAGTACAATGGCTAGATCAGAGAGGGCTCAGGGGCCCAGCTTACATAGATAGAGCTCCTTGGCCAAGAAACTGCTCGGGAAATGGGAGATGAGCCAACGAGTAACAACTGACCCGTGCCATGCGCATGCAGGCGTGCGCTAGAGATAAAGAGAGGGGACATCCTGTTACTTAATGTGGCAGCATCATAGCTCTTTTTGCACGTCTTTACAGCAACACTTGTAAAATGTTGGATCAGCATACTTGACACTTGTCTTTAATCAGCATACTATCTCGCGTGTAAAGCTCACGTGGGAGTAAGCACATTACGGTTCAAAAAAACCAGTGCTTTTACATGAAAAACTTTGACGGGAAGGCAATATAAGCAGTTTCACCTTGGACACGAATACATTTGTGTCTCTGGGGATACGGGATGCAGGGACCCGTTGAACTCATCCCACGTACGATCCACTATGCTACAAATTATCCGGTTGGCATAAAAAGCTTCATCTTGAAGAGGTGATCATATGCAAGTTTATCCTCAATGAGGTCTCTTTATTTATAGTGTTGTTATAATTGACCTAACATTTATTGTAAAATAAATTTGAAAAGTCTTTCTAAACATGTAATGTTTTTGTAACTTTAACTATTCCTATGATAAACTCTAGATTGTTGCTAAAAAGTCCTATATCCTCGGCCCTACATCCTATGGGAACTTCAAGCAACAATTAAAAGCTCTTCTAGGACATTGCCCTTCCTAAAATTGGAACGCCAATCATGGGGAGGTGTGACAATATAGTGGTTAGTTGATCCAAGTTGCTAAATTTGATAAGGGGAGGTATGAGCTAAAAACCCATATGAGAGAGTCGAAAGTCTTTCCCCACTCTATGTGCCCTCATATATAATTTGGATGAACATACATACACTCAACTCATCATCACATGGATTAGCAGCTGAAGCACCATGCCAAGAGCTTCCCTTTATGTAATTGAATAGTTCTTCTCTATGGCACTAAGTCTTCTATTAGCATAATAAAGTGGACAAAACTGACTTTGTGCTTCATCCTACATCAAAATCGCATGGACTATAACAATATCGATGCATTCACAAAAACATGGAATAGGAGATTCCACCAAGGAGACTGCAAGATAGGTACTACAATAAGCATTTTCTTTAGGGCCTCAAAAGATTTCAATTGAGAGTCTATCCACACAAAGTGTACACCTTTCTATGTTATTGTGGTGAGTAGGACACAAATCTTTGCCAAGAGTCAAAGATACCTACTATGCAATTGAATCCACCCTACAAACCACATCACTTCTAATGGTACCTTAAACTAGCACATTATCAATTTGAACTATGTTGATGGATTTATGAATCATATTATTCTTAACAAAAATTGTATTTTTGTGTATATGGACACATTCATTGGTACTAAATGTAAAATAATCTAGTCCAATATCAAACTTGGCTTTATAGAAGCTAATGAGCTTAAATTTTTGGATTATACCATTGGAATTCTCAACACACCTTTAACTAGTGACAATAGTGAAAATGAATGAAGCTCATCCATTACCCATTACCTAATGTAGCATGAAAATGAACTTATCATTGATTATGTACTCAACATCAACCTTTAGAAGTTTAACCCCATAAGCCTTACCTTGCCTAGGTTCATGCAAGTATCTAGGCAAGCATCAATGATCTCAAATCAGGAGTTGGGATTAATATGCAATGTACTTTCTAAATGAATATCATACAATCATAGAGACAAGCATAACTTTTCAGCATGCGAGACACTTGGACTAGTAGAAGCTTTTAAATCTCAATGATGGTCTAACCTATCATAAAAACCCTAAAAATAAACTCCCAATTCAAGAAGAAAGCTGTCCTGCTTTTATTGTTGTATCATCTACTTTCCACATTGGCACTTATACAAATAGATCAACATTATCTTTTTAAATTTCCTAACATGCAAATAATATTGGTTCATGAATAGTTTAGAATTTGATATTGATCTTTCAAGAAGAATGTGGTCTAGTTCTATGCTTGAAAGTGTGAAAGTTGTATTGCATTATGTTTATTCAAGCTCCATTTTCATCATTCTTTACTATGTTCCTTGTATAATTGAACCTTTTGAATTAATCAACATGGAAACTTTGCTAATTTATTGTTGGAAAGTGAGTGGCTTTTGTTTTTTGTGCAGCACTAATAGTGTAATCAACTTCCAACTTTTCGATTGTTCAAGACAACTCATGTAATTAAGTAGCCATAATTGTTTACTACTCTTTTTTATTTATTCTAGACAATCTTTATTGAAGTTTTTGTTATATCACTCTTTTTCCTTAATTGGTTACATACATAGTTATCCTCTATGTGTTTCCATCACTCAAAAGTTATACAAATGGTAATAAGAGATTCTTGAAATCTTATACCTCTCTCCAAAAACATTATAAGAAACCTCAGTCAAGAAATATTAGATGTGTTATACATGTCTATACTAACATGCATCCCATGTAGATAATCTAGCCTAGATCTTTATGTGACTATATCTCTATCCAAGTTTTTAAATGAATTTCTCTTTTGAAACACGCAATTTGTTGTTTTATAATTGAGACCATTCAAACATGATATTCTTTGATGATGGCCAAATATGTTCAAGATGTCTGATTTAAAAAGACTAATGTTTGCAAGAACTAATTAGGGGTTTCCAAGCAATCTTCTATATCACATATATTTTCAAAAACCTCACCCCTTTTCCTTCAAAAAGATTTTTATTCAATTGATTTGGACACCCCTCTTGTAAATGTATCTTGTTAAAAAAAACTCTAATAAAGTCATGTGATTAACCTACATTTTTTTGTGAATTCCCCAAGTTGCAAATAAATCAGTTTGGTATACTACAAGGAAATGGGGTGATAGTGATGACCATTTGCAACTCAAAATAATAGCATTGCTAAAAGCATCGCTATATGGGTTGCTATTACTAACGCAAATGACAATTTGTGATGCTAATAGTGATGCTTTTAGCGTCAAATTTAGAGATGCATATAGCAACATTGCTCTAAGAAAAAACATCATCAAATACTTAAGCGTGCCTTTGTCGAAAACATTTCTAAGAGAGAAGGAAAGAGAGAGCGAGAGAACTCAAAGCTTTGAGGGGAAGGGGGAGAGGAAGAAGAAGAGGGAGAGAGGGAGATCACATCATTGCCATTGCCACCATACATGAATAAGAAATAGAAGTGTGCAAGGAAGAAGGGAGGGAAGCCGCAAAGAGGAGGCACACATGGTTTCATAATTGTGCCTTTGAGGTAGGTACATTGCCTCTTCTTGCTTTGTTTTCATGTTTTCTTATTTTCTTAAATTTGTTTTCTTTGCAAAGAGATGCATTGAAAGAGAGAGAGAGAGAAGGAAGGGAGAGGAATAGAGAAAGGGAAAAAATGAAACAAAGAGAAAGAGAAAGAGAGAAATGAGAGATGAAGGGAGGGAGATAGCAGGATGAGTGAGAGAAACAACGAGGGAGAGAGGGAGGGGAGAAACAAAGAAAGGGAAAGAGAGAGAGAAAGAGGGGAGAGAAATAGGGAGAAAGAGAGGAGGTAAAAAAGAAGGGTGAGGTAAAGCGAGGAAGAAGAGTCAAAAGAAAAGAGAGAGAGGGAGAAAGAGAGGTGGAAAAAGAGAGGGAGAAAGAGAGGTGGAAAAAGAGAGAGAAAAAATAGAGAGCCAGAGAGGGAGAGAGAAATAGGGAAACAATGAGAATGAGAGAGAAGGAAAAGAGAGAAAAGTAAAGGGAGAGGGGATATGGAGAGATAAAGAGAGGTAAGGAGACATTGCTTTTAGTATCTTTGTTTTTAAGTTTTTTATTTTCTATCTTTGATTTTTTTTGCAATGAGATGCATTGAGTAAGATTGGGGAGACAATGAGAGAGAGAAATAGACAGAAGAAGGGAGGGGGAGAGAGAGAGACGGTGAGAAATAAAAAAGAGGAGAGAGAGGGGCTTTTTTAAAAAAAAGATAGATAGATAGATAGATAGAGAGAGAGAGAGAGAGAGAGAGAGAGAGAGAGAGAGAGAGAGAGAGAGAGAGAGATGAAAGGAGGCAAGCAAACGGAGGTGAAGGGGAAAAATAAGAAAATGAAAAGAGACACACAAAGAGAGAGAGAGAGAGAGAGAGAGAGAGAGAGAGAGAGAAAGAGAGATGTGAAGAGAAATAGAGAGGGGGATAGATAAAGATAAAGAGAGGGAGAGAGAAAAGGAATAGAGAGAAGTAGAGAGATGGAGGTAGAGAGAAAACCAATGAGAGAGAGGGGGAAAGAGAGAAACAAAGAGAGATGAGGGAGGCAAACAAAGAAAGGGAAAGAGAAAGAGAGAGAGAAAGAGGGATGAGGATAGAAATAGAGAGGGGGATAGATAAAGATAAAGAGGGGGAGAGAAAGGAATGGACAAAGAGAGATGAAGCAAGCAAATAAAGAAAGGGAAAGAGAGAGAAAGAGGGGCAGGGAGAGAAATAGAGAGGGGGATAGATAAAAATAGATAAAGGTAAAGAGAGGGGAAGAGAAAAGGATTGGAGAGAAATAGAGAGATGGGGAAGAGAGAGAAACAATGAGAGAGAGGGGGAGAGAAAAACAAAGAGAGATGAAGGGAGGCAAACATAGAAAGGAAAAGAGAGAGAATGAGGGATGGGAAGAGAAATAAAGAGGGGGAGAGAAAAGGAATGGAGGTAAATATACGAATAGAGCGCGAGAAAGATAAATAGAGACTAAAATAGTATCCTTTTTTGTGGAGTTACGTTATTTTGCTTTACCTAAATCATTATATTGATTATACTAGCATTATTTTTTGTATGTGCAAGTAACCTTTAACAATACCTAGAGAGCAAGATGAGTCGAGGGCTGATATATGAGGAGTTATATGAGATCTTCACATGTATATCTCCAGATCAGATGACTAGATTTAGAGATATAGCAGACCAAAAGCTATCACAAAGCTCGTATGGCCATTCTGCAAGGACTGCTTTAGTATGCTCTGATGGTTCAATCTCTAATCAATGGGGTCAATGCTCTAGACTAGCCCTGAATGGAGGGCATTTTGAGGGTGGCTTAGGTGGGTGTTTTGGAAGCACTAATGTAGTGTCTTCATCTCCTCAATTTTGTTGATACTTGTCACCTCAAGGATTTGTCACACCTTTAGGAACATCTACTCTTGTGACTCTAGGTTTTGCTCAGCCATCTATAGCAGTGGCACCTCTATGGATACTAATTCAAGAGTTACAATAGTATTAGGTATCCAGATGTATAGGGGTCTCCTAGTTATGCCTAAGACTGTGGTTGCAGGTGTAAAAGGATGCATCCTAGACATACCCCTATAGGGTATGAATACCTAGTAGATGAGAAAATATGTGTTGTGATCATGAATGGTGAGGGGAGGAGGGTGATGGCTTGCATGACAGAGTTGTGCCCATACATATTTAAGCACAACATTTTGGACCATTGGAAAAATATACTAGAGGGGAGCAAGGACTATGTATTGGAATCTTTACATGATGAGTTTTTGGTACTTATGGTGGCAGAGAGGTTTTCAAGGGTGGATAATGGAGTGCATATCTGCATACATGTCACATAGACGATCAGGCGCACAGAAGGCAATCAAGAGTGGTACCTCAAAGCCCAAGTAGTTGGATGCACAGGATTAGTGGAGACCAAAGAGGAGGCCACAGACTCTCAGGGATTATAGTTGCCATTAGTGAAAGGTAGCGAGGGCACGATTGGAGGCAGGGCCGCGCATCATCTGGGGAGTGGTAGCCATACTAAGAATTATTTGTAGGATTTTTTTAGCTTTCTTTTAGTTCTTCTCACTTTCTTATTTGGAATATCACTTGTACTAACAACCTTATTTCTAGCAAAGCTATCTTATTTTCTTTGCAGGACTCCATCACAAACCGCAATCCTATAAGTTTAGAGGCAGTTATCGATAGATTGTATATGCACAATGGCCCATTATATACTAATAGAGTAAAAATTCCTTAATGCCTTAGCCAATATTTAGCCTACAAGGGTTAAGTATAAAAGGTTAAGTTGTAACTAGCCAATGATATTTTTTGCCATTTCTAATATTTCATATTTGAGGCCTCAATCTTCCACCATCTAAGAGGGTGCATACTCTTGGCCACCATAGCTTGGGGTGCATACCATGCTGCAACTTCTCATCAACTGATTCTCAGCCATTAATGGTAATATCATTTTATCCTAGCCACCTTGGCTATGGTTTCTTGGCAATTTAGTCTATTTCTTTGTATTTCTTGTTTAATTGTTTCCTATGGAATTTTACTTCTTTACATTAGTATCAAAGTCATATTTGATCTAATGGGAAGGTCATTTTCATAGTGAATCTAGTTATTGGACTAAGCTAGACACAGGGCAATTGAAGGAACAATAATTAGTCATAAGACTTGACACAGTTAAAACCATGACTAGTTAAGATTCTCTACAGTAAGTCAGAACTAAATTTGAGATTCTTGTAGAAGGCCTGAATGAATAATGGCATATTTAAGGTTCTTTTAGTGGCTCTGGTTAATTTAGGGCCATTTTGAACATTCTTCCACTACAAGGATTTAAGGCTATAGCGACGGCGGGTAGCGACGCAGGTAACAGCATCGCTATTTGTGTCGAGGAAAAAAAACAAGCCGAAACCAAGCACGGGTTTATTTCGCATTTTTGCGTCTACTGTGTTGAGAGCGAGAGCAAGAGAGAGAGAGACCGTCGTGAGAGAAGGAGAGGAATAAGGCGTACCGCCGCCGTTGTTTGCGAAGGAGAGGAGGAGCCTTCATCGTGAAGAGGAGCCGTCCCACAGTCACCATATCTCATCGTGAGTCTATTCTCTCCTTCTTTTGCTTGTTTAGGGTTTAAATCACTTTCTCTTTTGCTTGTTTAGGAGAGGAAATGAGAGAGAAAGAGAGAGAGAGGGAGAGGGAGGGAGAGAAAGAGAAAGAGAAAGAGAGGGAGAGGGAGGGGAAGGAAATGAGAGAGGGAGAGAAAGAGAAAGAGAGGGAGAGGGAGAGGGAGTGCATTCTCTCTCTCCCTCTCCCTTTTTCTTTTGGAGAGTGTTAGGATATATTGTGAGAAGGAGAGGAAATGAGAGAGAAAGAGAGGAGAGGGAGAGGGAGGGGGAGGGAGGGAGAGGGAGAGGGAGAGGGAGAGGGAGGGAGAGGGAGGAAATGAAAGAGGTTGTGGGCAAAACTCTCTATTTACTTTTTTGAAGTGTTCAAATTAACATAGGATGCATGTATAGATCATTCTTGTGTGTGCAAACTTGAGAGCTCTCTTCTCTCTCCTTGTATCCTATCTTCTTAAGCTTCACATTGAGGGTGAGGGTGAGGGTGAGGGTGAGTGAGAGAGGAATTAAGTGAGGAACTAGAAGAGTGAAGCTTCTCTCCTATCTTGCATTCTTCTGATCATCTTCCCCTTCTTCTTCTACAATTTGGAGGGTGAGAGGTGGAGTTGAGATGAGGTTGGGATATCCCTCTTTCTTTTCTATGCTTCCTCTCTTTGTTGGAGTACTTGAGGAATGGATGGATTGCAAAATGGAGTGGCGTAACCAATTGAGGGAGCCATGCTTGGATTGAAAGGCTGAATTGATTTGAGATGATGATTTGATTGGTTGAGTATTTTAGAGTAGATAGAAATCAACAACTCAATTTTTTATAAAAAAACTCTCTAATCATTTGTAGTAGAGATTCGAATTGCATTGATTGATGATTGCTATGGAGGATTAGTTATGTCCAACGTTTATCAATTGCATTAGGAAAGAAATTAGTTATGTCTACTATTATGTCTAATGATTGCTATGGAGGATTAGTTATGTCTAATGTTTATCAATTGTATAAGGAAAGAAATTAGTGAAATTTTTTTGCTTACGACATCTAAATGCAACTCACAATGTAACTCATCTAAATGCATTCAAATTGAACTCACAATGTAACTCATCTAAATGCAACTCATTGAAGAGTGTTAGGAGCATTTAAATGGAAGGACCTCTTGAGTGAAAGCTAGCAGGAAGAGAGGGAGATATTTTCCAAATAAAACATTTAAGGAAGAAAATGAAATGAGAGAGGGAGAGGAAGAGAGAAAATGAAATGAGAGAGGGAGAGGAGAGAGAAAAAATGAGAGAGAGAGGAGAGAGAAAAGGAAATGAGAGAGGGCACTAAGGCTCAATACATAACCTAGAAGCATATAAATATCACTAACAACACTATGACAGATATAAGTACTAGATCCAAGACAAAACATCAAACCATCCTACGATAGGGGTACTACATCCAATGAGTATCAAGAGAGCATGTACATGTCACAATTAGTCGTATTGTCTCACTATAATATATCTAACAAATGGCTCATGTATCATCCAATTATAAGAGGCATGAAGTGTCTTAAATTAATGCTTGATGTGAGAAGTGACAGTCAAACTCAATGAGACTAAGCTTCAATCTCAATCCAAGTGCATTCTAGAAACATGGCCAAGTATATGGCATCAACCATAGACATTAGTGTAGCATGCAAAGTAATCAATAAGCATCAATAAGCAATAAGCATGAAGTTTCTTTGACAAAATAGCATCCAACCCTACTTATTACAGAAGTGAAAACCTCTATAAAATTGAGTAAATGAGTGCTCAAATTAGTCCAATAGCATGCCAAGACATTGACATAGCATCCCAAGTGATCTCACATCAAATAGACATCTCGAGAAGCATAAGTAACCTCCAATAAACAATGAGTGAAGGGTTTTCCCAAATTGTATTACAAGCCATTAAATTGTTTGTTGTAACGTAGACAATATGGAAAATGAAGAAGGTCCTGTTGTTCAAGATTGCAAGGCGTATCTTAATCAGCGTGTCCCATGTCCTTGCTCTCAATGTAAGTTGACTATTAGATGCAAACGCCGATTGTCTATAGAACACGTACGATGATTTGGCGAGTTTCAATCTGAGATCATTGATCAAGCGATTGTGGATTTTCACCAAACGGTAATTTGAAGTTAATATCAATCATGCATTGTACTCGCAAGCTAATTGAATACCATATATAATAAGATTGGTTATTGCTGGCAAATTTTCTATCCAGGGAGGTGATGTCTCATCCCAAGGGGGAGTGCACCCTTTGCGGCCAATTAGAAGAGTACGTGGGCGTGCGATGGATGGAGTGCAGGAGCCAATCCACCACTCGCAAGGCCAATATATACCGTCAATGCCAGAGGAGACAGGTAACCTTCCAGACCTACCTACAATCTTGGAGCCTGAGATGGAGGCAATGATCGATGCATTGATTCCCATGGATGTCGAGACTTCTGATCCACTTAGAGAGGAAGCATCCATATCATTATATGATGGGTGCCGAGTATCTCGGCTGAAGACACTACTTGCACTCTTGAGTATGCAAGTAAAATACGAGTGGAGCGATACGAGTGTGACCGAGTTGTTCAGGTACCTTGTACATATGCTTCATTGAATTTTTTTTTTGGCACTATTATTACAAACATTTGTGCTTTTTGAAGGTGTTTATGATTTTTTTCAGGTTATAGAAAATGTAGAAGAATACTCATAGAGGTGAAGCTTGCCAATTTATTTTTGCACCTTGAGAAGATAAATCCCTTGTAGACCAAAAACGTGCATTAAACAATCGCTTTTTCTTTGCTGCCCAGATCGCTAATCTGATGCTTCTGTTGGCTCTAAAAGGGGAGTAAAATACCAGGACACTTGGTTAGAATTCTCCCATATCATCTCTTCTTTTTCTAGTTCAGAGCGTTGTTTGCTCCCTACAAACTACGATCGTGCATCATGCGATTTTGGCAATCCTTCTTTTTGCATAAAATCCCCCAAAAATGGCTAAAAGTCACTTGTCTTTTTTTTACATGACATCCTATTATAAAATTTATCTACATATTCTGAATATTTACAAGAAATAATATCCAAAATATCAAAAATAGGCTAAACTTGTCCAAAATCCTAGTATTTTTTAACCATCCACACTAGGAAATTGACACTAATGACTAATATGGCATTGACTCTCTAGATCAATAAGAAAGCCGAATGAGGATGCACTCTAGAGTTTTTCACACTATGTCCGTTTAGCAACACAACATCCACTCTCTCTTAACCTGCACATCCTCCGGCATGTACCAAAGTCCTATGGATTTGGAGTATCAGAAGAAGTATCCTTTGCCATGTCAATGTCTTCATCTTTTATCTCTTCTTCTTCTTCCATATTCTCATATTCATGCTCAGTATCCAACTCCTTTAACTCATATGCTGAAGACTCCCTACGTTTAAAGAGCTTGATATGTTTTCCAGGCAATGGAACCATTAGAGTTGTCCCATCCACTGAAACCCTTTAAGTTGTCCCATCCATCTCATTTAATGCATAGGTAGCATTGTTAAAAGTAAACCTTACCACATATAGAACAAACCACTACTTTGCCATCTTCTGACTAGCACTATGCTAATTTTCCAAGCTGTTGTCATAAACTAGCACCCAATCCCCTTCTTGTATAGCTTGTGGTTGAAGTTTGTGCCACTTGTCAAACCTCCTTTTGTTCTTAATCCTTGTAGTCTTCAAATTTTTCATGGTTGTCTCTATGTCTTTAGGCATTCTTTTTAACTGTCTAATGCATAGGACTATCAACTCTTCTCTATTAAAACCCTCTTCCCATGGTAGAACACTCCAAGTACCAATAGTCTCCTCAATAGGCATGATTGGTTGTTGTCCATGTATTAATTCAGTAGGCATATACCCTGTAACTATACTATGAGTAGTCTTATTAGTCCTCAAAGAAAAGGGTAACATTCTTGGCTAATCTTTCATCTTGTCCTTGCGTGACTTTGATAATGCCTTAATGATAGACTAATGACCCCTTTCACTTTTGCCATTTGCTTCACGATTATAGACTCAAGTTAAAGCCAGCTTGATACCCAATCGTGAAAAGGATTCACAAGCCTCATCTGCATCCAATTCTCCTATATCTACAATGACTTTACCAACACAACCGTACCTACAAAAGACTTCTACTAATAAGAACGTGCAAACTACTTGAGTAGTCTTTGTACTAAGAGCTCAACCTTCCACTTGATTTGTTAAGTCTTCTCATGCACGCACAAGATATCTCATATTCTATAAACCTATAGGCATGGTAACCAAATCAACTACCCATTTATAATGCATAGACAATGGATAGGTTGATTACAACTCATCTCTATGCTCTACATGGAATACCTCCGAAAGTCACTACATGACTCCACATAATGCTCCATATTTATACATGTTCTGCCACCAATGCTTTTCTTTGATCTTGGAAAATGTTCCCCAAAATCCTCTATGTCTAGCCCATAAACTTTCATGAAACTCTTGTATCACTTGTTGTTGAGAAGCCCTATCTCCTAATTCACATACTGGAGTTCCTCTCTTTTTCTTTGCATGCTTCCATAAATATGTGTCTTTCAATAAAAGCCCACAAGATTTTCTTTTAATCCTTTTGAATTTAGCTTCAGATCACTCAACCTTCTCTATCATGAGGGTGAGATATTGACCTATTTTTAGCCAATCATCCTCATACAACTCTTCCAAAAATTGTGTTCTCACTAAAGCATAACACTGATGATGCTTTCTCTCTATTGCCCATCTCTTCTCCATGGATGTATGTTCTTTTGTTTACTATTGAATTTCCTATTACAATAGTTGTACTTGTATTTCCTATTATGACATCTACATTTGAATTAATGATAGCTATACTTGTTTTTAGATCCGTTGTCAAGCATTTTTTTGAAACTGAAAACCCCTAGTCAAATTGTAGTTAGATTTGATTTATGCTAGCTTAGCTGTTTGTGTGACAGTTTGTTTTGTTGTTTTGTAATTGGATTTCTTATGTTTGTCTAGCATAGGATTTGTTTCTGTCATTTTGTTTGATTTGTTGAGTGTGAAATTTGATAGCCTTGGTCGAGCTTGGTATTTTTTTGAATAGGATAAAGTTGGAGTTTGCTATTAGCTACCAAACATTGAGGAGCTAGGTATGTATTCTTGTTGAGACTCTTGCATATCACAGGGGATAATGGATTCACGAGCACTTCACGTTGCACTTATTGATGCACTGCACTCGGGGGTCGTCTCTTGTTCTTATCAAATATTTCCATGCCATGGGTTGAGATTAAGCACTTTTTGCACCATCATTGAGCACTAGCACGGCATGAGATCCGCTGCAACTATATGCAGTAAATTTTAGATGCATGTGCACTTGAGAGAGCACCTGTCATTGAACACACACATTTCTTGCACGCACCATTTGGGATGTTCATCACAAAGCTAGGAACCTCTAGTTGAGAGTGTAAGGTGGTTGGGAGAGTTCAAGGGTCGTGAAGAATGCCATCAATTGTGAGAAGGGTTGTTCATATTTGGTCAACATCTTGAGGACCACTATTTTCTAGAGTGATTGTGAGATTTTTGGATGGGTGGAGCGGAGTATATCATATCTTCTTTATGAGAGTTAAGAGGTGAGGATAAGGAATTTTAAATTAATAAAGAATTTTGTTTGCATTTTTTATAACGCACGATCACAACTAGATAGGCTAGGCACAATTCTTCTAGTGCATCCATATTTTTTTCCTGTGTAGCATCGATTGATTGGTTGCATATCATGGATCCAACATTACATATTTTTTCAAATCATGAATGATTGGGCATGGAGTTCATTTTAAAAAACCATATTCCCACTAGGACACACTGCATTAAAAAAACAGGTTCATATCCAAAGAATATTTATTTTGAAGACTCAAGGATCAAAGGAAAAGATCGTACGCTTTACATTGTCAGCGAGTATTTCTTGAAGAAAAAGAGGACATGTGTGGTGAAAGTGTGTGCAATTACAAGAACAATAGGCCAGGAAAGGAAATAAGTCATCCAAGATAAAAGATGGAGAAAAAATGATGTGATTTACGAAAATCAGTATTTTTGTCCGCTTTTGATGGATTTCCATAATTCTGCCTGTGTTGGCTTATTGACCAGATGTTTTTCAATCATTTTGAGTACCTGAACGACTATATTCGGAGTTCAAATGACGAAGTTATGATCCAAACAAGTTGCAAACATGCATAGAGCAGAAAAAACGAAAATAGTGAAAAGCAGTAGAAAAGCAAAAGCTGAAAGCAAAAAGCCTAATGTGTGTGAGTGTGGATAGAAAAATATATAAGGAGATGAGAATGGAGAGTTAAGGACCTTCCCCCTTGATTACAATTGTATTATGTGAGAGAGGAGAGTGGAGGGTCGCATGCTAGAGTGAGCTCTTGTCATGCCAATTTGGAAGTTAGAGCTTTTGGGTGTCAAAGCATCGAACATTGGCTCAAGGTTGTTAAGGTACGAGAATATATTTCTCTTGGTTTGTTTTTGAATTATTGGTATTTCCATTTTGTGGTTGTGTGATGCTCTACCCACATATAGGTTTTAAATTTTTTGTGAGCTATAAGAGACATTCTTTTTAGTCTTGTTTTGTGGTGTTTTATCAAATATCTGAGTTTTTCAAATTGAGTTGTGCATTCGACAAAGTCAATTACCCCAACCAGCACTCCTTAACGTCCCGTTATCGGGTTGTGAGTGAGGCTTGCTCTCGATCACCGCTCGCGTAACATCTCTTTTTTGGTACCCCCACTGAGGAGTGCTGAAATTGACATTGTTGTTGTTTTGAATGTGAGCTTATTTTAATTTCTTGTGATTGTTGAAAATGGATGATGATTTTCCTGAGTTCCATGGTAATCATATTTAAGACCCCGAAAGATTTTTAGAAAAAATAGAGCTATGTTGTTTGATAGGGAGAGTGACCAATCCTGAAGCTAAACTCTAGATTCTTAGGCATCAATTGCAGGGAGAAGCATGAAATTGGTTGCTTGACTTTGAGAGAAGCTTGAAATTTAGGAGACAAAATTTGGACCATGAGACTATTAAAAATACATTTCTATCTAGGTTTAGAAAAAGAGAAAGTCAATGTGAGATATGGGCAAAAATAGAAACTTGTGTTCAAAAAGATTATCAGTGTGTTGCGGATTTTGCTAGGGAGTTTGAAAGATTGCGGAATTGATGGAGTTTAACATTATTAGAAGGTGAGATAGCCCTAGTTATGTTGAAGATAATGTATTTTGTAAATGGGTTGAAATTAGAAGATTGGAGAGTGAAATTAGAGGTAAAAAACCCTAAGACTTTTGAGGAGGCGGTGAAGATAGCTCAATATCAAGAGAGGAAGACCAAAAGAAAAAAAGAGTTAGGGTTTGATGAACCAAGGGAAAGGTTGAGTTCAAAGCTGTTAGCAAGTTGAGAGAAAAGTTTTTGAGGAGAAAAGAGTTATGCCTATCCTGAGAGAGGTATACTTTCTCTATTTAGGAGAGATGAGTTGACTTGTGAGAAATCAATTGAAGTATGTGAGGAGAAACTCCCTAGGGTGGTTGAGGAGAAAAATACATGTTTGACTGATTGGAGTAAAGAGACTAGGAGTGTGAATTCATACCCATTGACCACGGATACTTCTAGTTCAGTGATTAGTGATTTAACTAAAGAAGAGGGATTGACTGTTGATACTTTGGAGCTTAAGGACTTTAGAGATGAGCTAGAGATGGATCTGAGTTGTAAAGAAGAAAATGAGAGACCATATTGTTTTAAGGACAAAGAGTTTTCATGTTCTTTAGGAGAGGATGAGAGTCAAGAAAGTTTTGATATTTCTGATGAGGGAAGGTGTGATGAAAGTTCTGGTAGTCATAGCAGTGTTGAAGAGAGTAAAGGCAATTTAGAGAGTAAGTTTGTCTGCCTTGGTGATAGTATAGATGGATCTGATTGTTTGAAAGATGAAAAGAGAATAGAGGATGAATTTTTGAGTTTGGTAGAAGAGTATGAGGGGGAGGGCTTAGAAATTGTAAGTTTTCAAGATGAAGTTAAGGGTTCGAATTTGTTGCCTAATGAGTTTGTGGAGATATGTTGTGAGTTTGGTTGTGAGTTTGTTGATCAAGAGAGTATGGAGGTTTTAGGTTCTGACTCATGTTGTGATTTTGGTGTTGGTGTTGTTGACTCAGTTGAGTCTTGTGAGTTGGTTGGTGATGTTTTGAGTAGCCCTGGAGAGGCTTTTGTTTGTGGTGTTGATGATGTGGTTTTGAGTAGACCTAATCTCTTACTCCTTGATAGTTGTGATGATGATTGTTTGGTTGGTTTAGGCAACAATGTCGAAGAGAAAACTTCATCTGATAGTCTTTTAGTTTCTTTGAGTTTTCCTAAAGGTTTTGATGTTGTTTGTGAAGATTCTAAATGGGGTTTTAAGGACCCTGAGAGTGACATTGATGAGGATGTGAGAGAGAATTTGAGTAAGGCTTTAAAAAGGATTGAGAATTTGAGGGAAGAGAGATTTAAAACCAAGGAAATAGAGTTGGAAGGTATTTGTGATGAGGAAGTTAAGGATTTGGTAGTTGAGGAGTCTTTGGTTGAGGTTTTAGACCAAAAATTGTTGTATTGTGAAGATGTTATTTGTGATGATGTAGAGGTAAAAGTTTCTTCAGTTTCTTGTGAGGTTTCTTGTAAGGATACTATGGAAGGTGTTTACCACTCTTTGTGTGTGAAAGACTCGATGGAGTCTTATATTGCTGATGAGTTGAGTGATGTGGCTGGGTGTCCTGAAGTGACCCCATTTGTGGATGTTGTTAGTTCTTGTGGTGTTATGAGTTCGGAGTTGACTCCTTTTGATGTTATGTTTGATTTGGATATTGAGTTGGGAAATCCTTACATAGTATCTTTAGGAGAAGTTGTAGATGAATCAGGGATGAATTTGAGATTGGCAACAAAGAAAGGATCAAAACTTTATTTAGAGACTCTAAAAGTAACATGGTTTTTCCTTGGGAGGATGGGTGGGATATGAACATTTTTTAGTGTGGTTGCGATTTGAGGGGTTCGAAGATTTTGGATTATGGTTGGGATTTGAAGAATTTGGAGGATGACGTATTTTCCTTAGATGGAGAGGATTGTCTCAAGGATTTTGATGAGAATTTCATGGATGAGTTTTGTCTACCTGTAAAGGAGTTGTTTGAGAGAAATGTGTCATTTGTGTTTGTTGAGAAAATTGTGGATAGATCATTGGATTTGATTTTTGATTGGCTCATAAATGTTGAATCGTTTTATGAAAGCAACTGCTACACATGAATGTTTATAGACTAGGGGGAGGGCTAAATAATATTTAGCCCTCCCCCTAGTCTGCAAACATTCATGTGCAGACTAGGGGGAGGGCTAAATAATGTTGCATCGTTTTATGAAAGCAACTGCTGCACATGAATGTTTGCAGACTAGGGGGAGGGCTAAATATTATTTAGCCCTCCCCCTAGTCTGCAAACATTCATGTTTAGCCCTCCCCCTAGTCTGCAAACATTCATGTTTAGCCGTCCCCCTAGTCTGCAAACATTCATGTGCAGCAGTTGCTTTCATAAAACGATGTAACATTTATGAGCCAATCAAAAATCAAATCCAATGATCTATCCACAATCTTCTCAACAAACACAAATGGCACATTTCTCTCAAACAACTCCTTTACAGGTAGACAAAACTCATCCATGAAATTCTCATCAAAATCCTTGAGACAATCCTCTCCATCTAAGGAAAATACATCATCCTCCAAATTCTTCAAATCCCAACCATAATCCAAAATCTTCATATCCCACCCATCCTCCCTAGGAAAAACCATGTTATTTTTAGAGTTTATAAATAAAGTTTTGATCCTTTCTTTGTTGCCAATGTCAAATTCATCGATTGATTCATCTACAACTTCTCCTAAAGATACTATGTAAGGATCTCCCAACTCAATATCCGAATGAAACACAACATCAAAAGGAGTCAACTCCAAACTCATAACACCACAGAAACCAACAACATCCACAAATGGGGTCACTCCAGGACACCCAGCCACATCACTCAACTCATCAACAATACAAAACTCCATCGAGTCTTTCACACACAAAAAGTGGTAAACACCTTCCATAGTATCCTTACAACAAGCAACCTCACAAGAAACATCATCATTACAAATAACATCTTCATAATGCAACAACTTCGGGTCAATAACCTCAACCAAAGACTCCTCAACTACCAAATCCTTAACTTCCTCCTCACAAATACCTTCCAACTCTATTTCCTTGGTTTTAAATCTCTCTTCCCTCAAATTCTCAATCCTTTTTAAAGCCTTACTCAAATTCTCTCTCACATCCTCATCAATGTCACTCTCAGGATCCTTAAAAACCCATTCAGAATCTTCACAAACAACATCAAAACCTTTATGAAAACTCAAAGAAACTAAAAGACTATCAGATGAAGTTTTCTCTTCGACATTGTTGCCTAAACCAACCAAACAATCATCATCACAACTATCAAGGAGTAAGACATTAGGTCTACTCAAAACCACATCATCAACACCACAAACAAAAGCCTCTCCAGGGCTACTCAAAACATCACCAACCAACTCATAAGACTCAACTGAGTCAACAACACCAACACCAAAATCACAACATGAGTCAGAACCTAAAACCTCAATACTCTCTTGATCATCAAACTCACAAAAAATCTCAACAAACTCATCAGGCAACAAATTTGAACCCTTAACTTCATCTTGAAAACTTAGAGTTTCTAAGCCCTCCCCCTCATAGTCTTCTAACAAACTCAAAAATTCATCCTCTATTCTCTCTTCATGAGCAAGTCTCTGTAGGTAGCACAGCCGGAAAGTGCAAGAGTGCATTGTCTCAGATTGAGACGCCCTTCACGGTGTAGCAAGAGGGCAATATATGCTGCGAGAAGAGGCTTTCGCCCTCGGTTGCTCTGTTTTTTTTATTTGAGGCCATTTCAGGGCCTGTTTTGGAGGTGGAAGTTTTTAGCACACACTCAAGAAAAGGCCCTGTTTTTTGCTGTGCGACCACTGTTCTACAGGTCGGTGAAAAGTTACTATAGAAATTGCATCGTATGCCTGTGCGCAGAGACATTGGGAGTTATAGAATCATCCTTGTTGCCTATTGATGCAAAATCGTCACTAGGAAGTGACTATGTGGAATCCATCTATACTATCGCCAAGGCAAACAAGATTACTCTCTAAATTATATTTACTCTCTTCAACACTGGCATGACTATCAGAATTTTCATCACACCTTCCCTCATCAGAAATATTAAAACTTTCTTGACTCTCATCCTCTCCCAAAGAACATGAGAACTCTTTGTCCTTAAAATCATATGGTCTCTCATTTTCTTCTTTACAACTCAGATCCAACTCTAGCTCATCTTTATAGTCCTCAAGCTCCAAAGTATCATCAGTCGATCCCTCTTCTTTAGTTAAATCACTAATCGCTGGACTAGAAGTATCCGTGGTCAATGGGTATGAATTCACACTCCTAGACTCTTCATTCCAATCAGTCAAACAAATATTTTTCTCCTCAACCACCCTAGGGAGTTTCTCCTCACATACTTCAATTGATTTCTCACAAGTTAACTCATCTCTCCTAAATAGAGAATATAGTATATCTCTCTCAAGATAAGCATAATGAACTCTTTTCTCCTCAAAAATTTCTCTCTCAGCTCGCCTTGAACTCAACCTTTCCCTTGGTTCATCAAACCCTAACTCTTTTTTTCTTTTGGTCTTCCTCTCTTGATATTGAGCTATCTTCACCGCTTCCTCAAAAGTCTTAGGGTTTTTTACCTCTAATTTCACTCTCCAATCTTCTAATTTCAACCCATTCACAAAATACATTATCTTCACCATTATTGGGGCTTTCTCACCTTCAAACAATGTTAAACTCCATTGATTCCACAATCTTTCAAACTTCCTAGCAAAATCCTCAACACACTGATCATCTTTTTGAACACAAGTTTCTATTTTTGCCCATATCTCACATTGACTTCCTCTTTTTTTAAACCTAGATAGAATGCATTTTTAATGGTCTCATAGTCCAAATTTTGCCTCTTTAATTTCAGGCTTCTCTCAAAGTCAAGCAACCAATTTCGTGCTTCTCCTTGCAATTGATATCTAAGAATTTGGAGTTTATCCTTAAGGTCAGTCACTCTCTCTATCAAACAACACATCTCTATTTTTTCTAAAAATCTTTCGAATCTTCAGTATGATTACCATGGAACTCAGGAAATTCATCAGCTATTTTCAACAATCACAAGAAATCAAAACAAACTCACATTCAAAACAACAACAATGTCAATTTCGGCACTCCTCAGTGGGGCCACCAAAAAAGAGATATTACGCGAGCGGTAATCGAGAGCAAGGCCTCACTCACAACCCGATAACGAGACGTTAAGGAGTGCCGATTGGGTAATTGACTTTGTTGAATGCACAACAAAACTTGAAAAATTCAGATATTTGATAAAACACCACAAAACAAGACTAAAAACAATGCCTCTTATAGCTCACAAAAAATTTAAAACCCGTATGCGCGTAGAGCATCACACAACCACACAATGGATATACCAATAATTCAAAAACAAACCAAGAGAAATATACTCTCATACCTTAACAACCTTGAGCTGATGCTCAAGGCTTTGACACCCAAAAGCTCCAACTTTCGAATTAGCATGACAAGAGCTCACTCTAGCATGCAACCCTCCTCTCTCCTCTCTCACATAATATAATTGTAAGCAAGGGGGAAGGCCCTTAACTCTTCAATCTCCTCTCCTTATATAGTTTTCTATCCACACTCATACACATTAGGCTTTTTGCTTTCAGATTTTGGCTTTTGCTTTTCTACTGCTTTTTACTATTTTCGTTTTTTCTGCTTTATGCATGTTTGCAACTTGTTTGGATCATAACTTCGTCATTTGAACTCCAATTATAATTGTTTGGGTACTCAAAACGATTGGAATGCATCTGGTTGACAAGCCAACGCGGGCAGAACTACAAAAATCCATCAAAATCGGGTAAAAATACTGATTTTTGTAAATCGCATCATTTTTTCTCCATCTTTTATCTTGGACGACTTATTCCCTTCCTTGGCCTATTGTTCTTGTGATTGCATACACTTTCACCACACATGGTCCTCTTTTTCTTTAAGAAATACTCATTGATGATATAAAACGTACGACCTTTTTCCTTTGATCCTTGAGTCTTCAAAATGAATATTCTCTGGATATGAACCTGTTTTTAATACAATGTGCCCTAGCAAGAATATGGTTTTTTGAAATGAACTCCATGCTCAATCATACATGATTTGAAAAAATATGCAATATAAAATCAATGCTATGCAACCATTCAAGTGATGCTTCACACAAAAATATGGATGCACTAAAGAAGTTGTGCCTAGCCTATCTAGATGTGATCGTGTGTCATGCAAAATCCAAACAAAATTCCTTGTTAATTTAAAATTCGTTATCCTCACCTCTCAACTCTCATAAAAAAGATATGATATACTTTGCTCCACCCATCCAATATCTCAGAATCACTCTAGAAAATGGTGGTCCTCAAGTTGTTGACCAAATATGAACAACCCTTCTCACAATTGATGCCGTCCTTCACGACCCTCTAAACTCACCCAATCTCCTTACACACTCAACCAGAGGTTCTTAACTTTGTGATGAACATCCCAAATGGTGAGTGCAAGAAATGTGCGTACTCAATGACAGGTGCTCTCTCAAGTGCGCGTGCATCTAAAATTTACTACATATAGTTGCAGCGGACCTCATGCTGTGCTAGTGCTCAATGATGGTGCAAAATGTGCATAATCCCCAACCCATGGCATGGAAGTATTTGATAAGAATAGGAGATGACCCTCCAGTGCAGTGCATCAATAAGTGCAACGTGAAGTGCTCGCGAACCCATTATCCCCTGTGATGTGTAAGAGTCTCGACAAGAAAACATACCTTGCTCCATAATGTTCATTAGCTATCGACAAACACAAGCTTCATCCTGTTCAAAAAAATACCAAGCTCAATCAAGGCTATCAAGTTTGACACTCAACAAATCAAACAAAATGACAGAAGCAAATCCTAGGCTAAACAAACACAAGAAATCCAACTACAAAATAACAAAACAAACTATCACGCAAATAACTAAGCTAGTAAAAATCAAACCTAACTACAGTTAGACTAGGGGTTTTCAAATTTCAGAAAAACACTTGACACCGTATCTGTAGAAACATCAGCTGCATACTCATTCCTCCCTATTCTCATAAAGTTGTTTTTAGCACCTATCACATCATCCTCTTTATATTTCATTAGCTCCTCTTCATTTTTAAAACTTTCTCATGAAAGCATGTCAACCATGGGATTTTCTCCACTTGCAATCTGCTAAAAATCAAGGCTAAGTGACTTTATATATGCAATCCATTGTAACATGGCAATATCAAGAGATGAGAAATTTACTATCATGCCCAATAGAGGTAGACAATTAATCTCTACCACTAGATGAGCTCCTATAAAATACTCCCTATCACACTTAAGGGCTATTACTACACCCTAATGCTCTCGTTTGTCTTGAGAATACTGCTATTGCCGTTCATCGAGGGCCTTTGCTCCAAACCAAATGGCATATCTATTCCCATTAGTATCATCTTGACCCATTGTCCAACCAATACTAATTGGGCTTGTATCCCACTGTGAGAATAATAGGTTGTCCATTCTCAAAATTTTCTCTATTTAGTGTTGGGGTTGAAATCAATAAGCTCATTAATTTCTGAACTGCCTTCTATATTGTTTACCTCACCAAAACTTATGCCCTTTTCTAAAGAGCTGATATAAACTTTCAGCCACATGAGAAAAATATAGAATCCATATCAAGTAAAAGCACACACACCCAAAAGTCTTCTCACCTTGGATACATTCGAACATATCTCACGTATCCTGCTTATGGCATCAATCTTTACTAGTGAGGGATTTCTCCCATATGGTCCCTAAAATACTTTTTCCACTCCGAAAACTGACTTTTCTCCTAACAGAGTCAAAAGCACTTCTTCAAGAGAACTCAAAATCCTATCACAATCAGTAATATGATCAGTCACAAATCTTCTACATCCATGCTCATTCAACTCTTCTTTCTTCTCATAGATATCATATCCTTTGATTGGCACATCATCAAGAAAGGGTAAGGTCAACTAAGGAATATAATCCCTCAAAACTTTATGCATAGCTATTATTATATGTACCATTGAATTGGTTGCTCCATGTGGAAGTGTACACATCCTAACCAATCCAAGTGGTGTCTTCATGGTAGTGATATCATGGCTTTCCAATGTAAGCTGAAACTAGTCATATCCTGAATATAAATCACCCATAGAATAAATTACCTTGCTTACAAATGCTTTTACAAATTCATCCACTATCTGGCATGATCCAACATTTCTTATGGTGACTTTATTAACTGGTTGTAAATCCTGTATAAACCTCAAATCACCATTCTTCTTTGGACTTATAAACCATCGATTCAGATATGGAGCTGAAGAAGGCTCCAAAATCTACATTTTTATCTTCTCATTCAAAAGCTCTAGCAGCTTAGGTAAATATATCCGAGGCATTGGAATTGGCTTTAAATTCCATGGCATATGAGGTCCTATAAAGATCACCATAGGTGCAACTATGGTCGGATCTACACATCCAATTTCATATGGATGAAATGCAAAGGCTTTCCCATGCCTTGCTAACATGTGCAAGAAACAAGCTCTTTCTGTAGGCTACAGGCAAAAGGACGCTTATATCACCAGTTTTCAACTATAAATTTATGTCCTACTTCATGTGGATCCTGTAAACTCGGCTATCAAGTCACTTTTTTGACCAACCCATCACTTTGAGGCAATAAAGGCAAAGCCATAGGCTTAACCTTATTTGCAATTGTTTTGTACTTTGTATCCACCCTTGCTTCAGTCCTATTTTGCAATCCATATTGTAGCCCATAACATTCATGCTCAACAAACTCTTTAATGACTTCATACATCTCTAAAGTGTCAACATAAATAACCTCTTTTTTGCCATGTTTTCAGCTTTAATTGCTACAAAAATTTCATCCACTATATCAACATCAACCAACCCTGAAAACCACCTTAAAATACCTTGTAGCCATCAAACCATATGTCTTTAGATCTTTTTCAACCCATCCTACATATTTCTTTTCAACTCTACATATGACTGAAATATTCTTAAAACTGCCAAGACTACATGTTGTCCATTCCTGCAATCTAGACACAAATATAGTTTTTTCCATTCTTGGAGGCATAATTATCCTTTTAGAGACACTGCCATAGCCTCCTCTTACAATAGTGCTGTCTAAAAACTCTTAAACTCTTGTGAATTAGGTGGCATGGGATTATATCACAACCTATCTCAATTGCAGGGATGATTCACACAAATAGTGAGAAATTGTGCTGCCTTTGTATTGCCTTTACTCAGAACCAGAGCATATGAAGAACCATCATCCAAGGCTTTTGTTTTTGGTCTTTATTCTAAAATATAGGGCTGCCCCAAAATCACTAGATAACTACATGAATCCTACACAAAAAATGGTATTCATACCTAACATCTCCAATAATCATGGACACATTCCGACAAGCCACATAATGATTCCTTGATTAATTGTTTGTTGCCTGCATACACCATCCCGAATCTACATCAATCGGCCAACCTCCATTCTCATACAAGTTGCGTGCCATAACATTAATTTCAAAACCATGATCCAAGAGAGCTATGCAAGGCATCTCTCTTTCTCCCACTTTAACAATCATCTCTATTGTAGCAAGAACCTTATGCATTCGTGAATAATGACTGCTTGGAATAAAAGCATCTTCTTCTTCATGTACTTGTTCATGGACATCCCCATTATACATAGCCTTCTCTCTATGCTTACTACTACCCATAAGACCAATTTTGGCCACAATCTTGTTGTTTACACTCCCATTTAACCTATTTTAAACATCACCTTGCTCCAAATTAGCATTACATGCATCATCATATTCCATGTGAAGATGTTTCTCTATGTCTTTGTCAACCTATATCAATGCTTGTAAAACTTTACCATCAAACTATCTTTTACGTTTCAACATATCAATAATTGCATCATGAAAGTGACACTTCAGGATTCCAAGACCTTCACTAAGTGTGAATTCCACTCTATTGCCAAATATGAGATCTCCCAAGACCTTTTTGAGGTTTGTAGCAGTCTCAAGATCCGATTATTGTAACCTATAACTGGGCGGTTTGTTCCTTTTCTTCCCTTATTGTTTCTTCTCTTGACATGTATCCTCCATAACATGCTCAGGTATGGCTTTTTTAGCATCTTTTTGCTGCTTCATTGTACTTTGTGTTATGCATTTAGATGGGTCTGAAGAGAAAGGACCAGTAGTGTCCTCATCTCTTCTTCTCTTTTCTTTCATAAGAGCTTCTTAATTATGAACCTTGGCCAAATAAGCATAGGATGAAAATAAATCCACTAGTATAGTCCATCTTGTTCTCCCTCATATACTCTGACTTGCGTCAGCCAATTCAAACTTTGCTATTTTGCATTTTTCCATGCAATCTAATGCCTATATCCAAATGGAGATTTTGCTTTAGCCATGCCTCATTTATAAGCTTCTTCGGTCCTTTCAATTCTCAACCCTTTTGTGGCTGTATCTATGGCAACAAATGTTGTGCTTGTCGCCATCTCTTTGAACCTCTTATGCATGCTACCATTTCCAAAATTTGGCTCTATTGGAAGACCAGTTTCTGTTGCATGTATTTTGCCATCTTTCCAAAAGACTAACCTTTTCACTTTCGCTTCATGGTAGGATTTATAGTCTTGCTTTTCACATTGTAAACTGCCACACCAAATGCATCTTCTCATGTATTCTTCTTTGTACAGTCTTTGGGTTGTTTCACAACCCTTTTCTTCTACCTGAACATCCAATTTTTCGAGCTTTGCATAGATTTCTGTCAAATTTAGCCTCAAATCATACATTCCTTTGATTAATTCATCTAGAGCATCATCTTTAAGTGCCAAACCATCAGGTATAGCCGGTTGTTCTACCATAGCCACAGGCACCTTTGTTGCAATTTTAGCCCCCTTCTAAGTACTCGCAGGTGTGGTGCATGTACCCCATCTTAATTTTCATCCGGTCTCTATTTACAAACATATGCATTGCCTCTGTTATATTAGCCCAATCAGATTTCAACCCTATTTCAGAAAAGGAATCTTCTAAATGATCAGTTAGCTTCTCCTACAAGACACGATCCACAACCTTTTTAAAAAAATCAATTTTCTGGCTCTCCAATGATTATTTCTCATCAACATCCAACTACACATACAAACTTTCAAATTCATGGAGTAAATCTGTACCAACCAACGGCTTTTTAATCCAATCTGTAAATGTTTTTTTAGTTACCAATACTACATCTTCCAATAAATTTTTTTCTCTCAAAGCTTTCTTAAAAGCTTCCCAATCAGCATCTCTTCTATGTAACTCATCAATCCAATAATGCAATGCATGTATGGCCAAACAGGAGAAATATCGACTCCATCCATACTGCGGTACCCCATGAAACAAGATCTTTTATTCATACAATTGGATGAAGGCCAAAACATTTTGGCCCTTAAACAACTTCAATTCATGTCCCACTACCTGTAATGCATTCATAAACAAGAAATTAATTATTTCTGCTTCCTGCCAAGTTTGCATATACTATTGTAATAACAACTGTTGTTGTTGTTGTTGTAACAAAGCAATCATCTATTGTAAAGCTTCACCACTACTTGAACCTACAGAATCCCCTAACTTTACACACCTCTATTGCCGACTTTCATGTCGGGTTTACAACTATCGCGGGCCGTAAAACACAATAGGATGAAGGGAGATTCATGGAGAGGAATTGATGAAAGAGAAGGGGTTCGAAGAAATAGAAGATGTAGAAGAATACTCATAGAGGCGAAGCCTATCAGTTTATTTCTATCTCCTAAGAAGATAAATCCCTTGTAGACAAAAAACGTGCATCACACAATAGCTTCTTCTTTGCTACCCAGACCACTCCTTCTTCTTCTCTAAGTTCAGAGTGTTGTTTGCTGCCTATAAACTGCAATCATGCACCTCGCATAATTTTTCCAATCCTTCTTTTTGCATGAAATACCCAAAAAATGATTAAAAGCCACTTGCTTTTTTTAAAATACATGTCATCTTATTCTAGAAGTTGTCTATAGCTTTTGAATATTTACAAGAAATAATATTCAAAATATTAAAAATAGGCTAAACTTGTCTAAAAATCTAGTTTTTTAAAAACATCTATAGTAGGGACACTCACATTAATGATTAATATGGCATTGAATCTCTAGATCAATAAGAAAGCCAAATGACAATGTACTCTAGAGTTTTTCACACTGTATCCACGTCGTGACACAACACCGTTAGACTATAAATTCATAAAAATGCAAAAGTTTTGTATTAGAGGTTAGGGTAGTGTACCCCTTAGATGTTGGTGGGGTGGTTTGAGGTGACTAGAAGAGACCTTGGTAGGTGTGAGACCTATTTTATGTCCTGATAGGTGGTGCATTTATTGGGAGCCATTGATAAGTGGAAATTTCCAAATCTTGATCAATAGGGGCCATTTTATTAGTGTATGTCAAAATCTCGAGGAAGTTACTACATGTATATCCTCTACATCATGTGCGTTCAATAAATTTATATTACACCCTTCTATATGTGAAAAATTTATAATAGTATTTTAAAAATACTTTATTTTAAACCCACGTGATGCACACATATATTCATGAGTAACTTACCCGAGGGCAAAAGGCAATGAAATAGATTCAAAAGACCGTCAAGCCAAGCTTTAGAAGTAAGAAAGAGTTGAACGGGCTAGACAACGGGCCTAAATTATTAGAACATATTCTCCACAAAGGGGTGGTCCAATATCCGTATAAGAGAGGGGTCTAGTAACCTTAGCCCCACGCATAGTCCGCTAAGAGGAGGAAGTTCTAGTACTTCCCCCTTTTTAGTTAGTCATTCCACTTTGAGTGAAGTAATAGTTTCCATAGTTCAAACCCCTTTATTGAATCCGATTGTCACCATGGTGCAACCCATTGCAATCCCAACAGGATTGTCAAACTTGCTAGTATCTAAGGATTTCCTCTATCCATTTTTCAATGGGTTCGTAAAGGAAAACACAGAACTTCATATTAATGAATTCCAAAAGTTAATGTTTAACTGTCGAATCCAAGATGAAGGAAACTTGATAATATTCTTTAATATGAATCTGCAAGGATGAACTATAGTATGGTATCATAGCGTAGAGGTTGGAACCATAACTACGATCGACTTCTTCGCGGCCTTTTGAAGAGAGTTTTCCCTTGAAAGGGAAGGTCAATATTGGCTACGTGTTCTCAATGTAACACATCAAGAACCTCATGAGAATGTTCGAGTTTATGCCGAGAAATTGAAGGAAGTATTCCGTAAGTTGTAAACCTGTATTCCTATTCTAGCTAGTCAGTTGTTGCAATACTTTTTAAATAGACTAGACTTTAATATTCAAGTGTAGTTGAGTAGTGTTGCTCTTACTCACATTTATAGGGCTATCACAAGAGCTGAGAAGGTAGAATCACAATCATAAGTAGCCTAAACCTCTAGGGAAATCAAAATCCCCGTCTAGGTATTGAAAATACTTTGAAATTGACAAATGGAGGTCAAGGGATGCCTGTGAGTACTCCCAATGGGAGAGGAAGCAAGATTTCAAATGTGCCCATGTTTCCAACTACTCCTAGTGTGACCATGTATATGGCTAGTCAAATTGATCCATTGAATGTTGGAAGCCAAATGATAAATCCTATAGTTTTTCTAGGGAATCAATAGTCAATCCTTAATTAAGTCGTTAGGCCAAAGGAATGACAGGTGGATGATTGTGGCTATAAGCTAAGTTTCTCGAATGTCCTTGGTGAAGTTGCAAATATGATGAAACACTATACTAACATGATCACTTAACAATATAGACCAATAGTTGTTGATGTCAATTTCCTTAAGAAGTAGCAAAATTTGATAGGGAATCAATGCCTTGAAGAGGGTGCCCCCTCAAGATTCAGTTATAGGTGGTGTGGCAGCCAAGATTTCCCAAGGAATTGCCCAAATGTTAAATGTGACATATGTGAAAAGTTCAGCCACCTAGCTAATACATGTTGGCATAAGATTGGCTCTCTCCAACAAGGAAGTAAACAGCCAGGTCCAATTAATCATGGAGTGCAAGGGAATAATCTCCACCAAAATGAGGGACTGAAATAAGTATTACAAAGAGGAAACGCTATGGTAGAGGAGCTGCCTAGTGGCAATGGATTTAGTATTATTAAATTTGTTTGTGTCAATGGCGCTGAAGCTTCTAATCTGTGGGTCATTATGAGAGGTTAAAAGGGTAGAGAGACTGATAAAGACAAGGTAAAACCTATTGAGGGAAACCCTAAGCAAGATGATAAGGGGACGCAAGTCCTTAACCTTGACATGGAAAGTGGACCTCTAAAAGCCATTGATAGTAAAACTAACCCGAAGAAGGATTAGGAATTTCCAAAGAAGAAGGCAAAAGCCAAGAAAGAGACATCAAAACTTGTTCAAAGACCAAAGGAGAGAATGGCTTGGTGAGAAAGTCGAGCTCTTCCTAGCTATCATGAATTTGATTTAGTGAGTTCTCCTTGCAAAGTCAAGTTGGACATAAACCTCCTATAGTTAATAAAGTTGTCTCTAGAAGTGCATAAAGATTTTAAAAAGATTAAATGCACTGGGTAGATTATTGAGCCCTTGGAAATAGTATGGATAGAAGATGATTGGTTTGAGCATGCTTAGAAGCATTGTCCAAGGGTAGCAACATATGTTGATGTAATACTAGTAGATCATGCTATTGTGGACATGGGATCCTCCATCAACATAATGAGTTTGGAATTGATAGAGAGGTTGGGATTAGAAATTTAAAAAATGTGTCTCTATGATTATTCAAAGGGATGATAACAATTTAAAACATAATATTAGTGAGTTTGGGAATCTCCCAATTCCCATTTTTTGAATACTAAAAAGGTGGCACCGAGATAACATACCCATAAGTTTCTCAGAACCATATGATGTGACCTATCATTGGAAAGCACTTGAAAAATGGAATCTAATGAGCTATAGAGTGCTCGATTTGGAGTTATAGTGTTCAAGTTATGACAAATCCAAAGATTTGACCACGTATCCCAAACTTATGGAAAATTCCCATATATCCACAATATGGTGTTTTAAGACAACCTGAAGGTTGCATTACTCAAGTCCATGTGACTATTGCTAATGTGGAATGCATTCTGGACTTCAGGGTTATTAGGTTGGAAGGTGGCCTTGTTATCAAGTATTGTTGGCTAGGCCATGGATCTTACGAGTAGAATGGTTTTTCATACCATTTCTTTAAAGAAATACAGTCACCTTGTGTGCGAAAAAAAGTAAGGTGTATGTCTTTTGAATTAAGGGACATGCTATTCCAGGAGTTGACAAAACTATGGAAAGTTGGCCTAATATTTTTAGTTCAACACACAAAGTGGTGTTCATGAGTTGTTATCAAGAAGAAGAAAAAAAATCAAATTCGTCTATGCATAGATTTTAGAAAGCTCAATAAGCAAATGATTAAGGATTACTATCCATTGCCATTTATTGATCAGATTTGAGATCAATTGGAGGTTAGGGAAATCTATTTAGTTATGGATTTCTTTGTTGGGTACAACCAAATGGCTATTGCAAAGGAAGACAAGCTAAAAATGACATTTATCACTATCTTTGGTACCTTTTTTTATCATGTAATGGCCTCTAGGTTACCCAATGCGCTTGGTTCTTGGCAATAAACAACTTATAAGACTTTTGGTGACATCTCCCCAAAAGTCTTCATTGATGATCTAGGGGCAACCACCACAAAGGAAATATAATTAATCATTTTGAGAAAATGTTTTGAGCATTGTAGATAGTTTATCATTGCTCTTAATCTACAAAAGTGTGTCTTTGGGGTTCCCTATGGATTATTATTGGGCCATGTGGTTAGATTAGTTGGTATTGGGACTGACCCTGAAAAGATAAAGTTTATAGTCGTTATGAGCCTACCACGTACTCCAAAAGAGATACAAAGCTTACTGTCTCATCAGTGGGATATTATCGAAGATTTATCAATGCAGTTGGCAGAAAGAACATTGCCATTGACACACTTGTTATCCTTTAACTTTCTATTTCATTGGAGTGAAGCTTTTCATGTATCTTTTGAGGATGTGAAGTAGGAATTAACTAAAGTTCCAATCCTAAAAGTGACCAAAAGAGGTGAAGTTTTCTATATGTTTTTAGTAGTAACAATGCATAGTATTTTTTGTTGTTTAGCCCAAATTTGGAAAGAGAAATGATATCATCCATTTGTCTTTGCTAGCCATAAATTGGAGATATCTAAAGTCAATTATACTTATATGGAGAAATTATATCCTGGAATGGTTTTGCAACGAAGAAATTTAGGCACTATATTTTCTATGAAAGGGTGGAATTCTCTATGAAGGCGAAAGGACTTAGACTGCTCATAAATAGGTTTTAGTTGCTTGATCATTTAGCAAAGTGGTTAATTACTTTGCAGGAGTTTGATTATGAGATTAGGAGTAAGCCACTGAAGTAGCAGGGGCATTGTGGAATGTCTTGTGGATTTCAGAGAGTTGAAGAGAATGGTGGATGAATGAAGTGACATTTAAGGTCTATTTAAAATTGATATAGCTTCCATCCCTTCTTGGTATGCAACTATAATACATTATTTATCTAGAGGGGAATTTGGGGCTACTCTATTAAAGTCTAAGAAGAGAAAGATTAATAAACAAGCACTATGCTTTTCCATTATAGCGGATATCTTGTATTATAAACGTGTGGATGAGATTTATTACCGATGTGTAGTACCTGATTAGGTACCATTCATTCTTGAGGAATGCCATGATTCAGCATGCATGGAATATTTTGTGGATGGCTTGCCACCGAGAAAGCTCTCCGTACTAGATATTGGTGGCCATCAATTTTCTAGAATGCTTTCAGTTATGTTATAAGTGTTGTGATGTTTACCAAAGACAAATGCCAGGGAGAATTGTAAGCCGCTCCTAAACCCTATTTTAGCTACATTACCCTTTTAAAAATGGGATATCATTTTTATGGGACCAATATATCCTTCATGAACTACACAAAAGCATTATATTATTGTAGCAATGGACTGCTTTACAAAATGGTATGAAGCTCAAGTAATGATGAAGGGAAGACCAATTTTATTATGAAGCAAATTGTTTGCCATTTTGGTCCCCCTAAGAAGATAGTTTCTGATCTAGGAACACACTTTCGAAATAACGTAATGCTAGCCTTGATGGAAGCTCTCAAGATTAAGCCACAATAAAACTACCCCATATAATCCGCAAGCCAACGGTCAAGTTGAGAGTACGAATAAACAACTTGTCAAAATATTATCTTAGTGTTGGATAGTAAGTGAGATTGCGATAAGAAACTATATGTGACGGTTTGGGCTTACAACACGACATTCAAGAGAGCTACAGGAAACACCTCGTCCAAGTTGGTATATGGGGAAGAGTGTGTTTTGCCATTGGAAATAGAGCTTCCACCACTATGTGTATTGCTCTCAATTGTTCATTGGGAGATGCAGAAGTGTTACAGAAAAGATATACTTCTCTTGTACATCTTGATGAAATTCGAATTGCAGGCTCTATTGCATCAAGAGGTATGGAAGAAGATAATGAAAATGCTTCATTACCTTCGGGCTAAGAAACATAAATTTGTGGGAGGTCCATTGGTGTTGTACTATAATGCTCATCATGAGCCATTTCTTGGTAAATTAGAACCCAAATGGGATAGACCATATAAAATTGTACATTTAGGAAAGAATGGCTCTATAGCCCTGTTAGCAAATTTGCAGGAGGTAGAGTTAACTTTAATAAGTGGAAGCTTTACTACATGTGAGGGTTGACGTTAGACTTGGTTCTTGTCTCGGGTAAGTTACTCATGAATATATGTGTCCATCACGTGGGTTCAAAATAAAGTTTTTTTAAAATACCATTGTTATATAATTTTTACATATAGGAGGGTGTAACATAAATGGATTATTTATAGATTGAATAAATAAGGGTTATGTTTTATTTAAGAAAAAATCATAGATGAGGATATATATAAATATGCATTGAATGCACGTGATGTAGAGGAGATACATATAGTAACTTCCTTGAGGTGCTTGAGTAGATCTTTCATGATTCAGCTTCAACTTGCAATAGATACCAAGATGATCGGATGGGAAGAATCAATGTTTATCTTTAGCATCTGTATTTAGAGAAATGTTACTACCAACATCGACTGATCTGGTGGAGTAAAGGTTATCAGGCTATTGAGTGGCAAGATGGATCTTTCACGTGGGAGATTAAGATCTACTGCCACCATTTTCGAAAGATTTTGACTAGTATTCCTATCAAGCTCAGCAAGGAGGGATTGTGCTTTATACATCCTTTCTCTCGGCTAGACTTTGATTATCATAAGTATGAGTGAGCTTATTAATATGGCATGGCCTATCACTGAAGATTGGGTCTATACTTTGTATTTTGATAGAGCTTCTAGAGGGCCTGGTAAACATGTGAGTGTTTGTGTGGTTATTAAAGATCCCCGACTGTAATATATCAAATATATATATTTTGAATTTCTCCTTCTCACACGGGGCGCATCATGCTGGAAGCATAGAGGGGGGGATAGAGGAGCCAGCAAGCTCCTTGCTGGAGCTTGCTCGGCTCCATAAGCATGTTGATGGATACGTCGAGGGGAGAGGATTCCCTCCCCTCCCCTATAAAATCGAGGGTGGGCGGCAGAGACAAGGGAGGCCATGAGAGAGTAGGAACGAAGCCATCGTTCGTGTTGCTGCCGCCCTGCAAAATATGTAGAAGGAGGCGGCCATAACACCGTGCTGAACGAGGTGGAATAGCTCTTCGTTGCCGCCTCCAGACATTCACCCCCTTGTGGACGCCGTTGGAGGATTTCCCCCCCACGTGGTTCCTGACCAACCCCCCCAGAAGCTTCAAGAAGCTTCTTGAAGCTTCTAAGGGAGACCACCTCAAGCCCCACTTCCTATACCTTAGAACCCTTTCACTCTGGTTTTTTTCTAAAACCCTCAAGCCCCCCTTCCTATACCCTTCCCTTACCCTTTTCCCCCCTCCCGGTTCTACCCCTTAGAAATCCTTTTCACCCCACCCCGGTCTTAAGGCCTTAACCTGTTCCCGAGGGGCCGTTAAACCCCCACAACCCTTGGCCTCATAACCCACAAATCCCTTCCCCGTGCCTAAATTTTTAAAGTCCCTTCTTGTGTTTCTTTGAAACCCTGTTGCACCCCCCTCATATTTCTTTTTTTTAACACTCCCCCCCTAAGCCTTTACCCCCCGTGTCCCCTTTTCCCTCCTCCGTTGTCGTATTGCTGCGCATTCGAGGTGTGAAAACCACCCAAAAGTTGTGCATGAGATTTGTTACTTTATACATACTTTGACGTAGATGTTGTGCTTTGCTAATTTTACAGAAGAGACAAGCGTTGTTTGGGATTGAATTTGATATTTGGTATAAACAAATTAGAAGGAGAATGGGTTCTAGATCTGCAATGAGTATGGTTTTTCCGAGCTTCACAAGTTGTTTGCTTATGCTGAAGATGCAAATGGTATCGACAAGGGAGTTTAAGAAGACTAGTGAATTTTCAGATGAACATGAGGCTCATGTGTTGTCCTTGATCATGGAACCACTGCTTGTCTAAAATCCATTAGCACTATTGCTCGTGTACTTAGCTGAGTGGACTTTACAGAACAGAAAAGTTTGAACCTTTGGCATGCATTCAATATGCTTACACACACATGTGATGCTGAAATTGTGCTTTTCTTCCGAGTGGGAACACTTTCAATTGAGGTTCTTTGGCATTACAGCCCGTGGCTACTTTGGGGCTACTCTTCCTTGGCGCTTTTCTGATTCTAGAGGGAAGCTAATTTGAGAGGAAACAAAAGGGGAAAAGAAAACACGAAAGAAAGAGGAAAAAGAGGGGATTTTTGAAAAGCTAAAGAAGGAGGGAAAAGGAAGCGTATGGGACAGAAAAAGAAGGGGAAGCTAATCTGGGAGAAAGGAAAGGGGAACAGAGCATTGGGAGATCTACGAGGAGTTCGGAGAAGAGGGGACAATTCTTGCTGGTTATCACTATGACCTTAACTTCCTTACTATTCATGGTCGATGCAGGTTTCCGGGCCTTTTCATCTGGACAAAAAATGGGCAGAAACTGGAAGTCAGTGTGCCTCCTAGTTGCCTTCTCATTCAAGCTGGCAAGCAGATTGAATGGCTTACTAGGTGGTTGTAAGCAAGAGGACGCTGTCTGCAGTTCAATCTGCTGCCCAAGCTGGTAGAAGCTTATGGAGGGTCTCATCAACGGTTTTTGGGCTTATTGCATCAGATGCTATTCTACAACCTTTGGGTCATTTTGTTGATACAGCAGATGCACACAAATATCTAGAAATATGTGCTGGTGATTATGTAAAGGCAGAGCTTGCACTAATTAATTTAAAAGCAAGGTGAAAATTTACTGAAGAGGTGAATAGAAAAACAAAGGCTGCAATGGCTCAGAACAATCAGGAAATTCATGGAGGAGCTGTGATGTAGGCCGCTTGATGCGAAAAGAGAGGATCAGATCAACTGAATGATCTCGCAAACTCCGATTATAGAAGAGAGACGCTAAGGGCCTGTTGCATATATTTTGTATATATCGTTGTCTACTGTGGAGCGCAAGTAGGAAGACTGACACAGACAGAGAAAGCAGCGGAAGCTGGTCTTGTCTGAGAACTCAGGTCGAGGCTATAACAATCAGATATTTATATATCTCTCTCTCTCAGACACTTGTGAGGTCATCACCGTACATAACTACCCGCAGTTTCGTGATAGCAGAGATCATCAATCAGCCACACATTCCATTCCATGTTTAAGATACCAAGAGCAACTCCTGAGGTACAACAGTGTAACAGGCGCATGCATGCTGCAGTTAAAGATAATTCATACTTGGATTATGGTGATGATGAAATGGAAGGAATCCCCACTTATGGTGGCAAATTCACCGAGTACGATGTCTATGGCAATATCTTCGAGGTCACAACAAAATACAAGCCTCCCTTTGCCCCATCGGGAGAGGTGCATATGGTGTTGTCCGCTCTGCGCTCAATTCTGAGACCAATGAGCCTGTTGCCATCAAGAGAATATGCAATGTCTTCGACAACAACATTGATGCAAAGAGGACTTATAGAGAACTGAAAATCCATCGACATCAGGATTGACTGTGGATGAAGGGAATTCAATAATTAGGGAACTGATAATCTTCACTTTTACCATTCTGCGCAAATGAAGGAGGTTTAATAGATTCTGGGCTGTACAGCGCTTATGAAAGAGGAATTGCAGGGAGGAAGGAGATCAATTCCCTCTTCCTCTTGGAACCTCTCTGAAAACACTCTCTATAGTTAGTACAGCTTTACTTGATGAGTCTTTGATGACTGTATTCTGCAACGAAATGCCAAGAGTAAAACGAAGAAGATGAACTTAAGAAGCTGACATTTTGTAAGTGCATTCCATGACAGAAAATAAAGGAACAGAAATAGGAGACCTAAATGATATGTCCACCAGAAACGATGTATTTTCCAGTTTGTCCATTCATGACAATTCTGAATAAACAATTGACATAACAGCAGGCTCAAATACTGAAGTGAGATTTCATGCTTTATATTAGCAGACAGTTGAGAGGAGAAAGAGAGCATAAACTAAAACTCTTATATTCAGTAAGAGTCCTTGAAGGGTAACTTGCCTTGGTTTAACTCTTTCAACTGAGTAGTCTGAATCTTTGGAGAAAACAAGAAGAAGAGCATTTGGATTTTGTAAGAGGAAGATTCTTGGAACTTCATTCACAGGACGATTGGTTATGCTTCATTGAACTTAAATAAAACAGAATCTTGGTTTCATTTTCTCATCTTGATTATTTTCTTGATTGATCTTCTATCCTGAAATTAGTCAAGGTCCTCTGTGGTTACGACATTGCTTTCACAAACCCTTCGACATCTTTGGTGAACCTGACGTGAAAGCGTCGCAGAAATTTCAGGATGGGAGATACTTCAGCCTCTATTTCAGCTTCTTCTACAACTCCAGCTGTGTCTACTTCAGCTCCATCAATGACTGCTGCGTCAAGTACTTCAACGGAGGATCTAAAACAGATTTTGCAAAATATGTCCATGTATATGCAGCTCCAAAATCAGCAAACACAATTGTATATGCAGCAGCAACAACAATTGCATCAACAGCAGTTGTCTTAGCAAAGGCAACTCTATTCGGAGCAGGAGAATGCAAACAGTGCGACTAAGGCTATTGAAGTAGTTGAGAGTGAGAAGAAGCTATTTGACGGGCGTAATTTTTCGGCATATTTGAAGACATATGAGATCAAGATGGGGTTTTTTGGAGTTCCTGCTGGACTTATGAGTAAGTACTTCCTTCTCTTGTCACACCTGCATTGAGGACAAAAGTGACTGATCTTTTTATTCAAAATACACATTGGCAAGATTTTAAGAAGGCCTTGAAAGAAGAATACTTCCTTGAGGACTTTGGTATGGCTACTCGGCGGTCATTCCGAGAGTGGGTCTACATGCCAAACAAAGGTCTCACTGCTTCGGAGTTGATTCGAGAATTCGAAGAGAGGTATAGTCAGCTTGATGCCATTGAACAAAGAGCATTGGATGTTGAAAAAGTTGAGCTTTTCTTGCAAGCTGCAGATCCTGCTCTTCAAGAAGAATTGGGTGAGCTTCTTGAAGATCGCACGAAGCCTATGGGTCTTAAAACTGATTGGTAGGATGCTCAGGATGCAGTCTCGACTTTGACCAAGAGGAGGATATGGAAGACTCGCCTACAGAATGGTTCCATGACACCTACACCATTATCTGCTCCTATGCCTACTTCTATCCTTGTTATTTCTTCTCCTCCTCAGCCAGTTTCTTGGCCTATGCCTGTGCCTACTATTTCTACTCCACCTATTCCTCCTGTTCCACGACCGATGCCTACACCTTCTGCTCCAAAACCATCCGCTCCATCGGTGCCTACCTCTATTGATGACATAATCAAAGGCATCACAGATTTGACACTGGAGTCAGTCAAAGCGGAGTTGGTGGGTAAGTTGAAGGAGCAGTTTGCTTCGACTGCGCCTGCTACTTCTTCTAGTGCTCCTACTGCACCTAGGAGTGCTCCTAGTACTCCTAGGAGAGATCGGAAATGTATTTGGTGTGATAGTACGGAGCATCAACATTGCAGGGATTGTGACTCTTTCCAGGATGCAAGGAGGCAGAATTTGGTATATTGGGGGCAAGATGGTAAGATTTGGTTGACTGAGACAGGAGCTCCACTTGCTACCAACTTTGGTAAAGGTGGAATGAAGAAGTTAGTGGAGGACATGGCTGCGCGTACTTCTTATGTGACAGCTAGAGGTGAAGCTTCTGCATATGGAGTACAGATTGAGAAGGGATCAGAGACTCAGTCCGCACTATGGACTTATGCTATGGAGACTGCAAACAAGGGGAAAATTCAGCAAACTGTTTTGACTAGTGCAGGTTCTAGCATCAGATCAGAGACAGGTTGGGACTCGCCTGTTGACAGGTACTCTATTTATGCTTATTTTGGCTAAATCTCATTGTGCATATGTATTTGTTGAGGAGAAGTGTAAGAGGGATGAAGAAAATCCAAGTGCAGCTAAGAAGACTAGAGGGGGTGAGTTTGTTACTCCACCTACTGTAGGACCGTCTTCAAGACCAGGGCCAGATCGACAGATGGAGGATGCTCAAAAGAGAGAAAAGAGGCAAGAGCCTAGAGAGAGAAAGCAGCCAGGATTCAGATTGATGTCCGATATTGAGACATCTACAGACATGAAGAAAATCTTTAATGATAAGATACTTGGCAGTGAGGTGACTTTCACTATTTCTGAGATTTTGGGCATCTCAAAAAGAGAGTTTCAAGATCAGTTTCAGGAGGTCTTGAAGAGGAAAAGACATGCATTGTCTACCACTGATACACAGGGAGTTTTGATTGGGGAGTTGGATGAGGATGAGGATGAGGTTATGGTTGATAATGCTTCTGTTTTTCCACAGGTAGAGAAGAGGGTTCAGCCTATGCATTATGCTGAAATTGATAAGCCTGTCATGATACCGCGTAGTCACTTTTCGCGGAGCCATTGGGCTAGGGCAACTATAGAGACGATGGTAAAGATTGGAGAGAAACAGGTGCCTTATGTTGCATTGGTTGATCATGGCTCAGAGATTAATCTCATAGTTCGTGGAGTTTATGAGAGTAACAGATGGCCTATGGATGTAGAGCATGGGTGGCGTATGAGAGCCGCCAATAACACTGTAGGTGATTTGTATACTGCCTGTCCTAGTGTCAGGGTTTCTATTGGTGATGTAGAGGAGGATTTTCATTTCTTTGTGCAAGATTCATGCTCTTATCCCATAATTCTTGGTCAGCCATTCATTACAGAGATGTGCATGGAAACAAAGGTCATGGATGATGGATCTGCTTATGCACGGATTCGCAGTAAAGATGGTATGAGAGCAGTTCAGTTTATGACTATATGTGTGAGCCATGTTAGAAACAGAGATACTCTCAGAGATGCACCTTTGCCCACTGTGAGGGATTCGGGTTTTCATTAGGTACCGCCGTTTCGCGAGACGACGGTGGTACAGAGGAGAGGAGATTGGAGTTCTCGCCTCCTGGCAGCAGTGTTTCCTCCTTCGGTTATGTTGGAATTTCAGCAAACAGTTCGATGAGTTATCAGAAGACTTCTAGGTTGTCTAGAGCTGCCAGGCAATATATATGCAGGAAGGAGAAAATTTTGAAAAATGCAAGAATTTTGGAGGATGATGAGCACATAGATGGTATGTATGATAGTGTGATTTGTGCAGATACGATGACAGAGATGGGAGATATGCTGAAAACTGATATGCTGAATTGTCATGGTAATGTATTAGTGCAGTCCCTGGACATGTTTCATGAAATTGCAGATTTTATGTCACAGATTGAGTCAGAGGCTGAGGTAACTCAGCAAAAAGTGTTGAGTGCTGAAGAAATTCAGCAAACAGAGTTTCCAGCTAGTTATGATCAGCTTTCAGAGAGACAGAGGGCTGAAAATTTTCAGCCAACAGAGTTTACTGCTGAAATATTTCAGCATTCAGAGTTTGGGGCTGTTTCTATGCAGTCCATAGAGCAGAGGGCTGAGAATATTCAGCCATTGGAGTGCAGAATTGCTGATTTACAACAAGGTTTATGTAATCCAGAAGAGCATAATGAAGCCAGGGTTGACACGAAATACAAAACTATGGATAAGAAGGTGAAGCCGGTTGTTGTACCGCTTCCATCTGACAATGATCAGCAAATAGAGAGGGCTGCTAAATAGCAAATTTTGAGGAATCCAGAGCATATTGGTCATAAGTTTTCAGCAGAGACTCTTGCTGAATTGAAAATTGGAAATGGTGATTTCTTGTTACCCATGGAGAAGCAATGCTTTCAAGAGATGCTTAAGCGCTATGGAAGGGGATTTGCTTTTTTCCCACATGAGATTGGATGTGTGAATCCTGATATTGTTGCTCCTATGGTCATTTTTACTATTCCTCATATTCCATGGAATCTCCGACCTATTCCAGTGCCTAAGGCACACTTGCCAAAGCTGATTGATTTATTGAATGAGAAAATCAGGATGGGAATCCTTGAGCCTTCATCTACACCATACTCAAACAGGTGGTTTACAGTTCCAAAAAAGAATGGTACTCTCCGATTTATTCAGGACATGCAGCCAGTGAACAGAGTTACTATCAGGAATGTTGGTATAGGTCCAGTTGTGGATGAATTTGCAGAGGCATTTGCTGGACGTGCCATCTATTCTTTGGGTGATTTGTATTCAGGATATGATCAGTTTCAGTTGGCTTTGGAAAGCAGGGACATAACCACCATGAGAACTCCTATTGGGCTTGTCAGGATGTGTACCTTGCCTCAAGGTGCCACTAATTCTGTTGCGCATATGATGAATGCCATGCATAAGGTCCTTCGTGATTACATACCTCAGCTTACTATGCCTTTTTTGGATGATGTGCCCATTAAGGGGTGTGCAGAAGAAGGGAAGAATGAGAGCCTAAATGAGCAGGGATGCAATTACTTTGTGGCTGATCATATTTCAGCATGTGAGAAGATTTTGGCCAGGTTAGAAGAAGTAAACTTTACACTTTCAAGGCAAAAATCTGTTTTTGGAGTGAATGAGGTTGTTATTGTTGGGCATATGTGTGGATATAATGGCAGGAAACCCTCACCTGATAAGGTGAATGCTATATGCAAGATTGCAGAGTATTGTTCTACTACTTCAGAGGTACGGAGATTCATTGGTGCTTGTGTGTTTTATATGATTTGGATACCTCATTTTGCACACATTGTAGATTGTTTGTATCAGCTGCTTCGAATGGGGCAGAAATTCTATTGGGATGAGAGCCACACTAAAGCCATGCGGAAATTGAAGAAGTTATTGCAGAATGCTCCTACTCTCAAAAAAGCGGATTATAATTGTGATAGGCCTATTGTATTGACAATTGACACTAGTCCAATTGGCATAGGTTGGGCTGTGGGTCAAGATGATGCAGATGGAAATAGGTATGTTATTCGGTTTGGGGCGAAAGTCCTAAACGAGAGACAGAGGAGATATCCACAAATCAAGAGGGAGTTATTGGGGATTGTCACGGCTCTAAAATGTGACAAGGAGTACTTTATTGGAGCTTCAGTTGTGGTAGAGACTGATTGCTTGCCATTGATTGGTATGATCACGAGTTGCTCTACTCTGGATATAGCCATGTTGAGATGGATTGCATACATCAAGTCATTAAATCCGGAATTTAAACACATAGCAGGGAAGGATAATCCAGTAGCAGATATGTTGTCTAGAGCCAGATATGATGATGAGGAGATTCTACTTGCAGAAGAGGATGATGCAGAAATTTCAGCCACTATGGTTGATCATGTTTGTCATGTCTATGATATTGTGGCTTTCATAGAAGAACTTTATGTTGGAGATTGGTTACAGATTGGCAGGTACCTTAGTACACTAAGCAAAAAAGATGAATGGACAGATGAAGAGTTCAAGAAGATCAGAAGGAAAGCCTATGGTTATTTTCTCAAGGACGGATTTCTTTGGAAGCATCCGAAGAAAAGAGGCGGATTACCTTTGCGGGTTGTCTGCGATAGAGAGACACAGTTACAGGTGATGAGGGAGTTTCATGAGAGTCCTTGGGCTGGTCATAGAGGAGTATGGGCTACTTATGAGAAAATCAAGGAGAAATATTGGTGGAAAGGCATGTATAGAGATGTTTCTCACTTTGTTGAGACTTGCAGAGACTGCCAGATGTATTCAGTAGTGCGTCATAGAGATGAGCTTCATCCGACCTATCCACTATGCATTCATTATAAGTGGGTAGTTGATTTGGTTACCATGCCTATGGGTCTATGGCAGATGAGATACATTGTTTTGGCTAGAGAGGATCTTACCAATCATGTTGAGGGTAGATCTTTGAGAACGAAGACCACTAGTGCAGTGTGTAAGTTCTTGTTGGAGGAAATTTTCTGCAGGTATGGTTGTGTGGGTAAGATCATTGCGGATCGTGGTGAATTGGATGCAGATGAAGCTAGGGAGTTTTTCTCTTAGCTAGGAATCAAGCTGGCTCTAACCACAACATATAATCCAGAGGGAAATGGAAAGAGTGAAAGAGGGCATCCGCCGATAGTGAAAGCATTAGCCAAAGCATGCAGAGGACGGATTGGAGAATGGCCAAGACTTCTACCATTTGCTTTATGGGCTGATCGTACGACTCATAGTGTTACCACAGGATATATGCCTGCAGAGTTGATGTATGGTCAGAAACCTGTTATGCCGATTGAGACTTGTGCTTTGACTTGGTCAGTTTTACCTTGGCAGGAGGATTTGATGAGAGAGGAGCTCTTAGCTCTTTGGATTCGACAGTTGGAGAGGAAACCTGAGGATATTCAGCTAGCTATTGACAGGTTGAAGGTTGCTAGACTAAGGAATAAGGACAGGTTTGACAGTAGGCATCGCTTGCGGCCAAGAGCAATAGAAGAGGGAGATTGGGTATTGGTGTTTGATAGCAGTCTTGAAAATCAGCATACTACACTTCGGAAGATGGTGAAAAGATGGTTTGGGCCGTACATAGTCAGACATGTCTTTGATAATGCAACATATGAGCTGACAGATTTGGATGGGACAGTGCTTAGAGTGCCTATTGCTGGAAAAAGAATCAAGATTTTCAAGAAAAGAAATGATGAGGATTTTGCATTGGAAGAATTTGCAAGAGAAGAGCAACGAGAAGAAACTCCAATGGAAGAGACATATGATATGACAGATAATCTTGTTGATCTACCGGAAATGCATAACGAAGGGATTGATCTGTTTGTGGATCTTGATGATAATGATCATGGGTAGTTGGCCCATCCGGAGGATGCGCAGGATTATAGGGGGGTGGATGTCGTATTGCTGCGCATTCGAGGTGTGAAAACCACCCAAAAGTTGTGCATGAGATTTGTTACTTTATACATACTTTGACGTAGACATTGTGCTTTGCTAATTTTACAGAAGAGACAAGCGCTATTTGGGATTGAATCTGATATTTGGTATAAACAAATTAGAAGGAGAATGGGTTCTAGATTTGCAATGAGTATGGTTTTTCCGAGCTTCACAAGTTGTTTGCTTATGCTGAAGATGCAAATGGTATCGACAAGGGAGTTTAAGAAGACTAGTGAATTTTCAGATGAAGATGAGGCTCATGTGTTGTCCTTGATCATGGAACCACTGCTTGTCTAAAATCCATTAGCACTATTGCTCGTGTACTTAGCTGAGTGGACTTTACAGAACAGAAAAGTTTGAACCTTTGGCATGCATTCAATATGCTTACACACACATGTGATGCTGAAATTGTGCTTTTCTTCCGAGTGGGAACACTTTTGATTGAGGTTCTTTGGCATTACAGCCTGTGGCTACTTTGGGGCTACTCTTCCTTGGTGCTTTTCTGATTCTAGAGGGAAGCTAATTTGAGAGGAAACAAAAGGGGAAAAGAAAACACGAAAGAAAGAGGAAAAAGAGGGGATTTTTGAAAAGCTAAAGAAGGAGGGAAAAGGAAGCGTATGGGACAGAAAAAGAAGGGGAAGCTAATCTGGGAGAAAGGAAAGGGGAACAGAGCATTGGGAGATCTACGAGGAGTTCGGAGAAGAGGGGACAATTCTTGCTGGTTATCACTATGACCTTAACTTCCTTACTATTCATGGTCGATGCAGGTTTTCGAGCCTTTTCATCTAGACAAAAAATGGGCAGAAACTGGAAGTTAGTGTGCCTCCTAGTTGCCTTCTCATTCAAGCTGGCAAGCAGATTGAATGGCTTACTGGAGGCGTTTGCATGGCTGGGATGCATAAGGTGGTTGTGAGCAAGAGGACGTTGTCTGCAGTTCAATCTGATAGAAGCTTATGAAGGGTCTCATCAACGGTTTTTGGGCTTATTGCATCAGATGCTATTCTACAACCTTTGGGTCATTTTGCTGATACAGCAGATGCACACAAATATCCGGCAATATGTGCTGGTGATTATGTAAAGGCAGAGCTTGCACTAATTAATTTTAAAAGCAAGGTGAAAATTTACTGAAGAGGTGAATAGAAAAACAAAGGCTGCGATGGCTCAGAACAATCAGGAAATTCATGGAGGAGCTGTGATGTAGGCCGCTTCATGCAAAAAGAGAGGATCAGATCAACTGAATGATCTCGCAAACTCCGATTATAGAAGAGAGACGCTAAGGGCCTGTTGCATATATTTTATATATATCATTGTCTACTGTGGAGCGCAAGTAGGAAGACTGACACAGACAGAGAAAGCAGCGGAAGCTGGTCTTGTCTGAGAACTCAGGTCGAGGCTATAACAATCAGATATTTATATATCTCTCTCTCTCAGACACTTGTGAGGTCATCACCATACATAACTACCCGCAGTTTCGTGATAGCAGAGATCATCAGTTAGCCACACATTCCATTCCATGTTTAAGATACCAAGAGTAGCTCCTGAGGTACAACAGTGTAACAGGCGCATGCATGCTGCAGTTAAAGATAATTCATACTTGGATTATGGTGATGATGAAACGGAAGGAATCCCCACTTATGGTGGCAAATTCACCGAGTACGATGTCTATGGCAATATCTTCGAGGTCACAACAAAATACAAGCCTCCCTTTGCCCCATCGGGAGAGGTGCATATGGTGTTGTCCGCTCTGCGCTCAATTCTGAGACCAATGAGCCTATTGCCATCAAGAGAATATGCAATGTCTTCAACAACAACATTGATGCAAAGAGGACTTATAGAGAATTGAAAATCCTTCGACATCAAGGGAATTCAATAATTAGGGAACTGATAATCTTCACTTTTACCATTCTGCGCAAACGAAGGAGGTTTAATAGATTCTGGGCTGTACAGTGCTTATGAAAGAGGAATTGCAGGGAGGAAGGAGATCAATTCCCTCTTCCTCTTGGAACCTCTCTGAAAACACTCTCTATAGTTAGTACAACTTTACTTGATGAGTCTTTGATGACTGTATTCTGCAACGAATTGCCAAGAGTAAAACGAAGAAGATGAACTTAAGAAGCTGACATTTTGTAAGTGCATTCCATGACAAAAAATAAAGGAACAAAAATAGGAGACCTAAATGATATGTCCACCAGAAACGATGTATTTTCCAGTTTGTCCATTCATGACAATTCTGAATAAACAATTGACATAACAGCAGGCTCAAATACTAAAGTGAGATTTCATGCTTTATATTAGCAGACAGTTGAGAGGAGAAAGAGAGCATAAACTAAAACTCTTATATTCAGTAAGAGTCCTTGAAGGGTAACTTGCCTTGGTTTAACTCTTTCAACTGAGCAGTCTGAATCTTTGGAGAAAAGAAGAAGAAGAGCATTTGGATTTTGTAAGAGGAAGATTCTTGGAACTTCATTCACAGGACGATTGGTTATGCTTCATTGAACTTAAATAAAACAGAATCTTGGTTTCATTTTCTCATCTTGATTATTTGCTTGATTGATCTTCTATCCTAAAATTAGTCAAGGTCCTCTGTGGTTACAACATTGCTTTCACAAACCCTTCGACACCATACTATAAACCTTCACCCTTCACCTTTCCCTTTCACCCCGATTTTAATCCCTAAAGCCTTTACTACTGCGTGTCCTAAAACCTCTCTAAAAATCCCCTTCCTATACCTTTTACCCCAAGCCCAAAGTTCTCCCAAGGTTCATATGGTTGCGAAGCCACACTCGCCCATAACCTTTTTGTCGTGTATATACCCTATAGGGCCTTCTGAGGCTTTATAAACCTTTCCCTCTCCGAAGAAGCTAAGACCTTAAAGGTCTTATTACCCTTCTCGTGGTCAATCCTTTAAATGGCTCCTTGCCTCGAAAGTGAGATGGTGAAAATCCAAAAGGGAGGGTAAAAGCTGCCTTCACATTCGAAGGATTACAATTGCGATGCCGCCTAAGAAAGTCCAAGGAGTAGCTGCGGGAGGGTCATATCCCGGTATCCATGTGGATATCTCACCCCAAAACCAGGTTTTTCCTTGGTTTTTTTTATATACCGGTTTTAATCCAATCATGCAAGAGGAATTGTTAGGATAAGATATAGTTGTCCTAGTTATTTATGATGAAGGAATTTAGTTTAATTAAACATGCAAAATGGATAATGTATAAAACATAGTTTTCCTTCAAATAGCATTATGCATTGAAACAAATTATGAGCAAGATTATTTACCACTAAAGTAGTATATTTCAGCTAAATCTTGAAGGTATAAAAAGTGCATCTTGCACCATTAACCCCTATTCTTTTTTACAACGAATCATCATAGAAGGTGAAATCCATGAAAGGTTTCTTATGTTGCTTGAACTCTAGGAAGTTATCATTGCTAAATGCATATCTTAGCAAGGAAAAGATTGTTATTTGGCATGAGTTTCGTTCACAAGGAAAAATGAAGTTTAATTGAAAAAGTTTAGGACTGAAAAATCAATTGTCACAAGGATAACAAATCGTGCCGAGGTGATCTCAATATTACCTTCTTAAAGTTAACCGAATTAATGTAAACCTAGAAATACCTATGCTACGAAATATGTCTTTTGGAATGATTTAAAAACCAAGAAACGTTTATACCTTAAACACTTGACTACCTTCCCTGATTGTAGGGTCAATAAATCGTAAATAAATAAAGAACTAGGGTTTGTCCCTCAGATTCTTAAAAAGAGATCCTAGGTCTGACAAATGACAGCTTAAAGAAACTAAAACGGATTGTTTCATCGTATATTACGATGCAGGACTTGTGCAGCAAGTACGAAGTCATATGGTCTTATGATTGGTTCACAAGATGAAAGGCTAAATTCCTGCAACAAAGATGGCGGATCCTTACACAAGTTATCTTGCAAGAAGATATATACTTTGATATCCTTCTAAGTAAGGAAGGTTAAAACGGGAACGAAGTATCCAATGGACTTTAGGGTTTGACCAAGTTGGGTTAATAGGGTACGCCCTAACCCAGAATATAAGGGATCTTGCCAAGTTGCAAGACACCCTGGAACAAGTGCTCATGCATTCAAAAGGAAAGGATCATTCCTTAGCAGTTTGCCAACAACAAGATCGGTTAATGGAAATGTTTGTGCTTGCTAGAGATTTTAGAGCAGTGTTTGATTTATGAATTACAAGTTAAATGAATATCTATATTTCAGGTTGAAGGCCTGAAGGGAGAGGCAGCTTCAGTTACCCCTGACTGCCTGCCTGACCCTAACCAAGGGGGTTGTTGACCGTGTCGGGAACGTGGATGGATCCCCCGTGAGAGGTCTCTCCATTGAGCTCTACTTGGAGCAGGAGGACGCTTGGGTGCCAGGGGGGGCTTTGTTCTGTAAATCCCTCCCCTTCCGGGTCCTGCACAAGAGACTAACGTGACTCGGGATTGGATCTCGAGGCCAGCCCGCATACTAGTCTATGGGCAGAAGCTTGGAATAGTGATCCTTGAGGATTGCAGGATAGCTTTCGGGCAGATTATGGACAAGCCTACAGGCATAACTCCTTCTATTTCAAAGATAAATATGATAGTATGTTAATAAATAACTTGTTTGATATTGTTTTTCTATGTCACGTGATAAGATTACATGGAGGAACCAGTGCTTAACGGTTTAATTAAAGAAGCTGGTTGTTACATGTCCAAATTAATGTGTTAGATATTTACATAACTAAAACAAACCGAGGAAAGTGCGGAGGATGGGCCATGGGTCCGTCCTACGATTGGGTAGTCCCGGTTGGTCGGAAACTTTTCTCAAATCTCGAAGAATAGCAGAATGATTCTCAAAGGACACGAACAATGAAAGCGATGACCTAGAATTATGTCTTACCTGATTTACGCTATTTTAGGGGAACGTAATGGGACTATGCCTTATGGCAAAGAGGTTGAGCTTTGCATCCCTCTCGTTTCCCATTCTCCTTGAACCAAGTGCAGCGTGAATCGGCTTTGGACTTGGCGTTTCTGCGTAAAGTAGTTTGCTTGGGTCCGACATTAGTTGCTGTTAGGTAATGACCAATTCGAAAAACCCTAATTCTGGTAGATCCTAAGTGGGAACGGCCAGAATACTTCCGCTATGTGGCAGACGCGGGAAGCCCTAGATCGCAAATCCCGTAACATTCCATGGGAGTGCCGGGCGAAGCTTTCTAGACATCTTTCCCGATGGACTGCTAAGACGTGTCCCAGATGATACTAGTGGACACATTACAGTTGGTATCAGAACCGACCAACAACGAAATTGTTTTTATGAAATCTCAAAGAAATGAAGTAAAGAAATTGTTACTATCCAAACATTTCCTTACCTTCAATGCTGTCTTGCAGAATTACGAAGCGTGGAACAAGTTTTTGGTATTTCGAGTCATGTTTATGACTGCAATGCATTCTCCGCTTTATAGACAAAGAATTGGGATGATGAACATCCTGGAGTAGATTTATAATCCATCACTTTATACATGGAATGAAGATGGATGGGTGCTTAAGGAATCTACTATATAGCCACCCACCGGTTTGCCTATCTACAGACCAACCTAAAAAGGATCAAGTGGTTGGAAGACCTGAAAGTCATGAAGCTATTCATTTTTGTGGAAGCTCACGTAAATTTGACTTTACATATTCAAGGTCGGATGGTTGAGATGAACTCATATGTATATGAGGAAGTAACTCGTGTAATCCCCACCGACATGATTAAAGTGTTGGGCCGCCATGAGAAATATGGTTTCCAACAGAAAGGATATTCTGAACTTCCAATGACTTATCGATTCCTGAAGATCCATGACCCAAAACCCTACTATTACACAGTTCCTATAGATAAATGCAATGCAACATTGTTCTCCCCAAACTAAATGTAACAATTGACTTATCATCATATGAAACGTTGTATTCAAAAGGGCTATGCCCATGTAAATACAAATAAAGACTTCTTTTTATCGATGTTTGGCTGTGCATATGAATTAATAAAAAGTTAAGTAGCTACATTGTTTACGAGATAGCTGAATTAAAGATGTAATATAAGCTAACATGGATTATCATATAATAACGTTAAGAAAACCTTTATTTAGACACAACCCCAGGTACAGGTTCCTAATTCACCTCCTACATCAAGTACTGCTGTGATCCAAGAGAAGAAGTTGCTTCTCAAGCAGATCAAGCCACCCGAGTTTGACAGGAGAGGCAGATTCGTCCAGGCTGATGCTGAAATTTGGATTGAATCCATGGAGGATTACTTCAAAGCAGCCGGTACTACACCCGTCAATCAAGCTATGCTTGCCAAGCTAAAGCTCACCAGCGAAGCCAGGCTTTGGTGGAAACAATGATGCACGGATCAAGGGATCACAGAAGGATCTGTTACCTGGGAGAAGCTGAAGAAAGCCGTGCAGGGAAGATACTTTCCATCTGTATATCGCACGCAGAAAATGAATGAGTTCTATGAGCTAAAATAGCTAGGACTCACTCTTGACGCATACTACTCTAAATTTGTCTCACTTTTAAAGTATGCGCCACAGATGGACATGACACAAGTGTCCAAATTTTGTGCGGGTTTAAATCCACCAGTAAATACCCATCTCGAATCTATGCGTCCATCAAATCTTTAGGATGCACTCATTCGAGCGGTACCTATAATTCAGGAGGTGCAAGCTAGACCAAGAGGTTACAAAACTTGGTCTTATAATGACCCAAACAGAGGAGCATTCAGACCTCAAATGAAGAGAGCTCAAGGTCATAATCAAGGACAAAGAAAGAAAGTAAGGACAAATAACGTCAACAACTTTGTTCCTACTCAAAGTAATGGCAGAAACCTCCATTGTTTCCACTGCAACGAACCCGGTCACTTCAAGAGGCAATGTCCCAATCTCAGCGGCAGAGGACATCGCCAAGCACCTTTCCAAGGAACATGCCGTGGTCAAGGAGCCGCCACCCAAGGAAGAGGAAGAACCTCCTGCATTGCCAATAGGCAAATGTGCGAGGAAGAAAAAGAAGAAGATTTGACCATGGAAGCAAAATTTGAAAGAGCGACAGTCCATGCCGCTTTACACAAGAAAGGGCCGAATCGCCAGTTCTCGCTGATTCAGACACCGTCGGACTATCAAGGTAAAGGTTTCAAAACCTTGATTGATTGTGGCAGTACACATTCCTTTATCTCACCAGCATGTGCAAAAAGATTAGGAATAGCCACAGTAGAAGCACCTACCTTGCTTGTGGAATTGGCAAATGGTCGTGAGGTAACTTGTATCAGGAAAAATGCTAAGGTGGAATTCTTTCTGGGAGGAAAGAAGACTTCGGTTAAATTCAGAGTCATGAATTTAGGTATCCATGAGTGTCTACTCGGAATGGATTAGCTTAAGCCCAACGACGCCCACATTCACTGTGGAAAGGGTCAAGTTTCCTTTCGAAACTCTGAAAGGGAATTAGTCACAACTCAAGGTGAGGCAGGAGTGCCAAGAATCCAATTGGCCAAAGTATCTCGGATCATAAAAGGAGTAAAAAAAGGATTACCTGTTTACTTGATCAAACTCAACAAGTTAGATCAAAAGCAAGAGTCTCATGAAGGACCATCTTGGCTAAAGGAATACGCGGACGTATTCCCTGAAGAGTTGACCAAACTTCCGTCTCAAAGAGAAGTGGATCATGAGATTAGGTTAGTGCCTGGAGCTGCACCAATTGCCAAGAGACCTTATAGAATGTCCATACCAGAAGCAATTGAGCTGAAGGAAAAACTCAAGCAACGGTTAGATCAGGGCTACATCTGGCCTAGCAATTCACTGTGGGGAGCTCCAGTACTATTTCAGAAAAAGAAAGATGGGACACTTCGACTATGTATTGATTACCGAGGGATGAATCAATCAACAGTCAAGAACAAGTATCCTATTCCTAGAATAGATGAGCTTCTTGATCGTCTTCAGGGTGCAAAGATCTTCTCCAAGATTGATCTCAGGTCAGGTTACTATCAGATAAGGATCAAGGAAGAAGATATCCCAAAGACGGCCTTCAATACAAGATATGGGCACTTTGAGTTCTTGGTTATGTCATTCGGGCTTACGAATGCACATGCTACCTTCAATAAATTAATGCAGGACATCTTTAGGCCATATCTTGATGATTTCATGCTTGTCTTCTTCGATGACACTTTAGTCTATTCTAAACAGGAAGAAGATCATGAACCTCAACTGCGGATTGTCCTTGAGACAATGAGGTCACATAAGCTGTATGCAAAAATGAAAAAGTGTGCATTCTTCAAGCGTCAGATTGAATATCTCGAATTCATAGTATCTTCAGAAGGAATATCAGTAGACCCAGTCAAGGTCAGAGATGTGCTTGAATGGCCAATACCAGTATCCGTCAAAGAGATACGTAGCTTTCTTGGATTGACAGGATGGTATAGGGTCTTCATAAAAAACAATGCTCTGATTGTAGCACCTCTGATGGATTTACTGAAGAAGCAGACTTCTATTGCATGGTCAACTCTCGAACAAAATAGCTTCGACAGATTGAAGTAAAGTTTGGTATCAGCACCTATTTTAAAACTTCCAAACCTCAATAAGGAGTTCAAGGTAGTAACTGATGCTAGCATTCTTGCCTTGGGATGTGTACTTATGCAGGAAGGTCATCCAGTAGCATACTCTTCAAGGAAATTGAAGAGCCATGAAAAGAATTATGCTACGCATGATCTAGAATTACTAGCTGTCATCCATGCTCTAAAAATTTGGAGACACTACCTGTTGGGTAACAAGTTTACTCTAGTAACCGACCATAAGAGCCTCAAATGGATCTTTACCCAGAACGTGCTGCACAAGAGACTAACGTGACTCGGGATTGGATCTCGAGGCCCGCATACTAGTCTATGGGCGGAAACTTGGAATAGTGATCCTTGAGGATTGCAGGATAGCCTTTGGGCAGATTATGGACAAGCCTACAGACAGAATTCCTTCTATTTCAAAGATAAATATGATAGTATGTTAATAAAGAACTTGTTTGATATTGTTTTTCTATGTCACGTGATAAGATTACATGAAGGAACCAGTGCTTAACGGTTTAATTAAAGAAGCTGGTTGTTACATGTCCAAATTAATGTGTTAGATATTTACATAACTAAAACAAATCGAGGAAAGTGCGGAGGATGGGCCATGGGTCCATCCTACGGATGAGTGGTCCCGATTGGCCGGGAACTTTTCTCAAATCTCGAAGAACAGCGGAATGATCGTCAAAGGACAGAACAACGAAAGCGATGACCTAGAATTATGTCTTACCTAATTTACGCTGTTTTAGGGGAAAGGAATGGGACTATGCCTTATGGTAGAGAGGTTGAGCTTTGCATCCCTCTCGTTTCCCATTCTCCTTGAACCAAGTGCAGCGTGAATCCGCTTAGGACTTGGCGTTTCTGCGTAAAGTAGTTTGCTTGGGTCCGACGCTAGTTGCTGTTAGGTAATGACCAATCAAGAAAACCCTAATTCCGGTCGATCCTAAGTGGGAATGGCCAGAATACTTCCGCTACGTGGCAGACGGGGGAAGCCCTAGATCACAAATCCCGTAACATTCCATGGGAGTGCCGGGCGAATCTTTCTAGACTTCCTTCCCGATGGACTGCTAAGACGTGTCCTGGATGATACTAGTGGACATGTTACACCGACGTAGGGCTATCATAAAAATGGGAGTATATTTAGGAACCTTTTTTTACTAATAATATGGAAGAATACAATGCCTTGATTATGGGACAGAATGTAGCATGATGTTATGGTATCCACGGATTATCAATAAATAGTGATTCGCAATTAGTGATCAATCAGTTGAATGGGACCTATAATGTGCAAGCTCCCATCCTACGGATGTATCGTCGTGCAGCATCCTTAGATATGTTGCATATTTTTTATAGGATGACTTGTCAACTAGTTCCTTGATGGTGGAATCACTTTACAGATTCCTTGTCTAGTTATGCTTTGATTGAAGATATCTTTTTCAATTATGGTTTGGGGGAGCTTTTACAGTTACCTTCTGATACTAGCCCAGGACTACTTTGGGTCTTCTTACTGACAAGTCTTATTTTTATTTTACCGATGGCTAGTTTGGGTTATGAGTCAGGTAGCAATTGAGACCTTCCTATTCTGTCATGGACGCATAGGATCCTCTATCGTTATATTTGTCCAGACATCCCTTGCTATTTATGAAGGGGGTTAAGCCAATAACTCGATCCATTTCATATAGGCCCTAAGGAGCCCTTATCCTTGGTCACTCTTGTGCTTTAGTGGAGTTATGCTAGGACCAAAGGTTTGTTTTAGCAATGCGCTATTGAATGGTAGTGTAGTGGATTATGTCTTAAGGCCAAAAGGGGAGATTTTGTTGGGTTTTAAGGATTAATTGCATAAGGCCAATAGGGTGAGTTTATTGGTTGTGAAATGTTATCTTTCTTTAGGTCAAGAGGGCCGTGTGTCTATTTATGTGGGTGGCTTTAATGGTTTTCTGTTTTAGTAATTGCATCAAATAGGTTTGATAAATGACTTGAAGGGAGCCTCTTGCTGTGTAAAAGCTTCTCGTGGCCAAGGCTAGGTGATATTTTTTCTTTATGAGTACTTTTTTTAAATGTTATATGTGTTTACGTACTTGTGGGAGAATTGTTCTTTTATTGGGGATCACCAATCAAGGCACGAAGTTCTAAGGTTAGGTTAGGTATCTTTGAAGGAGGTTCAAGTAGTTGTCTACCTCCTATAATGACATTGTCAGGAAATGAAAGATGGGTTTTAGAAGGCACTCCTAGTAGCTCTACTCTGCGAGCCTATTAGGCAACTATTCTAAGAGGCCTTGCGAAGGTGAGGTAGTTAGAGAAGCTTGCCAAAGTAGAAAGAAGAGGAAAATGTGCATATACTTGAAAGATAAAACAATATATAGGTGTGTAAAAAGGGATTCTAACCCCTAAAATGAAAAAGAAAAGAAAGGAAAATTCTAAGAGTAGTTGATTATCGCCTTGCACGGTGGCTTGGTACGTTCCTAGGGATGAGTTTGACCTAGGGCCAATGCCTTGTCTTCCTTGGGGTAGCAACTAGCCAACAAGAAATAAAGTAATAAGGATGGTTGGAGGAAAAATGAAAGTGAGTAGAAAAAGAAAGGATTAACTGTCTCCTCATGAAAGCTTGGTAGGTTCTTAGGTACCGAGTTAGGGCCAATGCCCTATTCTCCTTGGGTCACTCTACACTTAGCTCCCTCATTTTTACATGCTTGAGTAGGGAAACATAGAAAGAAACGTGTGTTCAAAGAAAATATATGATGACCAGGCTATAGGAGTCCTGACTGCGAGTAGAAGTTCTTAGTCCATTTATCCTAAGCTAGGTAGGTAGCACAAGCCACCACTAGGATGACCTGTTTGAGAGAGTTTTTTTTTGCTAGTTTGTGTTGGAGCAACTGGTTAGTGACTCACTTTGGATTTCTATCAATTATGCTAAGCTTATCCCTTGAGGATTTTCATGCATTGATTTTGTCAGGGGGTAGGCTAAGAGCTGTTCTTGTGCTTTGTTGCATATAATTGTTGTGGCACTTGATGCTTTTTATAGTTGTTGTTTATGCAAATCATTAATGGGATTCGACAATCTGAATTGCCCTATCCTGTGGTCACCAATGAAAGCAGATTTTTAGAGCCCATTTTGAAGAAAAAAACTGGCCCGAGAAGCCGTAAAATACCAATTTTTCATGCAAAATGAAACGGTTGCAAGTCAATGAGCTAGAGTTTTCCTAGATGAAGTTTGATTCTAGGAACCCAAGGAAAATCTTGGTTCATTGATCAAAGTTTGTTTGACCCCCATTTAATCCCCCCCACTTTTTTGAGAGACGAAAAGTGCATGATAGAGGTCAAATTTATAGGTTTCGAAGCCATGAAGTCGGCCATCCAGTCCGTTCGTGAATCCTGGGTCATTTGCCTTGCCAAAAGGAAAAAACCCACTTATATAAGTGTGAACATGGGAAATTTTCAACTAGTTTTGTGGTTAAGTTAATAAGCTTGTTTTAGAGTAGAGAATGAAGAGGCATAAAAAATATGAAACATGGGGGGTAGTTATTCTCTCGGCGCCTTTCGAATTGGCAAATTTTTATCATTTTCTTGCTTGTGGAGATCAGAGGAATGCACAAGGCAACGAGATACTCAATTTCTTTGCCCTCCATTACGACAAACTGATCAAAAAATGATGTACTAAATCAAAAGATCTTATTTTAGTCTTTCTCTCACCTCTCACCTCTCTCCTCTTTTTGTATGTTTCTATGGGTTAATGTATGAGATAAGAGGGTGGACTAAGATGAAATATTTTGATTGTGCGATAATGAGGGAGTGTGAAGAAGTGTACATCATGTTTGAAAGGATTGTCAGCAACTATTGTGAAGCGTCAAGGGGCCTCCAATTATGACATAAGTACGTTATAAGGAGCGATTTCATGAGTAAGTCATAGATTTTATTGTTTTACGATAAATTTTAGTTGAAAATGGTTGAAAATGAGTGTATTTAGTTGCCAATGCTTTGATTTTTCAACCATGTTAAAGTAATCAAGAAAAAAGAGTTGTATAATAAATTTATGCTAAACACATAAAACTTGGGTGTCCAGATCTAAAACGGGCCCAACAGTGGCTCTCAGCACTAGCCGGGTCTCTCTGTACTAAAAAACCACACCCCTCGGCCTCGCGGCCAAGAGAGTATAAGGGACACACTACCCTGATGGCTATCATGAATTTTGCATTTGATTTGAATTGTAGTCCAACGGTTAAGCCTTCCCCACACTCCTCCTCAAAGGGAGTCCCTACACATATCTCAGTGTCAAACACCTTGTAAGCACAAACAGAAGGAGATAGCCCTCAACTAAATGACATGGCCTACTCGAGCTCCCGTACAGCTCGAGGATTGGCCTCAATGTGCCACTAACACAAATAACACAAGCGTCACAAACTCCACTCTTATTTTAGAACATTTCAAGAGATAAGATATTTCCTCACTTAGCAGTCTCCTAAGAAACCCAAATGCCTAAACCTATAGCTTAGGTGTCTCACAACTCAGCATGGGTCATAAATATAAAAAACCAATTTCAATGCATCTAGGAGTTACCATGTGATATGCACAATGCAAGTGTGAATGCCATACTGCTCAAACATTTTATAATTTATAAATCAGCATTTTGCAATGCAACAGTTATTTCTTTTAATGATTCCAGCCTATACATAATGCTGCATTGCTAAGGGTGAGTGCTGAGCATCCTCGTTTTATTTAACCCCTTTAAACTTAAGAAATGTCCTCTATGGCATGCACAAACAAATAGATCAAAATTTCATATGTTATCAGCAACTAATCAACATCAAAATCCCTATTTTTTCCTACTGTTTAGGTTGTGCATCATTGATAGGTGTAAAGAGCGGATTTTTTCATGTGCTTTCCTTGTAAAAAGAGGTAAAAATGGACTTCAACATGAAGACACAACTAAACTAAGTCTTATCCCTCATGCTATAGCCATGCCATACATTTACAGACATTTCTTAAATTTCTAGCTCAAAAAACTAATTTCTCTTATTTTTCACTATTTTTCTTCTCACAATCACTTAACATTGATTTCATATTTATTTCTACTCCATATGAATTCCAAAATCAGGACAAAACGCCCAAAATTTATCATTTTTATGAAAACTTCATAATTACAAGTTTTGTGTATTTTGATATAAACTGTTAAGTGATTAGATTTTCTAGTTTCCTTCAAGATTTCTAATAAATTTCAGCATTATCAATCAAAAGAATCCATTTACAAAAATTTTCATCAAATATCTTTCATAAAATGAATGAAATGATTGCTTACACAAAGGAACCCGGTTTTGGAGGCGCATATTTAATGGTTGGTAGGCCAATGACGCTCATTTATGGCCGGTCATGCTCTCTCCAACTTTGATCTACAATCTACTTCACTTTGGTTCCATTATTCCATCAACATCTTGCATCGAACTTCTTTCCTTTCTTCCATAGAATCTTGCATGTGAATAGCCATCAAGAGGAGGGAGGAGGGAGAAGAAAGCAAGACTAGATTTGCAAATCCACCTTGAGCAGCCATTTTCTAATTGGAGATTGGTGATGGGAACTGAAAAATTACAGTAATTGCTTGCTCTGATCTGATTGGTAGGTTGCTTGTAACCTCTAATCCCCCTCCTCCAAAAAATCGGCGCAAGGGAGGGTGGCATTTTGTTTAGTTATTTGAAAAAATGTCCCCCCTTTCCCTCCCCCCCCCCAATATCATGATTCTTTTTGGGGAGCCATTGGAGGCCGTGCCCTAATTTTTTTAAAATATATTTGCCATTTTAGCCTTGGCAATGTCCTGCATCTTGCATCTTATCCGAATCCAGATCTAAAAAATCCAGCATGTCCATAGACTTGATATCCTGAACAACCGAGAAGTCGTCCTTCTTTCGAACCATTGGAAAATTTGCTAAAAATCCAGAACGGCCCAAGTTTTTCATTTTCGTCTTCCTTGGTCTCTAAAAATGTCAGATCTTCATGTTCCACTTCTATCGACTTTAAATTTCCACCTAAAATTTGTATTAACCCGCTCTGTTTGGACACTTCACACATTATTAGAAGCTACTCTCATTGGCGACCACGAGATAGGGTGACTTAGCCCATCTTATCCCACAAACTGATCTACACAAACAACAACCAAAGAAAGCATCAAGATGCCACAAAGACTATACTCTACAAATCACAAGAATAGCTCTAACCCTACCCCTTGACAAAATCAATGCATGAAAATCCACAAGGGATAAATCCAACATAATATGACACAAATCCAAAGCGAGTCACTAACCAAATTCTCTAACATGGATTGGCTTAAAAGCCTAGCACAGAGGTCATCCTAGTGGTGGTCTGAACTACCTAGCTAACCTAGGACAACTAGACCAAGACCTCCTACTAGGCGAGGATTCCTATAGCTTGGTGATTATATTTTTCTTGTAACACATTTATTTTCAAGGTTTCCATACCTGGGTGTGTAAAAAGAAGGGAGCTAAGCATAGAATGACCCAAGGAAAATAGAGCATTGGCCTTAGGTCGTCCTGACTCAGTACCCAAGAAACTACCAAGCTCTCGCGAGGCGACACTTAATCCTTTTCTTTCACTAAGTTTTATTTGTGCTCCAACTGTCCTTTTCTTTTCTTTTTGGTTAGTTGCTACCCCTAGGAAGACAAGGCATCAGCTTCATACCCAAGAACCTACCAAGCCTCCTCAATGCGATAATTAATTACTTATAGGAAATTTTTTTCATTTTCTAATTGAGGGGTTAGAACCCCTTTTTATGCACCTTTGTAATTTTTATCTTTAGATATATTCAGCACTTGCTTTTATTTGCTATTTTGGCAAAGCTTCTCTAACTGCCTCACACTAACATAAATTCTTAGGACAGCTAGCTAGCAAGTAGGAGGGACATGGTGATAAGGACTACCCTCTAGCATAGGTCTTTAATTCTTGGCAATGACCTAGCAGGAGGCAGACAACTACTCAAATCTCCCCCATATATATGTAACTAAATCCTAGGACTTCATGCCTTGATTTTCAGTCCCCACAAGGGAAAAGAAAATAACACCCACATACACACATAACACTTTTAGCTTAAGGAAAAAACTCGGAAAGGTAATGATACCACCTCCAATGGGCACAAGAAGCTCCCATAGAGCAAAGGCTTCCTACATGCACTTCATGCAACTTGTGTGATGCAAATAGAAAACCTTTAAAGGTACCTACACCAAACAGACATATGGCCTTCTTGGCCTAAAGAGATATAATATTTCAGAACCAACAAAATTGGCCCTCTTGGTCTAATGAAATAAAACATTAGAACTTGACAAACATAGCCCTCTTGGCCTTATGAAATAAAACATTTACTATCATTCAACATAGTGTACTATCAAAATAATCCCTTCGTCCTAACATTACTTTACTAAAACAAAAAATTGACCAAGAATAAGGCTTCTTAGGCCCTATACTAAGTGCATCTGGTTATTAGCTAACCCCCTGCATAAATACCAAGGGGTGTTTATCGAGCTTTACAAATGATACTTCCTTTGGTGTAGCCTTTTATAAGTGTCCACATATATTTATGAACCAATATAATCTTCAAGTAACACTTTATTTTACTGATAGATATCACACAATGTGTAGGAGACTCATAAGACATGATATGGAGGATATTGCATGAGAGAAGGATGAGGGTAGGTATTAGGAGAAATATGGACTCTTTTTTTGCCCCTTTAGGGGTTTCTCTCACCTCTCTCTCTCTAAAAAGAAATTCCAAAATAATATTATAATAAGAGATATTCTACAGTTAAGCAAATCTCGTATTTGTATTTTCAATAGATTTCACCTATTATTTTATTCCCAAACTATAGGATAAGTTCACTTTTTCTCAAAGTCCTCATAACTAAAAAAAATAGAATTCTATTTTCTCTAAAAACAAAGCCAATTATCAATATACAACTCTTTAATATCCTCATGAATTTTCAACATGAAAATATATTAGAATCATTCTCATTCTCACTTCTTAAAAGGACGAAAGTTAAAAAATGATATAAAATGACATACACATTATATTTTAAGATTATTTTTTACCCAGAGATACCTTTTTGACTCAAGATTTTTCGTCTAAATTTTTATCTTTTTTGGACAAGTATATGCCTTTTTGAGCAGTTTTTCATTCCCTCTCAAAGATCTAGTTTTGTCTGAAATTTTGTGTACTCATCTCCTTTCCTCCAGAATATGGTTTCTTGTATACGAATTCTTCTGAAGCAACAGTCAGCTATCTACAACACTCTCTACCCTGGTACAAGAAATCTCAAGAGTGGTTTTGATACCATTTTCTGAAATCAAATAATCTCTATCTACAATGCTCTCTATCCTGCTACAAGAAATCTCTCTCTTTAGTACTATGCTATAAGATATCTTCCTCTTCAGCACTCTATACTACAAGCAATCAAATGATATTGGAGGTATCTTTACTTTTTTAATCTCTGTGATGTTATTATTCTTCATAGTTGTTGTTTAATCCTTAAGTGCCAATTCATAGAGAGAGAGAGAGAGAAAGAGAGAGAGAGAGGGGGGGAGGGAGGGAAAAATGGGGAAGAGAGAGGATTGTGTGAGATGAACTAAGAAAATAAGTGATAGAGTGGCAGATAGTAAATTAGGGTAGAAGATAAGATGATGTTATTGTTCTCCACTAGCCAAGCTTCTGTATAAATGTGTTTAAATATCTTTGATAAATTCTTGTTGAGAGAGAGAGAGAGTGTGTGTGTATTTTGGATATAATAGAAGATAAGATTGGATGCTAATTAGAGGTAGATTAAAAGCTAAGATTACAAGTAGATTAGGGATTGATTAGGGTCTATCATGACTAAAATCAAGAGAAAGATAGAAGATCCAACTGGGTAAAAAAGAACATAGATATAGTGAATCAAAGGAGTGTAATTGTATGATTTAAATATTATTCCAAGTTAAAATTGACATATATTTTTCTTTATAGGATGCAGGTATATGATGTACCAAGAGAAAGAGAGATTCACTTTCAGTTGGAGGATGAATATGCACCAATGTTTAAAAGAACAGTAGAAAGAGATTATGCAATAAGATATAGGATGCAACAAGAAAGAAATGTAGGGAAAAAAATGTGGACCTTTGGGTTGATGGATGCATTTATCCACCCAATCCAATCACTCAAATGCCACCACAATTCGAAGGGCTTACATCATTTCTAAAGTTTGTTTGTAAAGGCAATGAAGGATTATATGGATACACATGCAGACTTGTCACACAAGGATTAGCAAGGGTTTATCGAGCCTTGACAAATATTCAAACAAGATTACAATAGAATATGGAGTCTTTGATGAAAAATGATATATTATTAGCTGAGAAGGATAGGGAGAAATAGAGCCTACAACAAGCAATATCTGTCATTGAAGATATTATACATGCTAACACGTGCAGAATATGGAGTTACAATCTAAAGTTATGGACTTGGAGAAGGAGAATCAAAACATAAAAAGAAAGCTCACAAAAACTTTGGAGATTGGGCCCACTTTAAAAACCAAAGAAGCACGTCGATGCATCTGATTAGTTAAACCAATTTAGCAATTAACCAAAGGAAGTTGACAATATCATAGATAGTCAATCTACTACAATGAGAAATATGTTCCCTCATGCAAAGAATGATACCATTGTCAAAGTCCCAAGCAAGGATATGGTTGAAACTGCATTGGAAAATTGTAAATCTAGGGACATTTGTAGATGGAGTCACAAGTGAACATCTTAGAGATGTGAGCAACTTGTTTAGTGCTACAGATGCTCAGCAATTATGTGAGAAGGTGGAAATGAGTTATGATTCATATAGTATACTCTATCAGCAATTGGATACAGGTTTTAAGCAAGTCTTCAAAACTAAGGGAGTGATGCCTTTGCTAAAACCATTTCATGTGAAGAAGGGTAAAAAAAAACTAAATGAGAAAGTTTTAGAAGTAATTGGTGAGCTAATACATCTAGAAAATACACACATATTTAAGTATGGTTCCAAAGAAGTTGCATTTTTATTGATTGCATCAAACAACTTTGTATTGAATATATGTGTAGGGTTCAGATTGCTATGATCAAGTTTTACAATATGCCTATGGAAGAATGTAGAGACAAGCTTAAGTTTGCCCTCAAACTTGATGAGAGTGAGATTCTCAAGGGGAAAAAACTGTAACATGTCCACTAGTATCATCCAGGACACGTCTTAGCAGTCCATCGGAAAAGATATCTAGAGAGCTCCACCCAGCACTCCCATGGAATATTACGAGGTTTGCGATCTAGGGATTTCCACATCTGCCACGTAGCGGAAGTATTCTGGCCATTCCCACTTAGGATCGACCGAAATTTGGGATTTCCTGATTGGTCATTTCCTAACAACAACTAGCGTCGTCGGACCCAAGCGAACTACTTTACGCAGAAACGCCAGATCCGAAGCGGATTCACACTACACTTGGTTCAAAGAGAATGGGAAACGAGAGGGATGCAAAGCTCAACCTCTCTGCCATAAGGCATAGTCCCATTCCATTCCCTTAAAACAACGTAAATCGGTTAAGACATAACTCTAGGTCAACGCTTTTGTTGTTCGTGTCCTTTGACGATCATCCTGCTGTTCTTCGAGATTTGAGAAAAGTTTCCAGCCAACCGGGACCACCCAACTGTAGGTCGGACCCATGGCCCATCCTCCGCACTTTTCTCAGTTTCTTTTAGTTAAGTAATTATCTAACACGTTAGTTGGACATGTAACAATCAGCTTCTTTAATTAAACCACTAAGCACTGGTTCCTTCACGTAATCTTATCACGTGACATAGAAAAACAATATCAAACAAGTTCTTTATTAACATATCATCATATTTATCTTTGAAATACAAGGAGTTCCACCTATAGGCTTGTCCATAATCTACCGGAAGGCTATCTAGTAATCCACAGGGATCACTATTCCAAGCTTCCGCCCATAGACTAGTATGCGGGCCTCGAGATCCAATCACGAGTCACGTTAGCCTCTTGTGCAGGACCCGGAAGACGAGGGATTTACGACCAGAGCCCCGCTGGCACCAAAGCATCCTCCTGCTCCAAGAAGTGCTCAACGGAGAGACCTCTCATAGTGGGTTCGGTCCACATTCCCGGCGCGGTCAACAACCCCCTTGGTTAGAGTCAGGCAGGCAGTCGGGGGTAACTGAAGCTGCCTCTTCCTTCAGGTCTTCAACCTGAAGTATAGATATTCATTTAATTTGTAATTCATAAATCAAATAGTGCTCTAAAATCTGTAGCAAGCACAAACATTTCCATTAATCGATATTGTTGTTGGCAAACTGCTAAGGAAGGAATCTTTTCTTTTGAATGCATCTAGCACTCGATCCGGGGTACCTCGCAAGTTGGCAAGATCCTTTATATTCTGGGTTAGGGCGTACCCTATTAACCCAACTTGGTCAACCCTAAAGTTCATTGGATACTTTAGTTTCCGGTTTTTTTAACCTTCCTTACTTCGAAGGATATCAAAGAATACATCATTTTGCAAGATAACTTACGTAAGGATCCGCCATCCTAGTCGAGGGTATTTAACCTTTCTTCTTGTGAATCAATCACAAGACCATATGACTTCGTACTTGCTGCGCAAGTCCTGCATCGTAATATGCGATGAAACAATCCGTTTCAGTTTCTTTTATTATTTTCTTTAAGAACCTCAGGGACAAACCCTAGTTCTTTTACGTTTACAATTTATTGACCCTACAATCAGGGAAGGTGGGCAAGTATTTAAGGTATAAACATTTCTTGGATTTTAAATCATTCCCAATGCATATTTCGCAGCATAGGTATTTATACGTTTATATTAATTCGGTTAACTTTTAGAACGTAATATCGAGATCACCTCGGCACGATTTGTTATCTATGTGACAATTGATTTTTCAGTCCTAAAATTTATTGCTTTGAGGTTAGGTAAATTCAATTAATCTTCCTTTTTCCTTGCGAACAAAGCTCATGACAAATAAACAATCTTTTCCTTGCTAAGATATGCAGTTAGCAATGATAACTTCCTAGAGTTTAAGCAATATAAGAAACCTTTCATGAATTTCACCTTCTATGATGATTCGTTGTAAAAAGAATAGGGGTTAATGGTGCAAGATGCAGTTTTTATACCTTCAAGATTGAACCGAAATATACTACTATAGTGGATAGATAATCTTGCTCGTAATTCGTTTCAATGCATAAGGCTATTTGAAGGAAAACTATGTTTTATCATTTATCCATTTTGCATGTTCAATTAAACTAAATTCCTTCATTGTAAATAACTAGGACAAAATATATCTTATCCCTAATAATTCATCTTGCATGATTGAATTAAAACCGATATAAAACCAAGAAGAAAAAACTTGGTTTTGGGGTGAGATATCCACATGGATACCGGGAGATGACCCTCCCGCAGCTACTCCTTGGACTTTATTAGGCAACATCGCAGTTGTAATCCTTCGAACATGAAGGCAGCTTTACACTCATTTTCAGAATTCCACCATCGCTTCAATACTCTTCTTCTCTCTTTCGAGGCAAGGAGTCGTTAAGGGATTGACCACGAGAAGGGGGTAATAAGACCTTTAAGGTCTTAGCTTCTTCGGGAGGGAAAGGTTTACAAAGCCTAAAAGGACCTATAGGGGTATATACATGGTAAAAAGGGTGTGTGTGAGTGTGGTTTCGCAACATATGAAGGGCTTTGAAAGGGTATAAAAAAGGGGGATCTTGAATGGATTTGTGGACACACGGGGGTAAGTTCCAAACCAAGGGGAAAGGTGAAGGGTGAAAGGGGGTAAAAAGCACAAGAAGGGGGTAATAAGTTAAACACGGGGATTAAGGTGGATAAGACTTTTCAAGCCTTAGTTCTTTGGGGGGCTCCATCCAAGGGAAGGGGCTTAAGGGAGAAAGGCCTTAAGGCTTATAAAGCACGGAGGGGGGGGCGGGGTTTAGTGGTATTTGAGGCCAAGGGGAGTGGGGGCTAAGGTGGCTTAAACACGAGGTGGGGGTTTAGTGGCTCCACGGGAAGGGGTTAAAGGTTTAAAACCGGGAGGGGGGGAAAGGGTAAAAGGGGATAACCCGGGAGGGGGGGTGAAAGGGTAAAAGAAGGGTATAGCAAGGGGGGCTTAGAGGAGTCCCCCCCTTAGAAGCTTCTTGAAGCTTCTGTGGGCTTGAAGGCCCACGTGGAGAGAGAGGATGGAGGCGGCAGATCTTGATGTGATGGCGCTTGGCTCCTCCCTCTCGACGGTAGTGCTCAACGGCAGCGTCAGAAATCTGACAGTTCTCTTCTCCTGGCGACCACCTCCCTGGCTTCACCTCGGACACTCAACGTCAATCTCTCCTTCCCTCATGGCCGTTAGGCGGCGTTTAGGCATCAGGCGGCAGCAGCATTGTCCTTTCCTCACCCTTTCCTTAGTATCCTGCAGCCCTCCCTCAATTTTATAGGGGAGGGGAGGGAATCCTCCCCCTCAAACGTGTCCATTCGCATGGATCCTCCTTGTTCCAAGCTCCATCAAGGAGCTTGGTGTCCCATGCTTCCCTCCCTCTCCCCCAGCTCGACAGTCAGCTGGGAGAAGGAGGGAGTAATTAAAAAAAATTCCTTAATAAATAAAAATAAAAAATAAGAAATAACCCAAAGCCCTATTCACGCATAATAAGATTTAGATTTGTTACATTCTCTCCCCCTTAGAGGAATCGAGATGTCCTCATCTCCAGATAAACTGGGGATATTGATGGTTGAGAGTACCTTCTTCTATCCAAGTGGCATCCTCTTCGGGATAATCTTTCCACTGGACGAGGCATTGTCTCAAGGTTCTGGATCTTAATTGTCTCTCCCTAACATCTAAGATCCTATCGGATCACCGAGAACTGGCGATTCGGCCCTTTTTTGCTTAAAGTGGCATGGACTGTCGCTTTTTCGAATTCTGCTTCCATGGTCGGATCTTCCTCTTCTTCTTCTTCACCTCTTTGCCTATTGGCAATGCAGGCGGTTCTTCCTCTTCCTCGGGTAGCGGCTCCTTGACTACGGCCTGTTCCTTGGAAAGGCGCTTGGCAATGTCCTCCACCAAGCTTGGGACATTGCCTCTAGAAGTGACCGGGTTCATTGCAGTGGAAACAACGGAGGTTTCAGCCATTACTTTGAGTAGGAACAAAGTTGTTGATGTTATTCGTCCTTGCTTTCTTTCTTTGTCCCTGATTATGACCTTGAACTCTCTTCATTTCAGGTTTGAATGCTCCTCTGTTCGGGTCATTATAAGACCAAGTTTTATTATCCCTTGGTCTAGCTTGCACCTCCTAAATTATAGGCGCCGCTCGAATGAGTGCATCCTGAAGATCTGATGGACGCATAGATTCGAGACAGGTATTTACTGGTGGATTTAGGCCCACACAAAATTTGGACACCTGCTGTGTCATGTCCATCTGTGGCGCATACTTTAAAAGTGAGACGAATTTAGAGTAGTATGCGTCAAGAGTGAGTCCTAGCTATTTTAGTTCGTAGAACTCGTTCATTTTCTGTGTGCAATATGCAGGTGGTAAGTATCTACCCTGCACAGCTTTCTTCAGCTTCTCCTAGGTAACTGATCCCTCTACGATCCCTTGATCCCTGCACCATTGCTTCGACCAAAGTCTAGCTTCGCTGGTGAGTTTTAACTTGGCGAGCATAGCTTGATTGGCGGGTGCAGTACGAGCTGCTTCGAAGTAATCCTCCACGGATTCAATCCAAATTTCAGCATCAGCTTGAACGAATCTGCCTCTCTCGTCAAACTCGGGTGGCTTAATCTGCTTGAGAAGGAACTTCTTCTCCTGGATCACAGCAGTACTTGATGTAGGAGGCGAATTAGGAACCTGTACCTGGGGTGATTCATAAATCAAACAGTGCTCTAAAATCTTTAGCAAGCACAAACATTTCCATTAATCGATATTGTTGTTGGCAAACTACTAAGGAAGGAATATTTCCTTTTGAATGCATCTAGCACTCGATCCGGGGTACCTTGCAAGTTGGCAAGATCCTTTATATTCTGGGTTAGGGCGTACCCTATTAACCCAACTTGGTCAACCCTAAAGTTCATTGGATACTTTAGTTTCCGGTTTTTTTAACCTTCCTTACTTAGAAGGATATCAAAGAATACATCCTTTTGCAAGATAACTTGCGTAAGGATCCGCCATCATAGTTGAGGGTATTTAACCTTTCTTCATGTGAATCAATCACAAGACCATATGACTTCGTACTTGCTGCGCAAGTCCTACATCGTAATATGCGATGAAACAATCCGTTTCAGTTTCTTTAGGCTGACTTTTGTCAGACCTAGGGTCTCATTTTATTATTTTCTTTAAGAACCTCAGGGACAAACCCTAGTTCTTTTACGTTTACGATTTATTGACCCTACAATCAGGGAAGGCGGGCAAGTATTTAAAGTATAAACATTTCTTGGATTTTAAATCATTCCCAATGCATATTTCGCAGCATAGGTATTTCTAAGTTTATATTAATTCGGTTAACTTTTAGAACGTAATATCGAGATCACCTCGGCACGATTTGTTATCTATGTGACAATTGATTTTTCAGTCCTAAAATTTATTGCTTTGAGGTTAGGTAAATTTAATTAATCTTCCTTTTTCCTTGCGAACAAAACTCATGCCAAATAAACAATCTTTTCCTTGCTAAGATATGCAGTTAGCAATGATAACTTTCTAGAGTTTAAGCAAGTAAGAAACCTTTCATGAATTTCACATTCTATGATGATTCGTTGTAAAAAGAATAGGGGTTAATGGTGCAAGATGCAGTTTTTATACCTTCAAGATTTAACCGAAATATACTACTATAGTGGGTAGATAATCTTGCTCCTAATTCGTTTCATTGCATAAGGCTATTTGAAGGAAAACTATGTTTTATACTTTATCCATTTTGCATGTTCAATTAAACTAAATTCCTTCATCGTAAATAACTAAGACAAAATATATCTTATCCCTAACAATTCATCTTGCATGGTTGAATTAAAACCGATATAAAACCAAGAAGGAAAAACCTGGTTTTGGGGTGAGATATCCACATGGATACCGGGAGATGACCCTCCCGCAGCTACTCCTTGGACTTTATTAGGCGGCATCGCAGTTGTAATCCTTCGAACATGAAGGCAGCTTTACACTCATTTTCAGAATTCCACCATCGCTTCAATACTATTCTTCTCTCTTTCGAGGCAAGGAGTCGCACTACAAGATATAGACCTTATAGCGACGTTTAAAGCGACGAAAATACAAACAACAAAATTTTCCCCCGTCGTCGCAAAAAGCGTCGTTATTGACGACACCATAGAATCGTCGCTATAACCGTCGCTATATGCGTCGCTATATGTGCCTCGCATATAGCGACGCATATAGCGACGAAAATGCGACGCATATAGCGACGGTTACAGAGAATTTGCGACGCTGATAGCGACGGAAATAGCGACGCGTGCAGTAAATTTGCGACGCAAATAGCAACGGCAATAGAGAAAAAAAAAATTTGTGGCAGGGCAGCAAGCTGCCCTGCCACATATAGCACTGTGTGCTGTATGAGAGCCATACAAAATAGTTTCTGCACTGCTTCATACAAAGCATTTGCAAACAAAAAGAATGTATACTGAAATCATAAAACTAATGGATGAAATAAATACATGATATCGCATAAAATGCGATTGGTATAATCATAAAACAATATCACTAATACATGTTATATTTGTCTACATGGATCGGGCGACTAAAAACTAAAGGTATGTGAGCTCTAAGGATCCAAGGGCGAGCTACAAATCGTCGTCCTCCAAAAGCTCTTCCCGCTGTAAAGGAGCATCAAACGGATTCTGCAGAAAAAGAAACAATATATCAATCCACCATACAATAATGCATTCAAATATCTCATGGCAACTACGGACAAGAAAGATGAGTGACTTACTGGGCCGCCGCGTCTATACAATCGATCGATCAATGATCTGAGACCATGCCTCTCCGCATATCGAGTCTCAAGGCCTTGCGGATAGCGATTTGTAATGGAGTGCTGCAAAGAAAACAAAATGCTAACTGTTAGAAACATGATTGTCAGTACAAAGAATATCTCAAAAAAACAAATAAGCAAAACAAAAGAGAATCTTACAAAGTCCTCCAAATATGTCCTGTGGCCGCCACTCCCAAGATGATGTACCGATCCGGCCTCGATTCGTGCCCTCGCCGCCTCCCACTGTTGACTCCAATGTCCTGGCGAATTTGTAGCCTCCTCCCTCAGTCGGTGCCAGTCGTCTGCATCTAACCACTCGGGCTTTGGAGCCCCACTCTTGATTGCCTTGCGTGCGTCGGATCATCTATGTGACATGTATGCACACATGCAATCCATCATCCAGCCCGTAGAGAATCTATCCACTGCGGCTGGCACCGGGAACTCCTCGTGCAAGGATGCTACTATGTACTCCTTGCTTCCCTCCGGTATGTTCCTCCAATGATCCAGGACGTTGTGCCGAAAAACTTGTTGGGACAACTCCCTCATGCAAGCCATCACCCTCCTCCCCTCATCATTCATGATGATGGCTCCTGACCTGCCATCCACTAGGTATCCATAATCCCTAGGAGTGTGCCTTGTATGGGCCCTCTCCCATCTCCGTCCACGCTCCTGGGCATATCCAGGAGACCCCTGAACATCCGGTGTACCGACGGGGGTACCCTCTCCCGGAGTGCCACACAAAGGGGTGCCACCAGAGGGTGTGCCACCAAAAGGAGTGCCACCAGAGGGGGTGCCACCAAAAGGAGTGCCACCAAAAGGCGTGACATCTGCCGACGGCTGCGCAAAAGCCGGAGTAACTGGAGTGGACGTCCCCACAGGTGTGACAAATCCTGGAGGTGACCGAGCTCCATCTGAACGACGAGATGGAGACACCGCGTCCGTGTCTCCACAGCAGCACCCCCCTGATTCTCCTGCAGTTGCAGTCCCTCCCTCTAGCCCAAGTCGCGAGCGTCGAGATCGTCTACTCGAAGCTGAAGCATCTGATCGCGCCGAAGCTGATCTAGCAGAGCGCCCTGACGAAAAACGAGACAGCTCCTAATCTGCTATCTCTCTGAATCTCGCGAGCTGATCAGGAGACATACGTGCTATCATCTCCTGAAACTCCTCATCGCTCATCCCTCGACTCATCCTAAAAATGTCGATACCTGCACAGATAAAAAATAATGTTAGAATAATCAATTTAAACTATACAAAGCACATTAATAAAATCATTTTTGAAAAATCCCTCTTAAAATGCATATCTTATCTACCTTTACGGAAGATCTAAACAACGAATTGAGTAATACAATTCTCCAAGAATGAAGTATTCTATGATCCCATGTTAATCTCCTGACACAACTCTGCATACACTGGAAGGTCAATAGACATGTCACCACAAAACAACGAGTCTGTCTCGTTCTCAAAAAATTCTACGACTTCTGTATTTCCATCATTGTTAGCCGATGCAGGCTCCAAGCTTGCGGTGGCCTCCACCCCTTGTAATTTCGATCCCTCTATTTGCATATTTTCTTCATCTATGCCTGGAACATCACTTTGATCGTATACTCTCGCACCTCGAGGAGTTGAAGGTATAACATACCACCATCGAGGTTGTCGGGGATTTGGATCCGTTGCTCGTCGCTGGCTCTCTTGCTCAAACCTTGCCATGACACCACAGTCCATTATGGAGTGCATTTTGTCAATACGCTCCACCCGAAAATGCCGTCCGCGCGACCACGCTGCATTATATATTTTGTACTGCACATTGAAACACTCAAATTAGATGTAGCAAGCAAATTTAGATACGACACATTCTAAACCCCTCATTACCTTTGGACTACATCCCCTCGAGAACTCCCACTCCTCCATTGAGACCTCTGTCCCTTTGCTGGATGCTGCGGTCAAGGCTCCATGCAACCATCGTGTTGACATAAACCGCGGCATCTCCTCCATGCCTTCGGGATATCGAATTGGTCGGTGACACGTACTGCGTCGGAATTCAGCTCGTGCTTCCTCTCGATCTTGCCTTGCAATCTGGTACTTGGCGAGCCACGTCTCCATGGAGGCATGGTGCAACATACAAAAGCGATTCACCTTCTCTTCCATTGAGGCATCCATTCTTTTTTCTACCCCATTTCCAACCACCACATCTCCAGTCAGCCTGTCATCGTCCTTCAGCATCCATAGCATTTCATTGTCTGGTTCCACCATTGGTAGCCATTGTGAGATATGCACTAACGCCTCTGACACCAACTAACCTTCCGCCATGCTACCTTCCGGACGAGCTCGTTGTCGAACAAAGCCTTTCAAGGTTTTCATGAAGCACTCCAGGAAGAACATCCATCGCGTATGGACAGGTCCAGCAATCTCCACTTCATCCACAAGATGCACAAGAAGGTGAACTTGTATCGTGAGCATGCTAGTGGGCAGGTATTTCTCAAAGAGACAGACCGTCTCAACTGCTCCCTGCCTTGCGGATTCAATAGAGGACGTCTTAATCTCTTTCTGTGAGATCCATTGCACCAAAGTCGACAGCTTGTAAATGGCCCCGCGAATTTCTGGAGTTAGGCATCCCGCGATCGCGATCGGTAGGACAAACTGCCACAAATGAGAAAGCATTAATAATAATGGTCACTTTTCAAATTTCAAAATGTCCACGCTAATTAAAATCCATTCTGTTCACAAACCTGACATATCTTATGCCAATCATGGGATTTTAGCCCAGAAATCTGGTCATATTTAGAAAATGCGGACCTGAGAGAATGCATCATACCCGTCGGAGTGCGGATAGACTTGATTACTTGCTTCACAATGCGCTCTTCTTTGGTAGACAAAACCCAGGGAGTGCGAGGAAGCTGCACTCCCCCTTCAGCACTCGACTACGGCCAAAGCGCCTCCATCTTACCTACCTCCTTTAAATCCATTCGTGACCCTATAGTGTCTCTCTTTCATGTGATGTGGTCCCATAGCAAGCTGCCCACATTTTTGAAAATATGCATGGGATCCAACAAGTGGTTGACCTGTAAGTGGGTCCAATATGGCAACTCGTAGAAAACTGAGAACCGCCGCATTCCATTTGGATGTGAATCCGGGTTTACCATTTTCAGCTCGTACCAGCTTGCAGCGTTCATACGTGCTGGAGGTCGTCCAAGAAAACCTTCCCTGAGTTCATGATCCTCCGGCAAGAAAGCGGCGTGTCCTTGATATACCATCTTCTTCATGGTTCGTGACCTTCGGGAGTCTAACTGTGGCCCACACAATGGACATGCATGATAACCTGAGGTAACGAGACCTGCAAGGCGATCCACGACCTAGTGAATACTTGATTGAATGAAATAAAATATAGATATTACCGGCGACAATAAAGGTCTGCTCACCTGAGCACTCTCCCAATCCCGGAAAGTCATGCATCGTCCACATGAGAATGACTTGAATGTTGGCTGACCGCCGACCATCGCGCCTGCTCATATCTTGCACCGTGACCCCCTCCTCCCACAAAATCTTAAGCTCATCGACTAATGGACGAAGATACACGTCCATATTTTTTACTTTGTAGCGGCCCGGGACGAGCAAGCTAAGGATGAGATGTCCTTTCTTCGTAGAAAGCCATGGAGGAATGTTGTAGTTGACAAGCACTATAGGCCACACACTGTAAGAAGTTGAGCGCAGACCGAATGGGTTCACACCATCCATGGCGAGACCGAGCCGAAGATTCCTTGGCTCTCGCGCAAAGCCTGGGAAGGTAGAGTCAATGTGGCTCCATGCGCGCGAATCTGCTGATATTCGTTGCACTCCATCCGTGGACCTATTCTGCACATGCCACGTTGTCAAGCTTGCCATGGCAGACGTGCGAAACATGTGGTTTATGCGGGGGATGAGCGGAAAGTGTCTGAGGACTTTTTGAGGGATGGTCTGCCCTTGCAAGTCCTGTCGATACCTGTGAGCACCACACTTTGGGCATGTCTTCATAGTCTCGTATTCATCTCGAAACAATCTGCAGTCATTGATACATACATGCATGGAGACCTGCGCGCCATCTATGAAATTTTATAACTATAGTAATAAAATTTATTTCAATCAATTCTACTCATAGTCATAAGACCTGAGAGAAATTATCATATACTCAATTTAAGGGTTTCTTCTTCTATAACAATAATTTTGGGTTCATTTTGATGAAGTACGTGGCCGTATGCAAAGCACATTGCATACCATTATCAATACGTATATTATCTTAAATTTCCTTCCCTTCCCTCTCCCTCTCTTTCTCTCCCTCTCCCTCTCTTCCTCTCTTTCTCTCACCCTCTCCCTCTCCCTCTCGTTCTCTTTCTCTCCCTCTCTCATTTCCTCCCTCCCCCTCCCTCTCCCTCTCCCTCTCTCTTTCTCCCTCTCCCTCTCCCTCTCCCTCGCTCCCTCTCCCTCCCCCTCCCTCTTTCTCTCCCTCTCTCATTTCCTTCCCCTCCCCCTCCCTCTCCCTCTTTCTCTCCCTCTCCCTCTCTTTCTCTTTTTCTCCCTCTCCCTCTCTATCTCTCTTTCTCTCTCATTTCCTAAACAAGCAAAAAATAAAGTGATTTAAACATCCTCCAAGCAAAAGCGAGAGGGAGAGATACAATGCACTCTCCCTCTCTTTCTCTTTCTATCCCTCTCTCATTTCCTTCCCCTTCCTCTCCCTCTCACTCTCTTTCTCTCTCATTTCCTCTCATAAACAAGCAAAAAATAAAGTGATTCAAACATTAAACAAGCAAAAGGGAGAGGGAGGGAGAGAGAGAATGCACTCTCCCTCCTTCTCCCTCTCTTTCTCTTTCTCTCCCTCTCCTATTTTCTCCCCCTCCCTCTCCCTCTCCCTCTATTTCTCTTTCTCTTTCTTTCCCTCTCCCTCTCCCTCTCCCTCTCCCTCTCTTTCTCTCTTACTCTCTCGTTTCCTCTCCTAAACAAGCAAAGAAGAAAGTAATTTAAACATTAAACAAGCAAAAGGGAGAGAGAGAGAGAATGCACTCTCCGTCTCTTTCTCCCTCTCTCTCCCTCTCCCTCTCCTTCTCTTTCATTTCCTCTCCTAAACAAACAAAAGAGAACGATTTAAACCTTCAACAAGTAAAAGAAAGAGAGAGGGAGACTCACCAATGAGATATGGCGAGCGTGGGCGGCTTCTCTTTGCAACGAGGGCTCCTCCTCTCCTTCACGAACAACGACGGTGGCGGTGGCGGTGGCGGCAGCAGCGCGGCGGTGGCAAGTCTCTTCCTCCTCTTCTCTCACAAAGCCTTGGCTCTCTCCCTCGCTCTCTCCCTCGCTCTCGCTCTCAAAAGGCCAAGAAAAAAAAATGAAAACGGCGCTCTAGTTTCGGCCGCCCTTTTTTTCCCTACGGCATCGCAATTGGCGTCGCTATATGCGTCGCTATTTGCGTCGCAAATGCGACGCAAATAGCGACGCATATAGCGATGCCAATTGCGACGCATATAGCGATGCCGATATCCGCCGTCGCTAATCGGCGTCGCTATTGCCCCATTCCCTTGTAGTGTCGTTAAGGGATTGACCACGAGAAGGGGGTAATAAGACCTTTAAGGTCTTAGCTTCTTCGGGAGAGAAAGGTTTACAAAGCCTAAAAAGGCCCTATAGGGGTATATACATGGTAAAAAGGGTGTGTGTGAGTGTGGTTTCGCAACATATGAAGGGCTTTGAAAGGGTATAAAAAAGGGGGATCTTGAAGGGATTTTTGGACACACAGGGGTAATTTCCAAACTAAGGGGAAAGGTGAAGGGTGAAAGGTGGTAAAAAGCACAAGAAGGGGGTAATAAGTTAAACACGGGGGTTAAGGTGGATAAGACTTTTCAAGTCTTAGTTCTTTGGGGGGTTCCATCCTAGGGAAGGGGCTTAAGGGAGAAAGGCCTTAAGGCTTATAAAGCAAGGGGGGGGGGGGTGGGGGGGGGTTTAGTGGTTTTTTAGGCCAAGGAGAGTGGGGGCTAAGGTGGCTTAAACACGGGGTGGGGGTTTAATGGCTCCACGGGAAGGGGTTAAGGGTTTAAAACCGAGGGGGAGGTGAAAGGATAAAAGGGGATAACCCGGGAGGGGGGGTGAAAGGGTAAAAGAAGGGTATAGGAAGGGGGGCTTAGAGGTGCCCCCCCTTAGAAGCTTCTTGAAGCTTCTGTGGTCTCGAAGGCCCACATGGGGAGAGAGGATGGAGGCAGCAGATGTTGGTGTGATGGCGCTTGGCTCCTCCCTCTCGACGGTAGTGCTCAACGGCAGCGTTAGAAATCTGACAGTTCTCTCCTCCCGGTGACCACCTCCCTGGCTTCACCTCGGACACTCAACGTCAATCTCTCCTTCCCTCACGGCCGTTAGGCAGCGTTTAGGCATCAGGCGGCAGTAGCATTGTCCTTTCCTCCCCCCTTCCTCAGTAGCCTGCGGCCCTCCCTCAATTATAGGAGCTTGGTGTCCCATGCTTACCTCCCTCTCCCCCAGCTCGATAGTCGGCTGGGGGAAGGAGGGAGTAATAAAAAAATTGCCTTAATAAAAATTAAAAAAAACCCAAAGCCCTATTCACGCGTAATAAGATTTAGATTTCTTACAAAAACTTGAATGTGTGGATAAAACACTTATGAATGGAGCATTGGATCCCAACATCGATGAAAACCATCCTTTGTACTTCAATGTACAATCAGAGAATGAAATATGGTGGCTTGCAGCATTTGAAGTACCAAAGGAGGACCATAAAGTACTTAAAGTTTTTTTAACCTCACTAATATACCCAATTTGATTCAACAGAAAAATAATGGAGCAAATTTACATATCAAGGGGTTTCGAGACTATCAAGTTCAATGGCATTTTACAGGTTATTTAAAAACATTGAAGTGTATGTTTGGTTTATCAAATGCAGCAAATGCAAAATTTCTGTGTATATATTGCATGTAAACTAGAAAGAAAGAGATAGATGGAAAGAAAGAATGGGTTGCCAAGGCAGGACAACAAGGTGCTCCAACACGTGATCAAAAAGTCATGAGAAATGGAATGCTAGTTCTAGTGGATCCAAAGTAGCGCTCTATTTTGAAAATACCACTAATAAGGGTTCACTTTTGTACATTGCATTGTTTAGTTAGAATAATTGAGAAGGTAGTACATGAATATATATGCTTTGCATAGAAGATGCAACCTATGTCATAAGCTGATGCTACATGCAAGAAGGTAGAAAAAGTTCTCTTTGAAGTTGGATTGCATGGGGGCCAAGTAGAAATAAAAAAGGACTAGAAATATTTGGAAAAGAGTGGAAATGTTTCTTGTAAACCATGCTTTGGCGGACCCAAGGCTAGGATGTTTATATGTCCACCTCGAGAGGAGGAATGCAATATACTTCTAAAACAACCAAAGAGGTATGAAGCATGGAAAAAGTTGCACCTTGCTATTTTAGATTGGAGCAATGGGGAATGACGAGGATTGCAAAGGCAAAAGTGTGGATACACCTAGCTAGATTAGCAGCTCTCCTATAAAAGTTAAGGTTTAGGGATGGTGATGCCAATACATTTAAAGAGACAATTGCTCAATTTCATAAGTCCATGGTGGAGGCATGGACTACAAACAACATAACACACTACATTGTCTGTATTATCACCATTACAAAAAAATTTCATCATGTCGAACTAGTTTGTGTTTCTAATCTCTCTTCTTGTGTAGTATATACTTGAAGCACATGGTCCATACTTTGCATATCAAGGAAGTTTGACAGTATGATCAACTCAAGGCATGGAACGATCTCATTGGCAAGATCATTGTGCTTTTCAAAAGGCAATTGATCATGGATGTGGCATCAATGATTCCAATTCTATGTGGCAATTATTACAATGGTAGTATAGAAGATTAGAGATACGATACAAGGAAAAAGAAAATAAGTCCAAAACCTCTCAAGCAGATTTTATAAGTAGGCCAATATATGAAGTGAGAAAAGTAAGATATGAAAATAGCACAATAGACAACACCACACAGAATGGTTGGCAACCCAAAAGAGAGATGACAAGAACTAGAGACCTAGATAAAGATAATACTTTTGATGCATTTAGAGTCCATGAAAGAGCACAGGTACTAAGGATATATTGACACTTCAATACTCCTACATTTAACATGAGATGTATTGCAAATTTTGTTTATAATTTTGAAGGTTTGTCACTATGTTTTTCAAAGTTGATTTCAAACTATGTTTTTTAATTATAAAAAGTCAATTTTGAATTTCTAAGACAAAGATATGAAAATTCCAAACCTTGGAACATTCACTAGCCTAGACAGAGAGGGGCATGAGGGGGGTGGTAGGAGAGAGAGAGAGGTAGGGATGGGGTGGAGAAATGAAATGAAATTATAATTTTAAAGTTCATTTACACCATAGTAAGTTTAAAAGTTTTGTATATAAGTCAAGTCTGTCCTTTCATTTTTTCACATTACTCTTCACTCTAACCTCCACCTTTCTATCCTTCTGCATCACAACCATGGCACATTCCAAGCTTCCTATCAAGAAGGTGCCTACAAGAGCAAGAGCTCAACACTCTTCTGAATCTAGTGAGTGTACTATGAGTGACAAAGATCCCCTGGTGGTGGCCGACAATAGTGGCCCTACTGCAGTTAATAATGGTGGTGCTATTGTGTCCAACAATGGTGGCCCTAGTGCGGTCAATAATGATGGTTCGCCATTGTCCAGAAATGGTGGTCCACATGCTCTAGTTGCTCCACCTTCCACTATTTCTCCAACTGGTAATACACGTCCTCCAACACATAAGAAGAAAAGATGGAGACCAAGCACATTTGCGCTACATGGGATAAGGAAATTCCAAAAGAGTGCCAACTTGATTATTCCTAAGGCACCATTGTCTAGGTTGGTGCAAGAAATTTCACAAGATCTATAGTTAGGGCATTATCACAAGTTCTTTTCAAGGAACCATGCAAGGAATGTGGGGCGATGGGGTCAACAAGACAAGCCTTGCTTGCTCTCCAAGAAGTAGTTGAAAGTTACTTGATTGATCTAATGAGTGATTGTCAACTTTTAGCCATTCATGCATGATGTATCACTATCAAGCCCATAGATATGGTCCTTGTTCATAGGATCTGTAACAACAAGGATGCATTTAATGTTAATGTCAACAATATGCTTTGAGAAACTACCTTCTAATTGGATCTATGTTTTTAGCTCAGGTTTGGTTGTAGATTGTAAGGAGCTTAGTTTTGGGTTATCTTTCCAGTAGACCTTTAATTATTTGATAGCAGTGGCCTACAAAATGGAGCTAATTAAATTTTGCCTAGCTCTAGTTATACTCGGTGCGATGATGCACCATCTACCGTGTATTTCATGGTTTCATAATGCCAAATCTGATATTTAATCTTCTATTTTTCCATGATTTGCATTGTGTATATTTCCAAATTTCTAATTTTGAAAGTAGTTTCGTTGAGGATAAATTCAATGTGCAATCACACACACATCATGATCAGTTGTAGATGGGCCGATGCGCTATATCTTTACTATATTTAGCAATTTGGAAATACTATATCCAATATGCGATATTCCATTCGACCCATTACTTTTTTTTTTTGAATTTTTAAGTTTCCAATATTTCACTTAGTTTGGTTGAAAACACATTTAATATGCAGTTGTGCACACTGGGTGGTGAGTTTTTTTGTTATCAATGAAGTATAATCTAGTTAATGCATTTTCAAAAAATGATTGAATTGTTAATTTTATAAATAAAAAATCTTATGAAACTTCACCCACATTTCAAGTATCATAAAAACTCATGGTATTAAAATATTGGCTCCATCAAAAGCCTCTGGGACACATGTTTGGAGGCTCGCGTTTGTGGCCTCAAGATCCTTGATGTGAGCCTCCAGAAAGGTGTCCTAGAGACTTCTGATGAGGTTTTTTCTTTTGTAGTTCATGTGTCATAGAGGAGTCCACAAGTAAAATTTCCTGTTAATCGAATCACTGGTCATATTTTTCCAAAGCTTGGACATATTAATTCAAATTTAAGGGTTTTTGAAAAGTTTTGCTATAAGTTTAAAGTTTCACCTCATTTTACACATTTCACTTTTGAGTTTTGAGTTTTCTCTCCTAGAAGACATGTCGCGCACTAAGCAAGCGGCCCAGAGACACCCCCTTAGAAATCCCATGTAGAGGCCACCTTGCCTAGCTCCACCACCACCACACCAGCATCGCAACCGTCGATGGAGACCAAGCACATTGGCTCTTCATGAGATCTGCTATTACTAGAAGACCACGCACCTCCTAATACCAATGGCTCCATTCTAGAAGCTAGTGCGGGAGATTATGAATGACGTACTGATTAAGAACAACAGGAGACACTTCTCCAGATGGATCATGCTTACTCTGGCATCAAAACCATTAGGATTAATTTTTACAAAGATTGATAATAGATTGAGGCCCCTAGACGTGAGCCTCTGGCTAGGGCTTCTCTAGGGGCCTGATCCCGGCAAACATTAATCCCAATGGTGCGTATGCCCTAGATGCCCTACTAGTAAATTTCCACACGAATGTGATAATATTAATCAGATAACATTACATTCTATGCATCATCTATCTACTGTTGTAATGGAGCATCCAGGTCTACTCCTGCAAATGGGGCCATCCTTGTCTCTCTCCTGGGAAGGTAATGTGTAGTTGGTGGGTCGAGGTCCAAAAATGCTTTCTTTCAACTGCTTAAACTCCTCATTTGAGATATCATACTATGCCGTTGCATCCTCAATAAGCTCTTGGATACTCACAATTGCAAAGATGTCATCGACATTCGTATATCAAGCCACCTCATCAACATGTGCTAGGGCATCTTGTATATCAAAATCTATAAAATCATCAAGTGTATCACATGTCACCATAATACAATATAGTTCTTCTTCTCTTAGCTCCAAAATTTCTAGTACATCCTGTATGAGTAGATATTCCACCCCCTTGATAATGATAGCATGGAGAGAAGAAAGGGGTGGCTCATCACTTGTTGAGGGTAAGGAGGTGGGTGCATAATGGCTAAGCTTTGTGTTGCCTCTATGCTAAGATCAAGTGCAATCTCCTCAGGCTTCCTTTCGAAATACTCTAGTTGTTTTTGATAGGTTGCGTTGATCTCTTTGTCACTGTCCACTTGCACCTTAGTACACAAAATATATATGGCAAATGCTGCATCGCGCTCGATGAGATCCATCGTGGCATGGTCATGGGATGAGGTGGGCATTGCTTTGGTACGGAGATGCTACCCCACATGCATGAGGGCTTGATTAATCACCTTTGCATAGCTCAATCCATCACATAAACTATATAAGATATCTATGGGGATCCATCTAAGAGTAGAGTCTAGAATAGAGCAGGTGAGAGGGTTTTCCGCATCACAAAACAATATTGCCACTATACTAGAGCTAGAGTCTATGATGAAAAGTAAGCTCTCTAGACTCAAGGTCATGCAAAACCTAGGGTATATCTAGTCTCCTATATGTGCATAGAGTATAGAGCTAATCCATGTGGCAAAGGCGAGAGTGGTAGCCATGGCCACAAAGAGAGAAGGAAGGAGAGCAAAAGTGTAGGGAAGTAGAGAATCAAAGTGAAAATGCAAAGACAATATTACATAGATTATAGAACTCCAACCTCCAATTTGATTATGATTTTAACCAACATGATTGACTAATTGCATTATATATTATCGCATGATTGGATCACAGTAAACCAAGATTGTCATAATTGAAAATACTTAAAAGCTTTTTAAAAATTTATATTCGTTATTTATAAAAAATATTTACAAGGATTCCACTATCTCCTTGGGTATCTTGATCTAAGGTAATCCACTCTCTCCTAAAAGTTGCCATCTTCTATATCAAAATCAAATGCACAAAGTTTGTCTAGCGATGAAATACTTGTAATAAAAACAAAAATAATGGTAAGTAAATTTGACTAACACAAAAATTCATGGAAGAAAGACCTATGTCAATTAAATCAAGGCATTCAAAGTACTAAAAAAGATCTACCCGAATGTGAGATTAGATTGGTCTTGGTCAACCTTGCATTCAATCGTCTCATTAAAATGTGTTCTTTTGACTTGCCAAGTCTCACCCTATAGCTGACTCATCCATTCCTTAGATGGACACTTGCATTGATAAGTAAACTTTGTTTTCTTTAGGATATCACATGAACCAAACAAATGTGCAAACAATGAGAATAGAATAAACCAACAAAGATGCACATATTTGGAGCTTTTGGTGGGTTTCATAGCATTATTGATGTTACATTTTATCTTGGACTGACATGCTCCTGACAACTCCAAGCTACCAATCAACCATTCACCACCACTAGATAGTGGGCAATGGGACATGGTGCAATCTCTGGCTTTCTACTATTTACATACAATGAGTTATAGAAAAAGATATTTTGAGTTGCAAGTTGACTTGCAAAGTTATTATCATAGATCAAAGAACCTATGTCTTCATGTCAAACATGTATCTTTCCGCTCAAACATTTTACATTTTGCCATTCATGCAAAGTTGGATATAGAGTTGTTAGTAAAACAAGATTGAATTAGAACACTACAAAGATTTTTAAAAACAACTATGATGCAAAAGAATAAACAATGATAAAATTTAAAAAACTTACTATTTTGTTTATAATTTACAATGTAATTCTTGTCATGTACATAGATTTGTTTGTGCTTATAAACATATTGGATCAACACTTCTGTTATTGTACTTGTTCCATTAAACACTTTTTTGAACTCTAAAGTTCTGCCTTTCCAATGTTTGCTAGGGTTTGCAACATCCTTACGCTTAACCTTGAAACTCCCTCAAGTACTTGGATACATCAAAATCCAATGCAACTTATGGTACTTATCACAAATCCAATCACCACCACTATCTTTCCTGTTGAACACCTCCACTGCACGTATTTTACTGATGTTTTTCCTCCATGAAGACATCTATAATAACCAAATAGAAAAGTTACCTTCAACATGTGTATAATTTGCAAATTTTCTCTCCAATTGAAATGAAATTTAAATGGAGTAATTAAAAAAACATTGTACCTGTAATTCTTTTCACAAAGAAGCCCAAATATATTGAACAAGAAGTTAGCTTATAACAAGACCATTGTTCCTTCACTGACAAATTCATAGAGTACAAAACAAAAACAAATCTCGGGTCAAAGTATACATATAACTTACATAGGCTTTGTCCAAAAGAGTTGACACTTAACCATGGAGCAATAGAAAATAGTGACAATATATCTATGGCTCTCTTTGCAAAGAAGCCCAAAGATGTTGAAGAAGTTGAGTTTTTAAAAAATCATTGTTCTCCACCCTCAAAGACTCTTGGAGTAAAAAAGGAAGGAAAGCTCAGTATGCATATAGCTTGCATACATTTTGTCCAAACGAGATAAAATTTAACTATGGAGTAGCAAAAACACAAGACAACATATCTATAAATTTGTTTACAAATAAATCGTAAGATATTCGAAGAAGAAGTCGAGTGTTCAAAAGATCATTGTTCTTGAATGTAAGAGACTCCTAGAGTAACAAAACAAAAGAAATTACATGTCAGAGAATTCACATAACTTGCACAGGTTTTGTCAAAACGAGATAAAACCTTACCATAGAACATCCATGGAAAAGAACAATATACTTGTAAAGTTCTTTGAAGAAAATCTTAGGGCTTTGGTAGAACAAGCTCTGCTCTCATAGAACATGTGAAACTCACTCTGTGTTTGTGTAGAGGAAATGAAATTTTATAGGGCTAAAGATAGGGCAAGCAACAATGAGGCTGTAAGATTTTGTCATCAAGAAAGAAGAAGTGGGAAAAGAGATATGATAAATTTGAGTTTTGCCTAAGAAAGAGGGGAAATTTGAAAAGGGGAGAAATAAAAAGTTAAACATAAAAAAATAAGAAAATGAAAATTCGAGTCACAAACTTCCAAGAAGTGTCAGCATTGTATTTCCCACATTTTCCCTTATTTTATTGTTTGAGGGAAGATTTGGGCCAAGATATGGCTAGAAGATTCATGTTATATGAATGTGGAATCCTAACTCTCTCATTGGTTAGGCCTATATTTGTTTATTCACTCCTTAAGGCACAAAAAAAAGAGTCCATATTTCTCCTGATGCATCTAGCTAATGAGCAAGTAGTACATAGGAGGGAGATCAAATCTATAGAGAGGGGGGCCATTCTTATTATGAGAAATCTTAGTTTGATATAGAGAAGCATAGTAATGATTGTCTTGAGATCTTAATTAGTTAGTGTTATTATATTATTTCATATAGTATGTAAAATTATCAATTATATTCATATTTTGATATTATTATATATATTGACATAAATTGATGGTTTATTATTATTAGTCTCCATTTTTCATCAACCATTGTATGTAATGGATTCATAGCATTACTTGATGGGAACAATACAAGATGCATGGGACTATTGTAAAAACTCGCATATAATTCCATGTTGGGGGTAGAGGCGCCTCCACCTTGCCGCCCGTGTATTATTACACTAACAGTACCCACCACTGCATACTGCAGGTAGTGGACACTCGTCAATGTCACTTTATTCTTTATTCTTTTAATGATAGTTTGAATAAAGGAAGGCCCAGTCACAAATTGTGACTGTCAGAGTTCCCATTTTGTGTCTCTCTCTTTCTTACTCTTGCTCTCCCACCATAGCTCTTCCAAGAAAGCTTCAATCCTTCTCACCTTTCAGTTGGTATCAGAGCATGGTTGCTTGACCATTCTGACTTTGTTCATGGCATCTTTAACTTTCTATTCAATCCCTACATTCAGTGGGTCTCCTTCTCGACAGCCATAGCCGACTCTCTCGAGCTTTTGTCATTCCCCAGCTTCCCAAGCACCTTCCCAAAGCCCTTGGGCATCCTCACGACATTCCAACAAAGGTATTCATTCACTTGCTTCAGGGTTTCATGCTGGTTATAGATCTATAAGTCTAAGAAGAAGAAGGGGGCAACACCCTTGTATCTTGTTGGCTCCATATATTAACATAGGCCTTTGTGGGGCACCTTAGGCTTGTTGTGTGCCTTCTTTGGCACCCCCTTGAGCTTCCTACCACCCTGATCAGCTCAAAAATGTGAGTAGAAATCCCATACAATCAATGTGACTTTGTGTCAATTTATGGCAACCCCTGGACATCTCATCCCAGTCATTGGCAGTCTCATTTGGGCACTATATACTTGGTGTATGCTTGGCATTTGATCTCGAGCCTTGGCATTGAGCATTGATGTGATTTACTTCATATTTTGGATTATTATACATAGTTTACAGGCATCCCACCATAATTCTACATTAGCATTTTATGTATGGACTACTTTGGCATTGACATTGGTTGCCTACTTGGTCGCAAAAGCTCCCCAAATGCTAGGGGAATGTATGTCTTTGATGTGAGATTCTTCTAGGGCTGAATTTTCTTAGCCATTGACTATTTTACATAATTCATAGGCAGCCCAAAATAGGGCATCCCCCTGTCATTATATTTTATGCTTATGCTACATGGTCATCTAATGTCCGATTATGCCCTGGTTGGTGTCTATATATATGAGAAAGTATGCCTATGGTTTTTAGCTACTGTTCACTCACTTTTGGACATTTATTTGCTATTGGAATAGTTAGGGTTGAACCTCATTTGCTTATGTTTGGATATGCCTATTGGGTTCGGGCTATGTCTTGGTTGTATACATTGATGTAGTGACTCTCGGGGATCGACATAGAGCTTGGATTTTCTCTCAGATAATTGGTTGAACTTGAGCTCACTTCGCATAACATTTGGATATCCATCTTTGATGTACTTATGGCATGCACTTTGCTTACATCTGACCGGTCTTGACATGCTTGACTTATGCCGTCTCTACACATGCTAGTCACATTGTCTTGGAGTTTACTTTGGCTATTTCTTGGCTTCCCAAAGTTACACTTTGGATGTACTTGATGTCTATGGATTCTACAAAGCCTATATGCTTAGGATGTCTCATTGATGCTTGATCTTGGACACTTGTCACTGGTGCACTCTTACATGCTTTGTTCAAGCTTTCTTGCTTGACACTTATGACCTTTGTGCCAGTGGGAGTGTTTTTGGATTCTTGAGAGACATTGAGTAGAAAGTTTATGCTACTTGAGCATTCGGAGACTTGACATTGGGATCTTTACTTGGATGTTGCATGGTTGAAATGCCGTGGTTCCTATAGATGTACTTGGGTCGATTTGGGCTTCGCACTCCTTGAGCATACACCTATTTGTGTCAAGTGTTGCCAATGTTGTCTGTAGAAGAAGTTCCTTCTCAAGCAGATCAAGCCACCCGAGTTTGATAGGAGAGGCAGATTCGTCCAGGCTGATGCTGAAATTTGGATTGAATCCATGGTGCAAATTCAAGGCGGATACAACTCCATCATGGTTGTATTTGATATGCTTACTAAAGTTGCACACCTTACTCCAGTAAAGACAAACTATAAAGCCTCCGACATTGCAAGATTGTTTATCAAAGAGATATTCAAACTACATGGTTTACCCAGAAGAATCATTAGTGATCAAGATTCTCTCTTCACATCACACTTCTGGAGAGCTATCTTTGAAGCTATTGGGACTCAACTCTGTTTCAGCAACTGCCTATCATCCCCAAACGGATGGCCAAACAGAGCGAGTAAATCAAGTCATCGAGGATATGCTTAGGGCATACTGCTGTCGAAAGCCGAAGAGGTGGATTCAATACTTGCCATTGGTTGAATTTGCCTACAATGCTTCTTACCACCAGAGCATTCAGATGACTCCTTTCCAAGCATTGTATGGTCATGATTGTCGAAGTCCCCTAAACTTTTCTGATCCAACCCTAAGGGTTGAAGCGTCAAGACAGATGTTGGAAGACATGGATGATCAAATAAAGTCAATAAGTCAAGACATACAAGCGGCCAAGGATAGACAAAAGGCATATGCAGATTTGAAGCGTCAAGAAAGAGTCTTCGAAGAAGGAGACATGGTCTTCATTCGCGTACGCCCTAAAAAGAGTTCTCTATCCCTAGGAGATTGCAAGAAGCTAAGTCCAAGGTATTGCGGGCCATACAAAATCCTCAAATGCCTAGGACCCAATGCTTATAGATTGCAACTCCCTGAGAACCTAAAGGTTCACAATGTATTCCATATCAGCCTATTGAAAAAATATATACCCAACCCTAACCATGTACTTGATGACCAAAAAATTGTAATGCCTAGTCAAGGAGTCCTTGAACTAATGGATAGGATCTTAGATGTTAGGGAAAGACAGTAAAGATCCAAAACCTTGAGAGAATGCCTCGTCCAGTGGAAAGGTTATCCCGAAGAGGATGCCACTTGGATACAAGAAGACACTCTCAACCATCAATATCCCCAGTTTATCTCGAGAGGAGGACATCTCGATTCCTCTAAGGGGGAGAGAATGTAATATATCAAATATATATATTTTGAATTTCTCCTTCTCACGTGAGGCGCATCGTGCTGGAAGTGTAGAGGGGGGATAGAGGAGCCATCAAGCTCCTCGCTGAAGCTTGCTCGACTCCATAAGCATGCTAATGGACACGTCGAGGGGAGAGAATTCCCTCCCCTCCCCTATAATATCAAGGGTGGGTGGTAGAGACAAGGGAGGCTAGGAGAGAGTAGAAACGAAGCCATCCTTTGTGTTGCTACCGCCCTGCAAAATCTGTAGAAGGATGCCGCCATAACGCCGTGCTGAACGAGATAGGATAGCTCTTCGTCGCCGCCTGCAGACATTCACCCCCCTATGGACGCCGTCGGAGGATTTTTCCCCCCACGTGGTTCCTGACCAACCCCCCCCAAAAGCTTCAAGAAGCTTCTTGAAGCTTCTAAGGGGGACCACCTCAAGCCCCCCTTCCTATACCTTAGAACCCTTTCACCCCAGTTTTTTTCTAAAACCCTCAAGCCCCCCTTCCTATACCCTTCCCTTACCCTTTTCCCCCCTCCCGGTTCTACCCTTAGAAATCCTTTTCACTCTGCCCTGGTCTTAAGGCCTTAACCCCTTCGCGAGGGGCCGTTAAACCCCCACAACCCTTGGCCTCATAACCCACAAATCCCTTCCCCGTGCCTAAATTTGTAAAGTCCCTTCTTGTGTTTCTTTGAAACCCTGTTGCAGCCCCCTCATATTCCTTTTTTTTAAGACTCCCCCCCTAAGCCCTTACCCCCCGTGTCCCCTTTTCCTTACATACCCTTTTCCCTCCCCCATACTATAAGCCTTCACCCTTCACCTTTCCCTTTCACCTTGGTTTTAATCCCTAAAGCCTTTACTACTCCGTGTCCTAAAACCTCCCTAAAAATCCCCCTTTCTATACCTTTTACCCCAAGCCCAAAGTTCTCCCAAGGTTCATATGGTTGCGAAGCCACACTCGCCCATAACTTTTTGTCATGTATATACCCTATAGGTCCTTCTGAGGCTTTATAAACCTTTCCCTCTCCGAAGAAGCTAAGACCTTAAAGGTCTTATTACCCTTCTCGTGGTCAATCCTTTAAACGGCTCCTTGCCTCGAAAGTGAGACGGTGGAAATTCGAAAGGGAGGGTAAAAGCTGCCTTCACGTTCGAAGGATTATAATTGCAATGCCGCCTAAGAAAGTCCAAGGAGTAGCTGCGGGAGCGTCATCTCCCGGTATCCATGTGGATATCTCACCCCAAAACCAGGTTTTTCCTTGGTTTTTTTTATATACCGGTTTTAATTCAATTATGCAAGAGGGAATTGTTAGGATAAGATATAGTTGTCCTAGTTATTTACGATGAAGGAATTTAGTTTAATTAAACATGCAAAATGGATAATGTATAAAACATAGTTTTCCTTCAAATAGCATTATGCATTGAAACAAATTATGAGCAAGATTATTTACCACTAAAGTAGTATATTTCGGCTAAATCTTGAAGGTATAAAAACTGCATCTTGCACCATTAACCCCTATTCTTTTTTACAACGAATCATCATAGAAGGTGAAATTCATGAAAGGTTTCTTACGTTGCTTGAACTCTAGGAAGTTATCATTGCTAATTGCATATCTTAGCAAGGAAAAGATTGTTATTTGGCATGATTTTCATTCGCAAGGAAAAAGGAAGTTTAATTGAAAAAGTTTAGGACTGAAAAATCAATTGTCACAAGGATAACAAATCGTGCCGAAGTGATCTCAATATTACCTTCTTAAAGTTAACCAAATTAATGTAAACCTAGAAATACCTATGCTGCGAAATATGTCTTGGGGAATGATTTAAAAGCCAAGAAACGTTTATACCTTAAACACTTGACTACCTTCCCTGATTGTAGGGTCAATAAATCGTAAATAAATAAAGAACTAGGGTTTCTCCTTGAGGTTCTTAAAAAGAGATCCTAGGTCTAACAAACGACAGCTTAAAGAAACTAAAATGGATTGTTTCATCGTATATTACGATGCAGGACTTGCACAGCAAGTACGAAGTCATATGGTCTTGTGATTGATCCACAAGATGAAAGGCTAAATTCCCACAACAAGGATGGCGAATCCTTATGCAAGTTATCTTGCAAGAGGATATATACTTTGATATCCTTCTAAGTAAGGAAGGTTAAAAACCGGAACTGAAGTATCCAATGAACTTTAGGGTTTGACCAAGTTGGGTTAATAGGGTACGCCCTAACCCAGAATATAAGGGATCTTACCAAGTTGCAAGACACCCTCAAACGAGTGCCGATGCATTCAAAAGGAAAGGATCATTCCTTAGCAGTTTGCCAACAACAAGATCGGTTAATGGAAATGTTTGTGCTTGCTAGAGATTTTAGAGCACTCTTTGATTTATGAATTACAAGTTAAATGAATATCTATACTTCAGGTTGAAGGCCTGAAGGGAGAGGCAGCTTCAGCTACCCCCGACTGCCTGCTTGACCCTAACCAAGGGGGTTGTTGACCATGCCGACAACATAGACCGAACCCACCACGAGAGGTCTCTCCGTTGAGTTCTACTTGGAGCAGGAGGACGCTTGGGTGCCAGGGGGGCACTGGCCGTAAATCCCTCCCCTTCCGGGTCCTGCACAAGAGACTAACGTGACTCAGGATTGGATCTCAAGGCCCGCATACTAGTCTATGGGCGGAAGCTTGGAATAGTGATCCCTGTGGATTGCTAGATAGCCTTCGGGCGGATTATGGACAAGCCTACAGGCGGAACTCTTTCTATTTCAAAGATAAATATGATAGTATGTTAATAAAAACTTGTTTGATATTGTTTTTCTATGTCACGTGATAAGATTATGTGAAGAAACCAGTGCTTAATGATTTAATTAAAGAAGCTGGTTGTTACATGTCCAAATTAATGTGTTAGATATTTACATAACTAAAACAAACCGAGGAAAGTGCGGAGGATGGGCCATGGGTCCATCCTACGGTTGGGTGGTCCCGGTTGGCCGGGAACTTTTCTCAAATCTCGAAGAACAGCGGAATGATCGTCAAAGGACGAAACAACGAAAGTGATGACCTAGAATTATGTCTTACCTAATTTACGGTGTTTTAGGGAAAAGGAATGGGATATGCCTTATGGCAGAGAGGTTGAGCTTTGCATCCCTCTCGTTTCCCATTATCCTTGAACCAAGTGCAGCGTAAATCCGCTTCGGACCTGGCGTTTCTGCGTAAAGTAGTTTGCTTGGGTCCGACACTAGTTGCTGTAAGGTAATGACCAATTAAGAAAACCCTAATTCCAGTCGATCCTAAGTGGGAACGGCCAGAATACTTCCGCTACGTGGCAGACGAGGGAAGCCCTAGATCGCAAATCCTGTAACATTCCATGGGAGTGCCGGGCGAAGCTTTCTAGACATCCTTCCCGATGGACTGCTAAGACGTGTCCTGGATGATACTAGTGGACATGTTACACCGACGTAGGGTTGTCATAAAAATGGGAGTATATTTACGAACCTTTTTTTTACTAATAATATGGAAGAATACAATGCCTTGATTATGGGACAGAATGTAGCATGATGTTATGGTATCCACGGATTATCAATAAATAGTGATTCGCAATTAGTGATCAATCAGTTGAATGGGACCTATAATGTGTGAGCTCCCATCCTACGGATGTATCATCGTGCAACCTCCTTAGATATGTTGCATATTTTTGAGAGGATGACTTGTCAACTAGTTCCTTGATGTGGTGGAATCACTTTACAGATTCCTTGTCTAGTTATGCTTTCATTGAAGATGTCTTTTTCAATTATGGTTTGGGGGAGCTTTTACAGTTACCTTCTGATACTTGCCCCGGACTACTTTGGGTCTTCTTACTGACAAGTCTTATTTTTATTTTGCTGATGGCTAGTTTGGGTTATGAGTCGGGTAGCAATTGAGACCTTCCTATTCTGTCATGGACGCATAGGATCCTCTATTGTTATATTTGTCCAGACATCCCTTGCTATTTATGAAGGGGGTTAAGCCAATAACTCGATGCATTTCATATAGGCCCTAATGAGCCCTTATCCTTGGTCACTCTTGTGCTTTAGTGGAGTTATGCTAGGACCAAGTGTTTGTTTTAGCAATGCGCTGTTGAATGGTAGTGTAGTGGATTATGTCTTAAGGCTAAAAGGGGAGTTTTTGTTGGGTTTTAAGGATTAATTGCATAAGACCAATAGGGCGAGTTTATTGGTTGTGAAATGTTATCTTTCTTTAGGTCAAGAGGGCCGTGTGTCTATTTATGTGGGTGGCTTTAATGGTTTTCTATTTTAGTAATTGCATCAAATAGGTTTGATAAATGACTTGAAGGGAGCCTCTTGCTGTGTAAAAGCTTCTCGTGGCCAAGGCTAGGTGATATTTTTTCTTTATGAGTACTTTTTTTAAATGTTATATGTGTTTACGTACTTGTGGGAGAATTGTTCTTTTATTGAGGATCACAAATCAAGGCACGAAGTTCTAAGGTTAGGTTAGGTATCTTTGAAGGAGGTTTGAGTAGTTGTCTACCTCCTATAATGACATTGTCAAGAAATGAAAGATGGGTTTTAGAGGGCACTCCTAGTAGCTCTACTCTGTGAGCCTATTAGGCAATTGTTCTAAGAGGCCTTGCTAAGGTGAGGTAGTTCGAGAAGCCTGCCAAAGTAGAAAGAAGAGGAAAATGTGCATATACTTGAAAGATAAAACAATATATAGGTGTATAAAAAGGGATTCTAACCCCTAAAATGAAAAAAAAAAGAAAGGAAAATTCTAAGAGTAGTTGATTATCGCCTTGCACGGTGGCTTGGTACGTTCCTAGGGATGAGTTTGACCTAGGGCCAATGCCTTGTCTTCCTTGGGGTAGCAACTAGCCAACAAGAAATAAAGTAATAAGGATGGTTGGAGGAAAAATGAAAGTGAGTAGAAAAAGAAAGGATTAACTGTCTCCTCACGAGAGCTTGGTAGGTTCTTAGGTACCGAGTTAGGACCAATGCCCTATTCTCCTTGGGTCACTCTACACTTAGCTCCCTCATTTTTACATGCTTGAGTAGGGAAACATAGAAAGAAAAGTGTGCTAAAAAAAAATATATGATGACCAGGCTATAGGAGTCCTAACCGCGAGTAGAAGTTCTTAGTCCATTTATCCTAAGCTAGGTAGGTAGCACAAGCCACCACTAGGATGACCTCTTTGAGAGAGTTTTTTTTGCTAGTCTGTGTTGGAGCAACTGGTTAGTGACTCACTTTGGATTTCTATCAATTATGCTAAGCTTATCCCTTGAGGATTTTCATGCATTGATTTTGTCAGGGGGTAGGCTAAGAGCTGTTCTTGTGCTTTGTTGCATATAATCGTTGTGGCACTTGATGCTTTTTATAGTTGTTGTTTATGCAAATCATTTATGGGATTCGACAATCTGAATTACCCTATCCTGTGGTCACCAATGAAATCAGATTTTTAGAGCCCATTTTGAAGAAAAAATTTGGCCCGAGAAGCCGTAAAATAAAAAAAATTTCATGCAAAATGAAACAGTTGCAACTCAATGAGCTGGAGTTTTCCTAGATGAAGTTTGATTCTAGGAACCCAAGCAAAATCTTGGTTCATTGATCAAATTTTGTTTGACCCCCATTTAATCCCCCCTACGTGATTTGAGAGACGAAAAGTGTATGATAGAGGTCAAATTTATAGGTTTCGAAGCCATGAAGTCGGCCATCCAGTCTGTTCGTGAATCCCAGGTCATTTGCCTTGCCAAAAGGAAAAAACCCACTTATATAAGTGTGAACATGGGAAATTTTCAACTAGTTTTGTGGTTAAGTTAATAAGCTTGTTTTAGAGTAGAGAATGAAGAGGCATAAAAAATATGAAACATGGGGGGTGGTTTTTCTCTCGGCACCTTTCGAATTGGCAAATTTTTATCATTTTCTTGCTTGTGGAGATCAAAGGAATGACAAGGCAACGAGATACTCAATTTCTTTGCCCTCCATTATGACAAACTGATCAAAAAATGATGTACTAAATCAAAAGATCTTATTTTAGTCTTTCTCTCACCTCTCACCTCTCTCCTCTTTTTGTATGTTTCTATGGATTAATGTACGAGATAAGAGGGTGGACTAACATGAAAGATTTTGATTGTGCGATGATGAGGGAGCGCGAAGAAGTGTACATCATGGTTGAAAGGATTGTCAGCGACTATTGTGAAGCGTCAAGGGGCCTCCAATTATGACATAAGTACATCATAAGGAGCGATTTCATGAGTAAGTCATAGATTTTATTGTTTTACGATAAATTTTAGTTAAAAATGGTTGAAAATGAGTGTATTTAGTTGCCAATGCTTTGATTTTTCAACCATGTGAAAGTAATCAAGAAAAAAGAGTTGTATAATAAATTTATGCTAAACACATAAAACTTGGGTGTCGAGATCTAAAACGGGCCCAACAGTGGCTCTCAGCACTAGCTGGGTCTCTCTATACTAAAAAACCACACCCCTCGGCCTCGCGGCCAGGAGAGTATAAGGGACACACTACCCTAATGGCTATCATGAATCTTGCATTTGATTTGAATTGTAGTCCAACGGTTAAGCCTTCCCCACACTCCTCCTCAAAGGGAGTCCCTACACATATCTCAGTGTCAAACACCTTGTAAGCACAAACAGAAGGAGATAGCCCTCAACTAAATGACATGGCCTACTTGAGCTCCCTTACAGCTCGAGGATTGGCCTCAATGTGCTGCTAACACAAATAACACAAGCGTCACAAACTCCACTCTTATTTTAGAACATTTCAAGAGATAAGATATTTCCTCACTTAGCAGTCTCCCAAGAAACCCAAATGCGTAAACCTATAGCTTAGGTGTCTCACAACTCAGCATGGGTCATAAATATAAAAAACCAATTTCAATGCATCCAGGAGTCACCATGTGATATGCACAATGCAAGTGTGAATGCCATACTGCTCAAACATTTTATAATTTATAAATCAGCATTTTGCAATGCAACAAGTATTTCTTTTAATGATTCCAGCCTATACATAGTGCTGCATTGCTAAGGGTGAGTGCTGAGCATCCTCGTTCTACTTAACCCCTTTAAACTTAAGAAATGTCCTATATGGCATGCACAAACAAATAGATCAAAATTTCATATGTTATCAGCAACTAATCAACATCAAAATCTTTATTTTTTCCTACTATTTAGGTTGTGCATCATTGATAGATGTAAAGAGAGGATTTTTTCATGTGTTTTTCTTGTAAAAAGAGGTAAAAATGGACTTCAACATGAAGACACAACTAAACTAAGTCTTATCCCTCATGCTATAGCCATGCCATACATTTACGGACATTTCTTAAATTTCTAGCTCAAAAAACTAATTTCTCTTATTTTTCACTATTTTTCATCAGTTATTTAAATTAAAAATTTTATATTTCTAATTTATGAGTTAGGGCTGATCACAATCACTTAACATTGATTTCATATTCATTTCTACTCCATATGAATTCCAAAATCAGGACAAAACTCCCAAAATTTATCATTTTTATGAAAACTTCATAATTACAAGTTTTGTGTATTTTGATATAAACTGTCAAGTGATTAAATTTTCTAGTTTCCTTCAAGATTTCTAATAAATTTCAACATTATCAATCAAAAGAATCCATTTACAAAAATTTTCATCAAATATCTTTCATAAAATGAATGAAATGATTGCTTACACATAGGAACCCGGTTTTGGAGGCGCATATTTAATGGTTGGTAGGCCAATGATGCTCATTTATGGCCGGTCATGCTCTCTCCAACTTTGATCTACAATCTACTTCACTTTGGTTTCATTATTCCATCAACATCTTGCATCGAACTTCTTTCCTTTCTTCCATAGAATCATGCATGTGAATAGCCATCAAGAGGAGGGAGGAGGGAGAAGAAAGCAAGACTAGATTTGCAGATCCACCTTGAGCAGCCATTTTCTAATTGGAGATTGGCGATGTGAACTGAAAAATTGCAGTAATTGCTTGCTCTGATCTGATTGGTAGGTTGTTTGTAACCTCTAATCCCCCTCCTCCAAAAAATCGGCGCACGGGAGGGTGGCATTTTGTTGTGCTATTTGAAAAAATGTCCCCCCTTTCCCTCCCCCCCCCAATATCATGATTTTTTTTGGGGAGCCATTGGAGGCCGTGCCAATTTTTTTTTTTAAATATTTGTCATTTTAGCCTCGGCAATGCCCCGCATCTTGCATCTTGTCCGAATCCAGATCTAAGAAATCCAGCATGTCCGTAGACTTGATATCCCGAACAATCGAGAAGTCGTCCTTCTTTCGGACCATTGGAAAATTTGCTAAAAATCCACAACATCCCAAGTTTTTCATTTTCGTCTTCCTTGGTCTCTAAAAATGTCGGATCTTCATGTTCCACTTCTATTGACTTTAAATTTCCACCTAAAATTTGTATTAACCCGCTCTGTTTGGACACTTCACACATTATTAAAAGCTACTCTCATTGGCAACCACGAGATAGGGTGACTTAGCCCATCTTATCCCACGAACTGATCTACACAAACAACAACAAAGGCCCAACATAATATGACACAAATCCAAAGCGAGTCACTAACCAAATGCTGTGACATGGATTGGCTTAAAAGCCTAGAACAGAGGTCATCCTAGTGGTGGTCTGAACTACCTAGCTAACCTAGGACAACTAGACCAAGACCTCCTACTAGGCGAGGATTCCTATAGCTTGGTGATTATATTTTTCTTGTAACACATTTCTTTCCAAGGTTTCCATACCTGGGTGTGTAAAAAGAAGGGAGCTAAGCATAGAGTGACCGAAGGAAAATAGGGCATTGGCCTTAGGTCATTCTGACTCAGTACCGAAGAAACTACCAAGCTCTCGCGAGGCGACACTTAATCCTTTTCTTTCACTCAGTTTTATTTGTGCTCCAACTATCCTTTTCTTCATAGCTCGTTCAAGTTTGTATTCACTAGATAGAGGTATTGGGATAGGTCTGGTTACCTCAGGTTATCATGCATGTCCATTATGTGGGCCACAATTAGACTCCCGAAGGTCACGAACCATGAAGAAGATGGTATATCAAGGACATACCTTTTTCTTGCCATAGGGTCATGAACTTAGGGAAGGTGTTCTTGGAAGACCTCCAACACATATGAATGCCCAAAGCTGGTACGAGCTGAAAATGGTCCACGCGAACTCACATCCAAATGGAAAGTGAGAGTTCTCAGTTTTCTACGAGTTGCCATATTGGACCCACTTACATATCAACCACTTGTTGGATCCCATGCATATTTTCAAGAATGTGGGTAGCTTGCTATGGGACCACATCACAGAAAAGAGAGACACTATAAGGGCACGAATGGATCTGAAGGAGGTAGGCAAAATGGAGGTGCTTTGGTCGCTTGCAACTACCTCGCGCTCCTTGGGTTTTGTCTATTAAAGAAGAGCGCATTATGAAGCAAATAGTAAAGTCTATCTGCACTCCAATAGATATGATATGTTCTCTAAGGTCTGCGTTTTCTAAGGACGACCACTTGTCAGGGCTACAATCCCATGATTGACATAAGATATGTCAAGTTTGTACTACGAATGGATTGTAAGTGGCGTGTGTATTTTTCTATTTGGAGTGTAGTCATTGTTCATAATGCTTTCTCATTTATGGCAGTTTGAACTACTGATCACGATTGCATGATGCCGTACTCCAAAAATACATGGGGCCATTTACAGGTTGTCAACTTTAGTGCAATGGATCTCATAGAAGAAGATTAAGATGTCCTCTATTGAATCTGTAAGGCGGGGAGCAGTGGAGACGGTCTGTCTCTTTGAGAAATACCTACCTACCAGCATGCTCACGATACCATCCACCTTCATGTGCATCTTGTAGATGAAGTGGAGATTGTTGGACCTGTCCATGTGTGCTAGATGTTCTTCTTGGAGTGCTTCATGAAAACCTTGAAAGTCTTTGTGTGACAACGAGCTCGGCCAGAAGTTAGCATGGCTAAAGATTGGTTGGTGTCTGAGGTGCTAGTGCATATTTCATAATGGCTACCAATGGTGGATTCAAACAACAGTATGCTATGGTCGCTGAAGGATGATGATAGAATGACCAGAGATGTGGTAGTTGGAAATGGGGTAGAAAAAAGAGTGGATGCTACAATGGAGGAGAAAGTGAATCGCTTTTGTATATTGTACCATGCCTATATGGGCTCGCTAGGTATCAGCAAGCTAGAAAAGATCGAGAGGAAGCACGATCTGAATTTCAACATAGTATGCGCCATCGACCGATTCGATATCCCGAGGGCATGAAGGAGATACCGCAGTCTATGTCAATGCGATGGTTGCATGGAGCTTTCATTGCAATGTCTCGCGAAGGGGTGGAGGTCTCAACCGATGAGTGGGAATTCTCGAGGGGATGTAATCCAAAGGTGATGCCGTGTTTAGGGTTTGTCGTATCTATATTTTATATGCCACAACTAATTGAGTGTTTCAATATACAGTACAAAATATATAGTGCATCATGGTCATACGGACGTCCATCGTGGAGCGTATTGACAAAATGCACTCCACAACAGATTGTAGTATCATGGCAAGGTTTGAGCAAGAGAGCCGACGACTAGCAACGGATCCAAACACGGTTATAGATCAGATGGAGTATTTTGGGAACTTGCAAAGTATTGTTATGGTGGATTACCATAGCTTCTCCATGATACTATTAGATGTGCAGTGGTTTAAAATGGTACTTGAAGGAGCTGGAGCAACAGCTCGACGAGGTCCATTTGGATTTCTCGAAATAGATTCCGAAAAAAAATGGACGGATTTGCCTGACACCTTTATGTTGCCGGCCCATTGTGAATAGGTGGATGAACTCATTTATTTCTTAATTGTATTATGACATGGTACATGTCACAATAGTTAAATCTCTCTTGTACCTGATTGTGAACATGTAATCTTCTATCCAAACCCCCGATAACCTCGATGGTGGTATGTTATACCTTCAGCTCCCCGAAGTGCGAGAGTATATGATCAAAGCGATGTTCTCAGCATAGATGAGGAAAATATTCAAATAGAGGGGTCCATATTGCAAGGGGTGAAGGCCATCAAAATCTTGGAGCATGTAGAGGATCCAGCATTGGGTAACAATGATATAAATACAAGAGTCTGAGAGCGAGGTGGACTCATCTTTTTGTGGTGACATGTCTATCGACCTTCCAGTGTATGCCGAGTTGTGTCAGGAGATTGACATGGGACCATAGGATACTTCATACTTGGAGCATCTACCTACTCAATTCGTTGACAAATTGCTTATAAGGGTACATAAGATATGCATTTTAAGAAAGATCATTTTTTAAAGATTTATATTACCGTGCTTTGTATGATTTAAATTGATTATGCTAACATCATTTTTTAAATGTGCAGGTGACCTTTGTGGATATTTAGATCATCAGGATGCGTCGAGGGATGAGCGATGAGGAGCTATAGGAGATCTTCATGTGCATGTCTCCATATCAGATGGCAAGATTCAGAGACATGGCAAACCAGGAGTTGTCTTGGACATTGTCAGGCCATTCTATTAGATAACATTTGGCATTATCTGATGCTTTAGTTTCGAGAAAACGAGGTCGATGCTCTAGACTTGGGCTAGATGGAGAGAGTGGTTCAAGGGGATGCTGTAGAGATCCAAGTGTAGTGAGCCCGTGGTTGGCTCGGGATATAGGTGCTACTCACTCTCGTGGCGGTTCCTGAGAACGTGGCTCAGATGGTTGCTATGGAGGCATAGACATGGTATCTCCATCTCGTCCTTCTATTAGAGTTGCATCACCTCCGAGATTTGTCACACCTGTGGGGACGTCTACTCCACTCACTCCATCTTTTGCTCAGTCGTCCGCAGGTGGCACCCCTATGGATATGCCCAGGAGCGTGGTTGTAGGTGGGAGAGGACCCATCTTAGGCATACCCTAGAGGGGTATGCCTACCTTGTAGATGATAGGTCAGGAGCCATCATCATGAATGATGAGGGGAGGAGGGTGATGGCTCGTATGAGAGAGTTGTGCTAAGAAGTTTTTCAGCACAACGTCTTGGATCATTGGAAGAACATACTGGAGGGGAGCAAGGATTATATACTAGCATCCTTACATGAGGAGTTTCCCATACCAGTTGCAGCAAATAGGTTTTCTACAGGTTGGATGATGGAGTGCATGCATGCATATTTGTCACACAGACGATCGGATGCATGCAAGGCACTCAAGAGGAGTGGCGCTACAAAGCCCGAGTGGCTAGATGCAGATGACTAGCGCCGACTCAAGGAGGAGGCTACAGATTCTCCAGGACGTTGGAGACAGCAGCACGAGGGGGCGAGGGCAGGACTAGAGGCTGGAGTGGTCCATCATGTTGGGAGTGGTGGCCACAAGACATATCTGGAGAACTTTGTAAGTTTTTGTTTTGTTTTTCTTGCTTATTTTTTTGCAATATCCTTTGTACCGACAATCGTGTTTCTAATATTTGTATTTTGTTTTCTTTGTGCAGCACTCCAGTACAAATCGCGATCCCACTGGCCTTGAGACTCAATATGTAGAGAGGCATGGTCTCATTGCATTGATCGACCAATTATATGGATGTGGCGGCCTTGGAAGTCACTCATCTTTCTTATCTGTATTTACCATGTTTAATTAGAATGCATTATTGTATGGTGGATTGATGTGTAATTGTTTCTTTTTTTGCAGAGTCCGTTCGATGCTCCTTTATGGCGGGATGAGGTTTCGGATGGTGATGATCTATAGCTCGCCCTTGGATTCCTGGAGCTCACACATCCTTCTTTCTTGGCCACGTGATCTGTGTAGACATTTTCTATGTAGTAGCAGTATCTTGCCATGATTGTACCAGTCGCTTTCATTATGCGATCGTGTATTTATTTCATCTATTAGTGTTATGATTTAAGTACACTTTTTCTTTATTTACACGAGCATTGTACACATTTCTGAAACACAATTTTTTTTCTCTGTTATCGTCGTTATTAGCGTCACAAATTTACTGGATGCGTCGCTATTAGCGTCATTATTAGCGTCGTACAACGTCGTTATCAGCGTCGTTATTTGTGTCACTATCAACGTCGCAAACCGATGCAAATAGGGACACTAATAACAATGCTAATACTGACTATTCTATGGTGTCACCAATAATGATGATTTTTGTGATGACGGGGGAAATTTTCTTTATTAACATTTTGTCACTTTTAACGTCAATATAAGGCCTATATCTTGTAGTGACTATGTTTCCCTGCATATGGTAATTTTTCTATATAGAAAATTTATTATATGATTCTAACTTTTCTCTAACTTGAAAATATTATATTTTTCATAGTTTACATATTCTTACTTATGTGAATTTCTAAGTAGAAAATTATATAGCAAAATTTCAACCAAAAAATAATATAAAGATTGTTTAGTTAATTTCAAATAGGAAATAAAACACATCTAATAGGTTATGTTAAAAAAAATCAGTATAAAGTCTTTTTTTTTCCTATGTCAAGAAAATTTTCCTAAATAGATAATATTTTTCTATGAAGACTTTTTTTCCTATGTCAGGAAAATGCTTGTATATAGATAATTTTATTTTAAAATATTGTTCAAATGATATATATGATGCCATAATATGGTGATACTATATTCTCACTCAAGTTTATCCCTAATGGCTAAATGAAATGGTAAATAGAGGCATTGAATTGTACATTACCCCAATATACAATAAGGAAACTAGAAAAGAAAACATTTACATTGACCCCAACTTGCACCAACTTAAGAAGATCATGGAAAATGGCTTCTAGTTTATGCAATCAAGACATTCTAAGACATAAACCCATAAATATCCATCTTACAAGGTAAAGTATCCCATTCAATTAGTCTGTGAACTATAAGTAGCCCCTTCTGACATAATGTAATATTCTTGCAACCAAAGTATGAGCTCCTCAAAATGTTGAGCTCTAACTCTGAGAGCAGACCCTAAATTATCTTGACACTATGTTCCCAAGACCATGACAATGATGTTGCAAATTGGCGTCCATAGCAACACTCAATTGAGCAAAGAAAAAAGTGATGAGTCAAATACTATACATCTCAATAGAAATATAGTATTATAGCAACCCATTTTATCAATTATCCACTAAACTTAAGGAAGTGCATTAGAACGGCCCATTTAATTAGTCCATGAGCTATAGATAGTCCACTTAGTAAATTGAAGGGAGTGCATCCCCTTTAGCTTCCATGAAATGCTTTATCTTTGTCCATGGCATGTTCAACATCGACCTGCTTTCCCATTTTCAAAGTGGCACGCTTACTTGCTTCCCTATTTTCTAAGGTTGTATCCCATTTAGCTTCAATAACATGCTTTATCCTTGTCCATGGCCTATTTAGCATTAACTCAACTTTCTTTCTCATTTTCTAAGGTTCTCCTTAGCACATTCTTGTTATTGAATGCACCTACAAGATATAGGTGCCCCCTTAATTCCTTTGTATGAACCATCATTAAAAGTAGCAGCCATCCTTGTCATTTGCTATTTCTTTTCAGTCTCGAATCACCACCTCTACATATGTACGTCTGGGCCTTTAAGCACAAAGGACCATATTACCATATTCTCATATTACCAGAAGTGCTCATACTATACGACATGATGGTCTCTTTTCCTCCAATTAGTCCATGAGCTATAAATAGCCCACTTAGTAAAGTGAAGGGAGTGCATCCCCTTTAGCTTCCATGAAATCCTTTATCCCTTTCCATGGCATATTCAACATCGACCGACTTTCCCATTTTCAAAATGGCATGTTTACTTGCATCCCTATTTTCTAAGGTTGTATCCCCTTTAGCTTCAATAACATGCTTTATCCTTGTCCATGGCCTATTTAGCATTAACTCAACTTTCTTTCTCATTTTCTAAGGTTCTCCTTAGCACATTCTTGCTATTGAATGCATTTGCAAGATATAGGTGCCCCCTTAATTCCTTTGTATGAACCATCATTAAAAGTAGCAGTCATCCTTGTCATTTGCTATTTCTTTTCAGTCTTGAATCACCACCTCTACATATGTCTGTCTGGGCTTTTAAGCACAAAGGACCATATTACCATATTATCATATTACCAGAAGTGCTCATACTATACGATATGATGGTCTCTTTTCCTCCATCTAGTCACTCTAAATTAGTGTAGGTGTTGCATGTGTTTTTTTTAAATGAAGGTAAATCCCTAAGTACCAAAGGGTCACTAGTGACATGAAAATACCATGAAGGTGTTAAAAATCATCATAGTAAATAGAACCCTTGAGGACAAACCAAAGAATGCACCTTTTATCCACATCCAATAGATTCAGCAGCCATTTGATTTTTGAAGTTCCACTCTAGTGCCACAATAGAATCTAAAAGAGCACAAAACCAAATTTGTATATGCCATCAATTTTCTGCCTTCTTTGTGATTTTTTTGGGCAAGACATCATTTGACCTATCTCACTTCTAGTGTAACGTGTCCACCTGTTGTCTTGAAGACACATCTTAGCAGTCCATCGGAAAGGATGTCTAGAAAGCTTCTCCCGGCACTCCCATAGAATGTTACGGGGTTTGCGATCTAGGACTTTCCACGTGTGCTACGTACCGAAAGTATTCTAGCCATTCCCACTTAGGACCGACCTGAATCAGGGTTTTTCCTATTGGTCATTTCCTAAATGGCAACTAGTGTCCAACCCGAGCGAACTACTTTATGTAGAAACACCAGGTCCGAAGCGGATTCACGCTGCACTTGGTTCAAGGAGAATGGGAAACGAGAGGGATGCAAGGCTCGACCTCTCTACCATAAGGCATAGTCCCATTCCATTCCCCTAAAACAACGTGAATCGGGATTATCATAACCTAGACACTAGGTCAGCGCCCTTGTTGTTCGTGTCCTTTGAAACGATCTTCTTGTTGTCCATCATGATTGAGAAAAGTTCCCGGCCAACCGGGACCACCCATGTGTAGGACGGACCCATGGTCACATCCACCGCACTTTTCTCAAGTTGTTTTAGTTATCTAATTACCTACCACATTTAGTTGTACATGCATCAATCAACTTCCTTAACTAGCCCGTTAGGCACTAGTTCCTTCACGTAATCATAGCACTTGACATAGAAAAGTAATGTCAAACAAGTTCCTTTTCAACAGCTTATCATATTTATCTTTGAAATACATTTATAAAGTCCAGCCCGTAGGCTTATCCATAATCCGCCCGAAGGCTATCCAGCAATCCAAAAGGATTACTAATCTAAGATTTCGCCCATAGACTAGTATGCGGGCCTCGAGATCCAATCCCGAGTCACATTGGCCTCTTTTGCAGGGCCCGGAAGGTGAGGAATTTACGACCAGAGCCCCCTCTGGCATCCAAGCGTCCTCCTGCTCCAAGTAGCGCTTCAACGAAGAGACCTCTCGCAGTGGGTTCAGTCCACATTCCCACAGCACGGTTAGCAACCCCCTTGGTTAGGGTCAGGCAGGCAGTCGGGGGTAACTGAAGCTGCCTCTCCCTTCAGTCCTTCAACCTAAAGCATTAGATATCTTTTCACCCTTTAAATATTTGAGCAAACAAAGCAAAACAGTGGTCTTAAAACTGTTACAAGCACAATCATTTCCATTGGTCGTTATTTGGTCAACTGCTAAGGAGTGAATCCTTCTTTCCGAATGCATCCAGCACTCGATCTGGGATCAATTACGACTTGGCAAGATCCCCAAGGGTTTTTTTGTTAATCCTTATATCCTTGGGTTAGGGCCGTACCCTACTAACCCAACTTAACCAATACCTTAAGTTTTATTAGCAGTAAATATGTTATTCCAATTTACCGATTGGTCTTTTGCTTCCAAGCAAATATCTAATCCCCGTATCTTGGTTACTTTACCCAAGAAAGGTACTATATTAAGACGATTATTCATCATGTTGCAAGATAAACTTGCATAAGAATTTGCCAATCTCATTCCGAGGAATTGGCCATTCCCTTATGATCAACTCACAAGATCATGCGACACTACAACTTGTTGCACAGGTGTTGCAACAAAACTATGGGACTATTGTACCCATCAAATGGGGTCTTCTAATCACGACATCATGATTAGATAGGAAACAGGGTTAGGGTGTCTTCATAACAATCCGTTCCCCATTGCACTAGGCCGACATTGTCGATCCTAAGGTTCCAAATTCAAATCGAATTTCATCCTTTTAGCGAGCGATCCTTAGGGTAAAATCCCTAGATCGTCTCTCGCAAGTACGTCCTATTGTCCCACATTCTGTGAATGTGGGCAAGTCTTTAGGTTCAAGAGTTTCATCTTTGGCAATAAAAGCGATTAGGTCATGTCTTCAACATGCTAAATCCCAGTTAACACTTGGGATATGTTGCATCCCTTTAACCATTCTTGAATGAGTCCCTCGCGGTTTAGGTGTTTTACGTTAAACCAATTTACTTGTCTATTCTTGAAGATATTTACGATACCACTTTCGTAACCACATGATTCATTGCCTACGTTTGAGTAGATTTACAAACCCTACTTTTCTGGTTAAAATCAAAGCATATGCTAAGTTAGGGCATAACTTCTATTGATTCTTCTAGAACATGCATTCAAGATTCATGGTACTAAGCATTAGGGTTTTATGTGAACCATGCAACATTTTCCTAACTTCTTTTCTAAATGAGATATTCGTACGCCTGAATGAATATTACACAACCTTTCGTAACTATTTACGTAGTTGATTGAGATTTAAGCCAATTGACTAGAGTTTAATCTACTTCATGCAGCTTAAGAACCATTTCCATGCCTTGCAAGTTCCTATGGATTATTAGCAATCTTCTTTTAATGAATTATTTCGAAGGAAAGATGCCTAATAATGCGACATGCGATTTATTCTTTCCATGCCTACTCGAATAATTCAACTCTTAAAGATGGGCAATAGTTAATCTAAGTTCGTTACTTTGCAATGCAGAAAAACCACTTGCTAGGAATGCATAGAGAACTTGTGCTCTTCTTTTTCATTTGTTTAATACAAATGACCAATTCTTTGATCGAAGTTATTTTCTTTAATTTAGCCAAGGTATTTCAATCGAAAAAGTGCATCCTAATTCCATAAATGATCTATGCACAAGCAAAATATTATGACGTTAAACAAAACTTAGGAAGAAAAACCTGAACTTGTGGTGAAATGTCCACATGGATGTTAGGAGATGATCCTCCTACGGTTGCGCCTTGTGCCTTCTTAGGACCCATCAAGACTTCGACCTTCTCGCCTTCGTCGTGGACTTATGATCTTGGCCCCTCTCCTTCGAACGCGAAACTCCCTTTCTGACCACTTGCACCGTCTTTCGGAGTCGGCTTTAGAAGGCTTTATAGGTTTCCTCCTTGAATTAGGGATTTCACAAAATGGTTTTTAAAAAGGCTTGTGTAGGAATGCAATGGGAGACGGAAATGACTTTGTGGAAAAGTTAAGGGAAAGTTCTCAATTTTGGAGGATCCAAGGTGAAAGGATGCTTAAGTTCTTGGTTTATAAAAACCATTTTGTAGGGGTAAAGGGAAAAGGGTCCATGGAAAGGGGGTTTAAAAACCCGGCTAATGGAATAAAAAGGGGGAAAAAGGGGGTTGATTCTCGGGGGTTATCTATAAACAAAACACAAGGAAAGGGCCTTATGAAAGCCTCATAGGAAGGGGGCTTTAATGACTTTTAAGGAATTTTGTGGGGGGGAAAAGAAAGGGCTTAATGAGCTTTTTTAAGGCTTGGATGGGACCCACAGGAAGGGGGTTTTAAATCCTAGGGGGGGTGTTTTAAAATGGACTTGGTAGAAAAAACGGGGGTGAAAGGAGTTTAAAAAAAAAAACCTTCTAGAGGAAGGCTTAAGGAAGCCTCAAGAAGGGGGGCTTAGCTCCTCCCCTTAGAAGCTTCCAATAAGCTTCTTGGAAGCTTCTGCAAGCATGCTTACAACACGTGGAGGAGAAGGAAGATGTTTTCAATGGCGGCTTGCTGGCGGCTAGGGCCGAGATGATGGCTTCGGCGGCGCTCCTCGCGGCAGCTGGTGGCTCCACTGCCTCTCTCTCACATAGCTTCCTCCACGACTCCACCTCAGGCGGCGTTACGTTGTCTCCTTCCACTTCAACGGTGGCATCCCCGTCCTATATCACAGTCTGCCCTCCTTCCTACTCACCCCTCCCCCCCCCCCATAGGGGGTTTTTATAGGGTGAAGGGAGGGCATCCTCCCTCCCCCACACAGCCTTATGCATGGCATTCACCCCCCCATGGCATCCAGCGAGGTGCACAGTCATTGCGCCTCTCTCTCCCTCTCCTCCAGCATGACCCTCAGCTGAGGAGGAAGGAGGGAATAATTCACAAAAAAATTTGTCATATTTCCAAAAATTATCCTTTTGGCCTCCTAAGAGGAGGTTCTTATAAAGAATGCGGTTTTTATTAAACCTTAGTCCTAAGTCTTGTTCGGCCCGTGAAGAGTGTATTATTAAAGATCGAACAATTTGTAACCACAAAGCTGTCATTGACATTTGCCCGAAACTTCACATGGCTCTGTAATATTTTTAGCAGAAATATTACATTCTCTCCCCCTTAGAGGAATCCAGATGTCCTCATCTCGAGATAAATTGGAGATATTGATGGTTTGAGAGTGCTTTCATCCATCCAAGTGGCATCTTCCTCGGGATAATCTTTCCATTGGACGAGGCATTCTCTCAAGGTTTTGGATCTCAGTTGTCTCTCCCTAACATCTAAGATCCTGTCAGGCCTTAGTTCAAGGACTCCTTGACTAGGCATCACAACTTGTTGGTCATCAAGTACATGGTTAGGATTAGGTACATACTTCTTGAGTAGGCTGATATGGAATACATTATGAACCTTTAGGTTCTCTGAGAGTTACAGTCTATAAGCATTAGGTCCTAGGCACTTGAGGATCTTGTATGGTCTACAATACCTTGGACTTAGCTTCTTGCAATCTCCTAGGGATAGAGAACTCTTCTTTGGATGTACGGGAATGAAGACCATGTCTCCTTCCTCAAAGATTCTATCTTGACGCTTCAAATCCGCGTATGCCTTCTGTCTATCCTTGGCGGCTTGGATGTCCTGTCTTATTAACTTTATTTGGTCATCCATCTCTTCCAACATCTACCTTGAAGCTTCAATCCTTAAGGTTGGATCTGAGAAGTTTAGCAGACTTCAACAGTCATGACCATACAATGCTTGAAAAGGGGTCATCTGAATGCTTTGTTGGTAATAACCATTGTAGGAAAATTCAACCAAAGGCAAGTATTGAATCCACCTTTTTTGGCTCACGACAGCAGTGTGCCCTTCACATATCCTCAATGACTTGATTGACTCGCTGTGTTTGGCCATCAGTTTGGGGATGGTAAGTTGTACTAAAACAGAGTTGACTATCAATGGCTTCAAAGATAGCTCTCCAGAAGTGTGATGTGAAGAGAGAATCATGATCACTAATGATTGATAGAGAATTCATGATACTTAGCCTATAGCTTTTGGTCCTGATCCTTGATAGAGATCTCCCTTAGCATCTTTTGATAGGATGAATCATGGCATGCTTCCTCTCTAGCTAGCTCAAGTATTGGGTTGTTTGGCATGGACACCTTTGTGGCTAGAGATCTAACTATTGATGGATTTTGCAATATTAGAGAATTAAGGAATGCCTTGCAACTGAGTGCATCAGCAACTACATTCTCCTTTCCAGGTCGGTATTGTATTTCAAAGTCATACTTCTCCAGCACTTCAATCCACTGACGTTGCCTCATGTTGAGCTCGTTCTGGGTAAAGATCCACTTGAGACTTTTATGATCCATTACTAGTTTAAACTTGTTACCCAACAAGTAGTGTCTCCAAAGCTTTAGAGCATGGATGACAGCTAACAATTCTAGATCATGGATAGCATAATTATTTATACCCAACATTGTTAGAGAAAGCACATAGTCTTCTTCACTCTTGCCATCGTACACAAATCCCACTTGTGCATATGTACCTATACCAGGTTGGATACACTGTGCAACCCTTTGCCTACAACTAACACAAGTATTATCTCTCTCTTAAACCATGTTATACTTAATATAATTTAAAAAACACGTAAATGGAGGCATCTCACTTATCTAACACAAAAGGTGCTACAATCTTTGCCTCTAGTTCAACATCCTCCAGACCTTGTTCATTGTTCGACTGAATAAACAAAATGTGCTATAGCCTTTGCCTCTAGTTCTTCCTGTTCAACATCCTCCAAATCTTGTTCATTGTTGACTGAATAAACAAACATACAACAGAAATATAAACACAAATGTAGACCAGACCCTGACCTTATCAAATTTTGAAAACATAAATGTACTTGCAATAAAGGACACAACTATATCATTGTTATTATTAAGATGTAAGAGATTCTTACGTAAGTTATTCATGAATGTATGCATGCATCACATGGGTTCAAAATAAGGTACTTTTAAAATACCATTTTTATACTTTTTTTACATATAGAAGAATGTAGTATAAAGGGATTATTTGACAGATTGAATAGAAAAGAGTCATATTTTATTTAGGAAAATTTTAGAGATAGGGATATTTATAAATAGGCCTTGAACGCACATGATGTAGAGGATATACATATAGTATCTTCCCCGAGAAGAGATTACAGACATCCATGCCATTTGTGTTTAATCAAATCTTGATAATGTTCAAATTTCATAAGTTCCTCTAGCTCTTCCTCCTTCTCTATTTTTTCTCTTGGGACACAATATCTCCCATCATTCTCACAAATGAAATCAAGGAGAGCTCTACCATCAAATCTGTCACATAGCATACAAAGAAACTATATATACATATCAAGTCCTATCTTTATCAATAGTTCTCATGAAAAAAATGTACAAGACAGATGTTCAAACCTATCGATAAGGTTGTTTTGTTTACCATTCCATGGAATCCTACAAAAAGAAGATACAATGTTCAAAGTCTACACCTCATCATTTTTTTAATCCACCAAAATACAAACAACAATGCAACATAATACTTGCTACCAAACTATGCTATCCATTGAAATGATAGGAACCAAACTCAAATTTGGCTAGATGGAATAGGTCCCTCAAGGCCAAACCAAACATTGCATATATTATCCATATCTTGCAAATTCAGCAGCCATTGGATTTTTGAAACATGAGATGTGCCAGTAACCTCAAAGATATTGACACTCTTGGTTAGTTTCCTTCTCAAAAATGTGCATATGACAAACCCTAAATTAACCTTGATTTCAATTGGGAGGGTAGCATACTTTCACTGAAACTCTAATATCTCCTTCAATTGATAAATAATTTTGGATTGATTGAACATCATGCCATGAGGTGTACTCACAAAAATAGTATGATTGGTTGGCCTAATTACATTCTTCTCTCACAATTTCATCAAGGCAGACAATGCTACACAAGTATGTGGCAAGTAAACATTCTAATCGTATTAGCCAAAGCACTAGCATCCATTAGTTCTTCTTCTATAGCCTCTTCTACAATCGCATCACAATTTCAAAGGGCATAAGCTGCACAATTAATGGATACTAGATCACTAGTTTCAATAGAAAATGCAAAAGTGGGATTGGCCTTCATAGGTGTATAATGCCTTCATAAGTGTATAATTCTTCCATCTGGTCTTATAATACAGATACACTGATTGGCATTTGTAGCTTGTGCATCGACTACCATGGGAATCTAATTAGTCAAGCCAAGTTCTTTGCACATAACAAACCCCTCACAAGAAGCATAGATGTTCCCAAGATTTCTTTGAGGTACAATAACCCAGTCAGGAACCTCCCACCCAAAATCTCTATGGCTGTAGTTTTCTAGCCTTCAAAGCGAAGGCTTTATAAAGAATTAGCCAAGTATATAGGCATTACTTTTCTCACTTCTCAAATTGGACACATGCACCTATCAAAATTGGTGTCCAAGCTCAATAATACTACCCCATTGGAAATTCCTTGCACCAATTGGGTAATTCAGAGTTTGTTTGCTAGCAAAAATACAATAGGAGGAATACTAGTTGTAGTACAATAAGTTGAAAGTGCTACAAAACTATCAATAGTTGATGCACAATTGACATCAATGATGACAGCCTTATTCATTTTCCTTTGCTTCTTCACTTGACTAACCAAGACTATCATGCCAAGATCCTTAAAGCTCCTCACATGACTAATACCACACTACTTTACCCAGAAGTCATTCAAATCTAGCATCTCATTGTGCAAAATCACTCTACATGATGGAACAAATTCAAATCCCTTGAAAAGAATTTTCAATATCATCATTGTCCATCTCAAAAAGTACACACTCTTTCTTGCTCTAAGCAACAAATCCAAAACAACCAAGTGTATTTATTGGCATAGGAATCGAATAGAATTCCACTACTTTACACCATATTTCTTAGGGCCTCCATATCATGCTCAACATCAAGAAGAAAAACATCCTTGATTTTGTAAACAACCTTGTCCGCTAAATACTCCTCGTCGATAGGGTCATATGGGATAAAAGGAACTCACTTAGCAAAGAAGGTAGTAGGTAGCTTGAACAAACCATGGTGGTAGGCATCGTCACGGATGTGGTCAGTTGCCTTCTTTTCCCTAGAGGCCAAAGCAGAAGAGGTGAGTATCCATGGGTGAGAAAATCTAATGAATAGTGCTCTATTTAGACTCCACCTCTTCTTATTGGTTTAGCTAGAAAATATTGTCAAAAAATACTATTTGCTAACTCATCTTACTAGTTCAACTTAAAAAAGCATTCGACAAGCTATATTAGATAGATAACTATGTTATTCAATATTCTCTTTGAGCTTTGCATGACAAAAAATTCTCATGCAAACAAAAGAATAATAATTTAGTTGTGATTTACCATTGCACACCCTATTAAAGCACATGAATGACCTTTGAATGGAGTTTGTAGTAGCTGCAACCTTGCATTGGAATTTCTTCTTAGCACTTCTATAGCTATGATAAGTGGGAGTACATTATACACATGCATTGAAACATGAGCAAAGGAAAATTTTATTTCAATGGCCCTAATGCATACAAATATTTAAAGAATAAATAGACCATCCCACTAACTCATTGTTGTGATAAAAGAAGCCTTTACATTGGCAACTTGTTGCATTTACAAATATTGGCTTTGCATTGCATTATGCACATCTCTTGAGTCCATCTTACATTCATTTTCTTCCTATTTCAAATCACTACAAAGAATGATACAACATCTAACAAAAGACATAGGAATTGCTGAGCTAGAATCTCATAAAGGTGAGAGAGGCACAACAAATAACATATCTAATACATGTGTTGCAAAGATTCCTAGTGGCATGTTTAGTACAGTTCATGGTAAACCATAGGTGTAGTCTCGATCAACACCCCTCTTGATTAGGATGTTTCTTATCACTGACTACCACTATCCTCAATGAAAGAAAATCTTACACATGCTATTATTGGGCTAATTAGGACTGAATTTTTTAACCCAATATTTCTTACAAACATCGAAAAAATATGTCAGGACCTAAAATATGCCTGACACTCGCTCTCTAGCAATAGCCGGACCTCTAAGACACACGAGACACCCCACACGGCCTCACGACCAGGAGCGTCTAAGGCTCACACTACACTAAAATATAATATCAATTTTGTGTTTGTAGTAGTACATAGTCCAATGTTTACCTTCCCTTCTCCTTAGAGGGAGATCCCATAACATATAGGTATAACACCTCATATCACAAACATAGGGAAGCACCTCTTGGTTGACTATTGTGGCTCCATTGTGACTCTCCTACACCTCCGGGATTGGCCCCAAGATGTGTCACCTAACATATAAAACATAATGCACAAACTCCACTCTTTTCTTATTTTGTACGATCCAGGAAGATATAGATACTCACCAAACAGTCCCAAGGAAACCGTATAACTAATCTTTAGCTTAGGACCTCCTCACTCTCTCAGCGTTGGTCAATATTTAGCATGCAAGTGCTATGCCTCTAGGAGATTATACTATGTCATGCATCATGTATAGTGCATATGATCCTAGTGCACAAACAATATTTATCAAATCGACATTTTGTGATGTGCAAAACCAGCCATTTCATTATCTTCAGTAAACGTATGCTTCAATGTATGGACACTAGCACCGAGTTCCCATGCTACTAGCCCCTTAAACTAAAATTTTGCAATTCTAAATGCAATGCACAGTCAAATATTTCAAAGATTCAAGCCCTCTCAGCCCTCTTAATCTCTTAACCTCACCCTTTCCCTCTAACGTTTCGGTTATGCTATGTTGCATAGGTGTAGGTTTTTTATTTTTCTTGTCATTTTTAATGTGTAAAGCAATAAAAATGCACTAAAACATACAAAAAAGGGTGAGCTAAGGCTACCTCATGCCTCAGTAGAGAGATAAAGACTAGAAGAGAGGGAAGGAAGACATGGAAGCTTGGAGAGCAAGGTGAAGGAGAAAGAAGACTTGTATAGTTATCAGATAATGAAAAATTAAGTCTCTCTCACCTTATATACCAGCCCCATTGTAGCTAGTATTTCCCAATTATTAAATCCACCTCTCTTACATTCCATCCCCACCCGAAGGTTTTTGCCCTCAAAAACAATTTGGGCACATGTGGTAACTCAAAGGGGCCGATCAGAGTACTACTCTGTGGCATTATTACAAGGGTATACTGATGAATGAAGAGGTATTATTGTGTATCATGGGCCATGGGGTATGTATGATGCATGGGCCTTATTGGGGAGTTATAAACATGAGTTTTTGACCCAAATATCTGGAGTAAATGCGGGCTGCAAACAGTGGATAGCATGCTGTTTATTACAGGACCCTGCTGTAGTAAATATGTCATAACTTTTTGTGGGAGACTCCAAACGGGGTGTGCTATACATCAAAATGGAGCCCTGGAGAAGTACTTTTAGCCCATGTATGATGTGCATTGTTGTACATAGTGTAGAAAAAAAACTACTTTAAAGTAGAGTGCTGTCTACAGTCTGTCTAGGGGAAAATAGGGCCATAGTTAGCTAGATTTCAACCAAATCTGCTTCTAAAAGGTATGAAAACTCTTCCAAAACTGAAGCTGGCCTCCAAGAAGCTTCCTCAAGTGGTAAACCTTCAAGTATTCCATGATCTAGTGAGAGCGAAGTCTCTTTTCCCTTTGTCCAATGACTTCTTCGGATATGTATTGAATGATGCCTTCTTCATCTATTGGTGGGAGTTCCTCAACATAGTCTATGGCTGAGCCAATGAAGGGCTTCAACTGACTCACATGGAAGACATTATGGATCTTTGTAGATGGGGGTAATGCCAATCGATATGCCACGTCTCCCACTCTCTTGATAATCTGGTATGGTCCATAGAACTTGTGTGCCAACTTATTGCTAGACCCATCTTTAAGGGAGGCATATCGTGACTTAGGCACTTTCAAGAGCACTAAATCCCCATCTTGGAACTCCACATCTCGTCTTTTGTCATCAGCATAAAGCTTCATTTGATATTGGGCTCTCTTCAAGTTAGCTTTACATTGCTGAAGTAAGGCCTGCATTCTCTCCAATTCTTCCTTGCTTTGTGGATTTATTTTATCATTGAAGATAACCAAAGGAAGAGGCACCTTGTAGCCATACAAGGCCTCAAAAGGTGAAACTTCAATGCTAGCATGTATGGAGTTATTATAGGCAAACTTAGCCAAGTGCAACCATGAGTCCCAAGCATGCTGCACATCATGACAAAAATGCCTCAAGTAAGTTTCCAGCCATTTGTTGACATTTTCTGTCTGACCATATGTCTGTGGATGGTAAGCAATGGAAGGTGCTAACTGAGTGCCCATAGAGCTGAAAACTGCCCGCAAAAAGTTACTCATAAACTTAGCATCTCGATCATGCACAATGACCTGTGGTAAGTCATGCAATTTGAAAACATATTCCATGAATTGGCTGGCTACTTAAGAAGCATTATACTGAGTCTTTGTGGGAATGAAATGGGATGTCTATGTGAGTCTTTCCACAAATACATAGATGTTGTCCCAACCTTTCTTGGTCACCGGTAGGCCGGTAATGAAGTCCATAGTGATGTGTGTCCACTTGCCTTTAGGCATAGGCAATGGTGGCTGAAGTAAACCAGCTGGTTTTAAGGTGCTGTCCTTGTTTTGCTGACAAGGCATGCAACCCGAGACAAAGTATTTCACATGTTTCCAAAGGCCCTTCCAGTAAAATCTTTTAGCAATTTTTTCATAGGTCTTAAAGACTCCCAAATGACCAACTATGGGGGTTGAATGCATCTTCTGCATGATTTTCTGCTTGAATGGGGAGGTATGAGGGATGGCAATTTGGCCATTATACCATAAAAGCCCATTTTTCAGCTGATACGAAGAGTTTTCCACACATTGTCCTTGTTGTAATTTCTGAAATGCATTGCTAAAATGGGCATCTAGTAGGTAAGCCTCCTAAAGCTCATGTATCCAATCACTATGTAATTCCATGATAGCAGAGACTTTGTATGCCCACATTCTAGATAGGGAATTAGCCACTAAGTTGTCCTTCCCACGAGTGTAGGTGATGTCAAAGTCATAGTTCTGTAAGGTGGCTACCCATCTCCTTTGCTTCAGAGTTAGATTTGATTGAGACAAGAAGTACTTGAGTACTCTATGGTCACTCTTCACTCTAAATCGGCTGCCATACAAATACTGATGCCATTTCTTGATGGCATGAAGGATGGCCAACATTTCCTGATCATAGAAATTCATAACCCTCTCATTTTCATCCAGCTTTCGGCTCTCAAACGCTATGACCCCATGTTCTTGCAACAAAACTGCACCAATTCTTCTCCCACTAGCATCGCGCTGTATGGTGAATTTCCTAGAAAAATCAGGGCATACCAAGATAGGGGCTGAAGTAAGCAAATCTTTCAACTAATTAAAGCTTCTATTTGCCAATGCATCCCAAAAAAATGCTTCTTTCTTCAGCCTATCAGTGAGGGGCTGCAATAGTGGCATAGTGCCGAATGAAGGATAGCCAGCATTTCCTGATAATAGACATTCATAACCCTCTCATTTTCATCTAGCTTTTGGCTCTCAGACGCTATGACCCTATGTTCTTGCAGCAAAACTGCACCACTTCCTCTCCCATTGGGATCGCATTGTATGGCAAATTCCCTAGAAAAAACAAGGCATACCAAGATAGGGGCTGAAGTAAGCAAATCTTTCAATTAATTAAAGCTTCAATCTGCCAATGCATCCCAGAAAAATGCTTCTTTCTTTAGCCTATCAGTGAGAGGGGCTGCAATAGTGGCATAATGTGGAATGAATCTGCACTAAAATTAGGAGAGACCCAAGAATCCTCTCAAGGAGGTAGTATTTGCAGTTGTGGGCCAATCTTTGACACACTACACTTTCTTTGGGTCATCTCTAATGCCTGCTTCACTGACAATGTGTCCCAAGTACTCAACCTCAGTCTGCATGAACGAACACTTTGTCTCCTTAGCAAAGAGTCTATGATGTCTGAGTATATCAAATATCTGCCTCATGTGCATAAGGTGAGCTTCCTTTCAGCAGCTATAAATGAGGATGTCATCGAAAAATACCAATACAAATTTGAATAAGTAAGGCTGAAGTACTTTGTTCATGAGGCTCTAGAACATGACTCGTGCATTAGTCAAGCCAAAGGGCATGACTAAGAAGTGGTAGAGCCCACGATCGGTCCTGAATGCAGTCTTTATCTCATCCCCTTCACGCATGCGTATCTAATGGTAGCCGGATCTCAAATAAATCTTTGTGAAATACTTAGCTCCCTTCAACTCATCTAACAGTTCATCCACCCTAGGAATAGGGTATCTATTCTTGATAGTGATCTTATTCAGATATTTGTAATCAATGCATATCTTGAAAGTGCCGTCTTTCTTTTTGACCAACAAGATAGGTGATGCAAAAGGGGATGAGCTAGGCTCAATGAATCCCATATCTACTAAATCTTTGACCTACTTGGCCACTTCTTCTCTTTCACATTTGGACAACCTCTAAGGGGGTTTATTGATCAGCTTGGAATGAGGCTCCAAATCAATGGGATGATCAACCGCTCTCTTGGGAGGTAATGTTGTAGGTAGCTAAAACAAGTCACCGTACTCCGCAAGTAGAGCCTTAAGGGTTGAATTATCCTGCATTTTCCAGGACTGATTTATGTTTTCCTTGTTTAATTGCAGCATAAAAATCTGGGAGCATTTCTTGAACTCTTTCTTAAGCTGCTTGGCTGTAATAAGTTGAAATTCACTACTGTTTTTAATTCCCTGCAAGTGAAAAACATGTCCAGCCTTGAAAAACTACATGTATAGCAATGAAAAATCCATGAAAATGGTGCCAAAAGTTTTCAGCCAATTGCAGCCCAACACAATGTCTATCGGCCCCATATTGAGTGTAATCAAATCCACTTCCTGCTCATAATTTTCAGCAAGAATAATAGGTATAGTTAGGCATACATGAGTACTAATTTCCTCACTCCCATTGGCCACTTGCACTCTCATTGGTTGCTATAAATCAGAGACAAAACATTTCAGCCTATCCATGACTGCTCTATTTATGAAATTGTGTGCTACCACTATCTACCAAGACAAATACATCTTTCCCGTGAATCTTGCCTTGAAGAGGAAGAGTGTTGGGGCTCTTAGATCATGTCCAAGCATCCAGGGAGATAGTACAAAGAGTGGCGGTAGCATGTGAATCATTCTTATCACCCATATTCACATCCACATGACCGCCGGGTCAAATGGGAAGGTGTCAGCCGGGTCAAATAATTCTTCTTGCCCACATTCCTCTTCAACCTCATCATTTTCAGTCGTGATTGCAAAGGCACTAGCATCCTCATGATCCTCATCCGATTCATCGAAGACTAACATGCTATGTACCCTTGCTTTTGCATTCCTATAAGCACATTTAGATGCATGCTCAGTTGTATACTTTTCCTCGCATTTAAAGAAAAGTCATTTTTCTTTCCTCTCTTTGTAGAGGTCCATCGGGATAGAGTGTTGACCACCAAAAGGTGAGACATTTGTCCCCTTGCTGTCCCCTTGTCTATTTTCAGCTCTTCCTTGGTTTGCAGTCCTAAAATTGCTATTTTGCCCAGAGGCATTAAAGGTGGGGTATGTGGGGATCTTCGAGGTGCTGAATGGCATATTTCCACCACCATAACCTGCTCCAAACTGCTCGAGTCTTATAGCACTTCTTTGCTGCCCAAAATGTGACTGCATAGGTCCTCTTTGCTGCCCAAACAGCGGCTGAGATGCCCCTCTTTTCTGCCCATGTTGAAATGAAGCATCTCGGCAGTACTTATGAGAGTACCTCTCAGCCAACTCAATAGCTTTGAAAAAATCTGATGGGCTTTGGGTTGAAACATCAACCGAGAGTTGGGGATCCAAACCATAAATGTATTTGTGAAGCTTTGCATCGTCACACTAATGGACTCAACATACATTGTGAGATTGAGGAATTGGTTTGTGTAGTCACGCTCCATTGTCCCACGTTGCTCTAAACCATACCATTTCCTTGCAAGCTTCTCCTTCTCAATCAGAGATACAAAGACTTGAATCATAAGGGCTTTGAATGCATCCCAAGTGTCAACAAGCTGCTGATTTTCCCTCTTTATGTACCGCCACCACATGTGGGCATAGTTCTCTAAGTGTATCGTGGAAAATTGTATCTTTTGATCGTCATTTCCTGGCATTATGTCAAAGTAGTCTTCAAGCTTTGAGAGCCATTCTTCTAATTCAGCTGGGGAGGATGATTAGCCATTGAACTTTGAGAAAATGATCTTGTCTCTCAACTCCCTTTCATGGTTGGGGGGCTGTCCCATATACCCAAAATGGGGCTTATCCATTGGGCTACCAAGAAATGACCCATTGTTTGAGTGATTCCTTCGAAAAGATGGTTGAGCATGCATAGGTGGCATGGGCGTGGTTGGTGGCTGAAATTACTTCTTATCCCATTGTTTGTGGGCTCTTCATTCCTTTGTGAGGGCTCTCCTTGTTCAAAGATGATGTTGGGAATGCCCATTCTTCCCAAAATACCTTGGGTACTTGCATAGGCTGCATTTACAGATGGAATGGTCACTCTTTCAACTTGCATGCTTGGTCTATCCTTTTTTCCCTTGCCTTTCATTTGGGACTCCATCCACATTGAGAACTTGGCTGCAAGTGCTTCCATGGGGGAGGTCATTTGGTGCATCTCTGTTACTATTTGAGCTTGATCTTCCATTATTTCCCTATGCCTCTCCGCATGTTTGGTCTCGTGTGAGATGAGGGTATGATTGAGTGCACTAAGACTTTCATGGAGTGGGAGAGGTCTTCCTCTTTAACCTCAAAGTTGGTGTGACCCCTTGGGGTGCGCGCATCCCTTATTTGTTGCAAAACATCCTCATTTGCTTTGTTTTTCCCCCTGTTACTTGCCATGTCTAGGTGTAGTCCTGTGAGACCACTTGTCAGTATTTTGGCTATAACTAGAGCTAGAAAACTCCGATTGACTTACTTTTTTGTTCAAAACAGAGGCAACAATGCCCTATTCAAGATGAGAATATGCATACATTCCCAAGTTTTATACATAAATTTTTGTCATCAGAAATGTGGGACTGTTCTGTGTAGTCCAGTACCCTGTCCACACCTAGGAAAGGCCTGTTGTGGTCTGTAGGTACTTTGTATGCTCCAAGTGGGTATCCAAAACTGAATGCAATTCTTGGCAAGGCCAAAAGGTACTCTCCAAGGTCAGCACCTCAATTCTTGGGAGTGGCAATACCTCTACAAATGCAAGCAATTTCTCCAGCACTCTAAAATAGTCACAAGAAGGCTGAAATTGGGTTCTCCTTCTATTGCACTATGGGACTCACTGTTTGCTTGGCATCATGCATCACTTCAGCCCCCTTTAGCAATTTTGGCATTACTTCAGCATTACTAAGCACGAGAATAAGAATTCCCATGACTGTATCAACAAGGTAGGCTCTCATACATGCATAATCACTGCCATTACTGCATATATGACTGCATAGGTGTATCCAATGATACATACATCCATCTTCAACCCAAGTAAGGCAATGCATTCCCATACATCACTGCATACATGGCGCCATGCATATCTAAGGATACATTTGCTGAGGTACATCTGTACATCCCATGCACACAAGAGTGTGTCATGTCATAGTCATCAAAATTCCATCATGCCAAGTCCATTTCTCAATTTTCCCAAGAAGTACTTGCACCTGCAAACGAGTTTTGGGCTCCAACTCACCGAGAGGTGGGCAAAGTTCCCCCCAGGCCGGGTTGTGCACCCCTTGAGGGTCTTTGATGGCAAGGGGGGTCACCCCTCTTTTGTCTTGCCACCTTGCCTGGCATTGGGCTTTTCCTCACCCGAAATATACATGGCACACATTTATTAATTAAACACCCAGCATGAGATTTATTTTAGAAATCAAAATTTTGGACTTTTCATGAAGTGCATGGAATTGGAATGGGAAATAGGGATAGAGAGCTTATGGGTAGTGAATCACTGCCTACTCACCCTTATATAATGGATTTCTTAATCAATTCTTGGCTAGCCAATTCACAAGAAACCAAACGGGTTATGGGTAAGCAAAAATATAATCTCAATGAAGCTTTAGCATGAGTAAAATCCATTCCAATGCCATAAGATCAAATGGGAATGATTGAGATTAATATTCAGCATGCGTACAATGTTTGGGACTCCTATTACCTACTTGGACTCATACATTCTCTCAAACAAGTGGATAGGATTCAACAAGAGGCTTAATGGGAGAGAATGAGAGCCAAGAATGGGTTACCTTGAGTCGTTTGAAGAAGAAGGCAGCCAACTAATGCCACTTCAGTCCTTCATGAGAGCTCTAATTTGATCTCGCATGCTCCATAGCTCCAAAATGGTTGTGCTCCGTCAAGAAAGGATAAAGTCAAGCTTGGGAAAGAAGGATTCTTCCATGGGAAAAGGGTATTGCTTGCATAGATTGATCAAGTGGGTGATTCCTTCCAAATGAGCACTCTATAATGCCTTCTTGCTTCCAAGAAGCCTTCAAATCTTGAGAATGAGCTCCAATATGGATGTAGCTTGTGGGTCAGATGGCTCAGGACTTTCCCATGAAGAGCTCTTGCTGAAATTGAAGCTCTACTTCCATAGCCATGGTTGCCAACTAGTACATGTCTTCAAATCGTGCTTCTAATCTTCTTCCCGTGCTTCTTGATGGCTGAAATCTTGAGCTAGGCTTGAAGAGGGTCTCCCAGGACCAAGAAAAGGCCAAAATCTTCAAGATTTTTGAGCTTCATGCCAAGCTTCCATGGCTGCCATGGACTACACAAGATCAGGGTTTCTTGAAGTGGGAAGAGGAGTCCAAGAAGCTGAGAAGGAAGCCTTTAATCTTGACCAAGGGACTTATCAAGAGCTGGGAGTGAGAGCCAGGAAGGAGAGGAGGTCTGGGGTGCTATCAAGCACGCCAGGAAGCAGCTCGCATTTCACGCTGCAATTTACGAGGCTGCTCCTGGAGGGTTGGAGATGACCACCACAGCTCAGCCCTGCTTGATTTGTGGCTCTTGAGCTTCAGAGATGGAAGGGGAAGGGCTGATGCTTCATGGAAGAAGGGGAAGAGCAAGATTTAGGCCTAGTTTCCTCCATGGAAGCTTGCAGGAAGCTTGAGGAATGAGGAGAGAGAAGACCCTCCCTGAAAAGTAACCCCAGCTAGACTTTCTTCTAACTCCTGTGACCACGGTTACTAAGAGTTTACCTTCAAAATGGGCCAAAAATGACCCACGAGCTGCCAAAGTCGGTCTTCCTCCCTCCAAATTTGGTCCAAGCCGCCATTAATGCTCCTGCCTTCAGTCCTTGTGGTCCAAAAATCTTTGGGAACTCCCCTACTGCTCCCTGTACCGGTGTACCTGTGATTCAAAATTTCATGTAACTAGAAAATTGTAACTGGGTAAAATGAGAGACTAACTGGGACCAAGAACCTAGGCTCTGATGCCAATTGTCAAGGAGAGGAACTGGGAGAGAGAAAGAGGAGAGAGAAGATTACAGAGAAGAAGGAGAAGAAGAGCAGAAGAGAGCGAAAGACATTTACGAGGAGAGAGAAAGACTAAAAATAGAGAGAGAAAGACTAGAAGAGAGGAAAGGAAGACATGGAAGCTTGGAGAGCAAGGTGAAGGAGAAAGAAGACTTGTATATTTATCAAATAATGAAAAATTAAGTCTCTCTCACCTTATATACCAGCCAGTGTAGCTAGTATTTCCCTGTTATTAAATCCCTCTCTCTTACAAAATGCATATTTTTTTGGTTTTAGAAAATTATTTTCAGTATTATGGCATTATGTATTTTGATTTTTTTTCCACACAACCCTCGAACAAATAGCAAAAAAAGTTTCTACCAATTTTCATCCAATATGAACAGCATTTGATCAATAAAATATAAAAAAAGAGTAAATTTTCTGCATAAAAGAGAGTTGCCGATTTTTTTCCTTGTTGCGGATTTTTTTAAAGTCTAATTCGGGATAACAAAATAGTCCACAAAATAGCCCTTCTCTAAGAATCCATCTTCGGTCCCACTCGATTTGGAAGCAATCTGATACCAAGATGTCGTGTCACTACGCGCACACTATGTAAAAAAATCTAGAGTGTGGCTTCCTTTTAGATTTAGAGTGCATTAGTATTAGTGTCCATGGTTCAAAATATTAGATTTTTTTTATATAAGTTTTTAGCCAATTCATGATATTCTAGATATTATCTCTTGTAAAAATCCATCAAACTATATACAACTTCTAGATTAGGATGACATGTAAAAGAAAGCATGTATCTTTCGGCCAATTTGAGAGGATTTTATGTAAAAAGAGAGATTGAAAAAATTGCGCAATGTGTGATCACTATTTTCAGGCAGTGAACAGGACTTCAAAGGAGGAGATGAAGAAGGAGTGATCTGGCAGAATTCTGGCTAGGTGTGCTGGTATTTTACCCTCCTTTCAGAACCAATGGAAGCATCGAATTGGCGATCTGAGTAGCATAGAGGAAGGTTTTATTTTATATATGTTTTTGTCTATTAGAGTTATATGTTCTCATAATGCTGAAAGAAACTAACACGCTTCAACTCTGTTAGTATTCTTCTACATTTTTAAAATCCTTTTTTTAGTATTCTTCTACGTCTTCAATTTCTTCAAACCCCTTCTCTTATGTCTACTCCTCTCCCTAAATCTACCTTCACCGTGCTGCCTCTTATCTTTAAGAACTTGGCTTGAAACCGTCAACCCTTATCTTATCTTTACCATCTCCGGAGTCTAATCTCTTGAACCCCCATATATTCTTCTCTTGCCAAACCCCTATGGTGACCTTTAACCCTACGCGCTGTGACATTGGTGAATCCGACGTGAAGGTTGGTGTAAGAGAACTCCAAGATGGGGGATTCTTCAAGAGATAGTCTACATCAATTGATGAGCATACTACAGTCGAATCAGCAACAAAAAATCCAAATGTTATAACAACAACAACAAAGGCAAGATGAAGAGAAGATTGATTCCATAGCTATTAGGGCCCTAGAGGAAGCTGGGTGTGAATTAAAACAATTTAATGATCAAAATGTCTCTATTTTTATTCACTTGTATGTTGAGAAAATGTTATTTTTTGGTGTACCGCAACATGCATGGAGTTGCTATTTTGCCAGACTAGCCAAGCATGGTTTTCAAGAAAGAATCCATGGTCTTTTTCAGTAAGATGCGGATTGGGATGCATTCAAAAAAGCTGTACGTGAAGAATTCTTCTTAGAAAACTCTAGCCTAATGATGAAGAAAAGTTTCATTGATTGGATTGAGAAACCCAACATAGTTGCAACCGCTTTATACCATGAGTTTGAAAGTAAATTTCGACAAATTGATGCTGAAGACCAACAAAGTATGGAAGGTCATAAGATTGAATTATTCCTTAAGGCTACACATTCGATTCTACAAGACAAGCTTACTAATCACCTAGAAGATGCTACGTCTGAATCAAGAGTCAAGACTGCATGGACAGATGTTACCAATGCAGTCAACATGATTGCTTGAAGAGAGTGGATGCGACTAAGATTGGACTCTACTTCAACTTCAACAAATCCATTGATGGAGCTTGTTCCACCTCAAAATCCCCTATTCCTTTGACTAATAAACCAACTCTTTCTTCTTCTGTTCCTTCAAAAATGATCTCATGGATGAACTCATTAAAAGCATATGTGGCCTTCATCTAAATCTTACAGAAATTAGTTTCAAGGTGGAGAACTTGGATGTCAAAGTTGAAGAATGAGGATGTTCATTAATTTAAATACCCATGAGAGAAGGCTTTAAGAGGCATTGTATTTGGTGTGACAGCCAACAATATGACAAGAGGGAGTGTTTTGCCTTCCATGAGGCTGAAGCACAGAAGCTCGTCTTTTGGAAAGACGAAAAACTTTGTGCAGCTAAAACTAGTCTTCCACTGGAGCCAAATTTTGGCAATGGTGGAATGAAGAAAAGATTAGAAGATTTAGCTGTAAAGAATGCCTATGCAGCAACTGATGCAGCTACCTATGGGCTGCAAATTGAACCAACTAAATCAAGTTTAAAAGCATGTAAAGATAATGTGCAATCTAAAATATGGATGCAAGTACTAGATCAAATGGAACGTGGTAAAGAAGCCAAAGAAGATTTGGCTAATGCCTGTCATTGCATTCGAGGAATAACTGGTTGGAAAGAGCTAGTAGATTATTTTTTTGCCTTTGCACATTTGGTTGACGCCAATCATAAAGAAGTTTTGATTGAAGAAAAGAGAAGAAGAGAATATGAACTAGGGCCTTTTTCTTTTGGCCCTCCAAAATGGGTAACTAAAAGAATGCCTGAACAACCAAAGCTTGCTAAAAATATAACCCTAGATCAAGAGATAGAAGGATGTGCCATAGACAAAGAAGACCAAAGGAAAAAAGAAAGGCAAGCAGCTAGGCTACAAATTGCAGTCTGACATGGAATCTGCAACGCACCAATCTCAAACGAGTCCTAGAAGAACGAATTCTAGGAAGCAAAATTGAATTCACCTTAGGCAAAATTCTTGGAATTGCAAAACGTGAATTCCATGATGTAATTATTAATGTAATCAAAATGAAAAGACAATATGTTGGTGATGAAGCTGAAGAAATAGTACATGCTTTTTTTCACTACAAGATATAGACCTTATATCGACGTTAAAAGCGACGAAAATACAAATAACAAAACTTGCCCCCATCGTTGCAAAATTAAGTGTCGTTATTGGCGACGCCATAGAACAATCGGTATCAATGTCGCTATTGGCATCGGTATCAGCGTCGCATTTCAGTATTGGCATCGGTATCAGCATCGACGCCAATACCGATACTGATAGTGATGGTTTGCGATGTAAATAGTGATGCCAATAACGACACGAGCAGTAAAATTTATGATGCCAATAGCGACAGTAATAGGAAAAAAAAAGTTGTGGCATTGTGTGCTTTATTAGAGCCATACAAAATAGTTTCTGCACTGTACAATGTGCTTGCAAACAAAAACAATGTATACTGAAATGATAACACTGATACATGAAATAAATACATGATCGCATAATAAGCGATTTGTACAATCATGACAAAATATCACTAATACATAGAAAATGTCTACATAGATTAGGCGATTAAAAAATAAAGGTGTGTGAGCTCCAGGGATCCAAGGGCGATCTACATATCCTCGCCCTCCGAAAGCTCGTCCCGCCGCAAAGAAGCATCGAACAGACTCTGCAAAAAAAGAAACAACACATCAGTCCACCATACAATAATGCATTCTAATTAAACATGGTAACTACGAACAAGAAAGATGAGTGACTTACAAGGCCGCGGCATCTATACAATCGGTCAATCAATGAAGTGAGACCGTGCCTCTCTGCATATCGAGTCTCAAGGCGAGTCAGATCACGATTTGTAATGGAGTGCTGTAAAGAAAACAAAATGCTAACTGTTAGAAACATGATTGTCAGTACAAAGGATATTGCAAAAAAATAAACAAGCAAAACAAAAAAAAAGTTATAAAGTCCTCCAAATATGTCCTATGGCCGCCACTCCCAAGATGGACCACTCCGGTCTCAAGTTGTGCCCTCGCCGCCTCATGCTACTAACTCCAACATCCTGGAGAATCTGTAGCCTCGTCCCTCAATCGGTGCCAGCCATCTGCATCTAACCACTTGGGCTTTGCAGCCCCACTCTTGATTGCCTTGCATGCGTCGGATCGTTTGTGTGACATATATGCACGCATGCAATCCATAATCCATCCCGTAGAGAATCTATCTACTGAGGCTAGAACCGAAAACTCCTCATGCAAGGATGCTACTATGTAGTCCTTGCTCCCCTCCAGTATGTTCTTCCAATGATCTAAGACGTTGTGCCGAAAACCTTGTTGGCACAACTCTCTCATGCGAGCCATCACCCTCCTCCCCTCATCATTCATGATGATGGCTCTTGACCTACCATCGACTAGATATCCATATCCCCCTGGAGTCTACCTAAGGTGGATCCTCTCCATCTGCGTCCACGCTCCTGGGCATATCCAGGTGACCCCTGTGCATCTGGTGTATAGACCGGGGTAATATCTCTCGAAGTGGCACCCTAAGGGTGCCACCTGCTAATGGCTGAGCAAAAGCCTGAGTAAATGGAGTAGACATCCCCACAAGTGTGACAATTCCCTGAGGTGATGCAACTCCAGTTGAACGATGAGACAGAGACACTGCGTCTGTGCCTCCACAGCATCCACTTGAGCTTGGCCACGCTTCTTGGAAGGGCCATGAGAGCAAGGAGTCACACCTGTATTCCGTGTCGACCGCGGGCTCACTACATCCGTATCTCTGCAGCATCCCCCTAACCTAGAAGCACTCCCTCCCTCTCGTCCAAGTCTGGAGCGTCGAGCTCGTCTGCTCAAAGCTGAAGCATCTGATCCTGCTGAAGTAGATCTATCAGAGCACCCTGACGAAGTCCGAGACAGCTCCTGGTTTGCCATCTCTCCGAATCTCATGATCGGGTCTGGAGACATGCGTGTGGAGATATCCTGTAACTCTCATCGCTCATCCCTCGACTCATCCTGAAAATGTCACCTGCACAGACAAAAAATGATGTTAGAATAATCAATTTAAATCATACAAAGCACAGTAATATAAATCCTTTTAAAAAAAATCTCACTTAAAAATGCATATCTTATGTACCCTTATAAGCGATTGGTCAACAAATTGAGTAAGTGGATGCTCCAAGTATGAAGTATCCTATGATCCCATGTTAATCTCTTGACACAACTCCGCATACACTGGACGGTTGATAGACATGTCACCACGGAAGGTTGAGTCCATCTCATTCTCAAAGAATTCTTGGACTCTTGCACTTTCATCATTGTTAGCCGATGTTAGCTCCAAGCTTTCGACGGCCTCCACCCCTTGCAATATCGACCCCTCTATTTGCATATTATCTTCATCTATGCTCAGAACATCGCTTTAATCATATACTCTCACACTTCAGGGAGTTGAAGGTATAACATACCACCATCGAGGTTGTTGAGGGTTTGGATAGAAGATTACCTATTCACAAACACATACAAGAGAGTTCAAACCATTGTGACATAAACCATATCATAATACAATTAGCAAACAAATGAGTCCATGTACATATTCACACTGGGCCGGCAACACAAAGGTGTCATGCAAATCCGTCCATTTTTTTTCGGAATCTATTTCGAGAAATCCAGATGGACCTCGTCGAAGTGTTGCTCTAGCTCCTCCAAGTACCACTTTGAACCATTGCACATCGAATAGTATCATGGAGAAGCTATGGTAATCCACCGTAATAATACTTTGTAAGTTCCCAAAATACTCCATCTCATCCACAACCATGTTTGGATCCGTTGCTCATCACCGGCTCTCTTGCTCGAACCTTGCCATGATACCACATTCCATTGTGGAGCGCATTTTGTCAATACGCTCCTCGTGAAAATGCCGTCCACGCGACCATATTGCACTATATATTTTGTATTATACATTGAAATACTCAAATTAGATGTCACATATAAAATTTAGATACGACAAATTCTAAACCCCTCATCACCTTTGGACTACATCCCCTCGAGAATTCCCACTCCTCCATTGAGACCTCTGTCCCTTCGCGAGACGCTGCAGTCAAAGCTCCATGCAACCATCGCGTTGACATGAACCGCGGCATCTCCTCCATGCCTTCGGGATATCGAATTAGTCGATGATGCGTACTACGTCGGAATTCATCTTGCGCTTCCTCTCGATCTTGCCTAGCGATCTGGTACTTGGCGAGCCACGTCTCCATAGAGGCATGGTGCAACATACAAAAGTGATTCACCTTCTCCTCCATTGAGGCATCCATTCTTTTTTCTACCCCATTTCCAATCACCACATCTCCAATCAGTCTATCATCGTCCTTCAGCGGGCGACTATAGCATTTCGTTGTCTAGATCCACTGTTGGTAGCCATTGTGAAATATGCACTAGCGCCTCAGACACCAACCAACCTTCAGCCATGCTACCTCCTGGCCGAGCTCGTTGTCTCACAAAGCCTTTTAGGGTTTTCATGAAGCGCTCCAAGAAGAATATCCATTGCGTATGGAAAGGTCCAACAATATCCACTTCATCTACAAGATGCACAAGAAGGTGGATTTGTATCGTGAGCATGCTGGTGGGCAGGTATTTCTCAAAGAGACAGACCGTCTCCACTGCTCCCCGCCTCGCAGATTCAATAGAGGACGTCTTAATCTCCTTCTATGAGATCCATTGCACCAAAGTCAATAATCTGTAAATGGCCCTACGTATTTCTGGAGTAAGACATCCTGCGATCGCAATCGTCGGTAGTACAAATTGCCACAAATGAGAAAGCATTATGAATAATAGCTACACTCCAAATAGCAAAATGCGCACGCCAATTACAATCCATTTGTAGTACAAACCTGACATATCTTATGCCAGTCATGGGATTTTAGCCCTGATAATTGGTCGTCTTTAGAAAATGCAGACTTGAGAGAACGCATCATACCCGTCGGAGTGCGGATAGACTTGACTACTTGCTTCACAATGTGCTTTGCTTTAGTGGACAAAACTTAAGGAGCACGAGGAAGCCGCATGCGACCATCAGCACTCAACTGCGGCCAAAGCGCCTCCATCTTACCTACCTCATTCAAATCCATTTGTGCCCCTATAGTGTCTCTCTTTCCTATGATGTGGTCCTATAGCAAACTATCCGTATTCTTGAAAATATGCATGGGATCCAACAAGTGCTTGACATGTAAGTGAGTCCGATATGGCAACTCGTAGAAAATTGAGAACCGCCGCATTCCGTTTGGATGTGATTCTGCATGGACCATTTTGAGCTCGTACAAGCTTGCGGCGTTCATACGTGTTGGAGGTCGTCCAAGGAAACCTTCCCTGAGTTCATGATCCTCTAGTAAGAAAGTAGTGTGTCCTTGATATACCATCTTCTTCATGGTTCGTGACCTTCGGCAGTCTAACTATGGCCCACACAATGGACATGCATAATAACCTGAGGTAACCAGACCTGTTCCAACACCATGACCCAGTGAATACTTGCTTGGACGAGATAAAATATAGATATTACCAACGAGAACGAAGGCTTGTTCACCTGAGCACTCTCCGAATCCCAGAAAGTCATGCATCGTCCACATGAGAATGGCTTGAATATTGGCTAACCGCCGACCATCGTGCCTGCTCATATCTTGCATAGTGACCTCCTCCTCCCACAAAATCTTAAGCTCATCGACTAATGGATGAAGATAAACATCCATATTTTTTACTTTGTAGCGGCTAGGGACGAGTAAGCTAAGGATGAGATGTCTTTTCTTCGTAGAAAGCCATGAAGAGATATTGTAGTTGACAAGGACTATAGGCCACACATTGTAAGAAGTTGAGCGCAGACCGAATGGGTTAACGACGCCATCCATTGCAAGACCGAGCAGAAGATTCCTTGGCTCTCGGGCAGGGCTTGGGAAGGTAGAGTCAATGTGGCTCCATGCGCGTGAATCCGCTAATATTCGTTGAACTCCATCCATGGACCTATTCTGCGCATGCCACGTTATCAAGCTTGCCATTCCGGATGTACGAAACATGTGGTTTATGCGGGGGATAAGAAAAAAGTGTCTGAGAAATTTTTGAGAGATGGTTTGCCCTTACAAGTCCTGTCAATACTTGTGAGCACCACACTTTGGACATGTCTCCATAGTCTCGTATTCTCCTCGAAACAGTATGCAATCGTTGATACATGCATGGATGTTATTGTAGTCCATGCCAAGCTTTCGTAAAACATGTCGTGCATCATCACAAGACTCAGGCATGGTATTTGTAGGTGGTAATATATGATATTTCAATAACCTGAAAAAAATCATAAATACCTTGAAAAAGCACAAATTTTTGTAATAATAGTGCGGAAAAAAATCAACGAAGCATATGTACAAGGTACTTGAACTACTCGGTCACACTCGTATCACTCCACCCATATTTTACTTGCATACTTAAGAGTGCAAGCAGTGTCTTCAGGCGAGATACTTGGTAGCCATCATATAATAGTATGGATGCTTCCTCTCTAAGCGGATCAGAAGTCTCGACATCCATGGGAATCAATGCATCGATCATTGCCTCCATCTTAGGCTCTAAGATTGTAGGTAGGTCTGGAAGGTTGCCTGTCTCCTCAGGCATTGACGGTATAGATTAGCCTTGCAAGTGGTGGATTGGCTCTTGCACTCCATCCATCGCACGCCCATGTAATCTTCTAATTGGTTGCAAAGGGTGCACTCCTCCTTGGGATGAGACATCATCTCCCAGGATAGAAAATTTTCCAGCGAGACCTTATCTTATTGTATATGGTATTCAATTAGCTTGCGAGTACAATGCATGATTGATATTAACTTTTCTTTTTGTTTGCTAAAAATCCGCAATCGCCTGATCAATAATCTCAGATTGAAACTCACTAAATCGTCGTACGTGTTCTATAGACAATCGGCGTTTTCGTCTAATTGCAGCTTGCATTGAGAGCAAGGACATGGGACACGCTGATTAAGATACGCCTCGTGATCTTGAACAACATGACCTTCTTCGTTTTCCATTTTGTCTACATTACAACCAACAATTTGTTTTTGTTATCATTCTAGGGTAATAGGTACAAGATAGTACATACTAGGGTACTATGATACTATCTATCTATCTATCTATCTATCTATCTATCTATCTACCTATCTATTTTTCTATCTATCTATCTACCTTCATAATATGTATTTGTACCCTTTGTACCTAGATGGACTCATTCTTAGTGAGGTGAATCGCCAATCCTATTCTTAGTGAGGTGGACTCATTCTTGGTACACGCTATCATAGTACCCTAAGCTTATTGTAAGGTCCTATTTACTTTTCTCTCTTTCTCTCCCTCTCTCATTTCCTCTCCCTCCCTCACCCTGACCCTCTCTTTTTCTCTTTCTCTATTAGGTTTAATGATTTTTATCTCTTTTTCTCTCTCCTCTCTCTCTCTCTCATATTTCTTTTTCTCTCTACTCTCCATCTCTCATTTCCCTTTCTCTCTTTCTCCCTCTCTCATTTTCTCTCCCTCTCTTTCTCTCTTTCTCTATTAGGTTTAATGATTTTTTCTCTTTTTCTCTCTCCTCTCTCTATCTCATTTTTTCTCTCTCCTCTCCCTCTCTTATTTTCCTTTCTCTCTTTCTCCCCCTCTCTCATTTCCTCTCCTGCCTCACCCAAACCCTCTCTTTCTCTGTTTCCCTATTAGGTTTAATGATTTTTTCTTTTTCTCTCTTCTCATTTCTTTTTCTCTTTCCTCTCCCTCTCTCATTTCCCTTTCTCTTTCTCTTCCTATCTCATTTCCTGTCCCTCCCTCACCCTAACCCTCTCTTTCTCTCTTTCTCTATTAGGTTTAATGATTTTTTTCTATTTTTCTCTCTCCTCTCCCTCTCTTATTTTTTTTCTCTCTCCTCTCCCTCTCTCATTTCCCCTTCTTTCTTTCTCTCCCTCTCATTTCCTCCCTCCCTCACCCTGACCCTCTCTTTCTCTCTTTTCCCATTAGATTTAATGATCTTTCTCTCTTTTTCTCTCTCCTCTCTCTCTCATTTCTTTTTCTCTCTCCTCTCTCTCTCTCATTTCCTTTTCTCTCTTCCTCTCCCTCTTTGATTTCCTCTCCCTTCCTCGCCCTCACCCTCTCTTTTCCTATTAGGTTTAATGATTTTTCTCTCTTTTTTCTCTCTCCTCTCCCTCTCTCATTTACCTTCTCTCTTTCTCTCCCTCTCTCATTTCATGTCCCTCCCTCACCCTGACCCTCTCTTTCTCTCTTTCTCTATTAGATTTAATTATTTTTTTCTCTTTTTCTCTCTCCTCTCCCTCTCTCATTTTTTCTCTCTCATTTCCTCTCCCTCCCTCACTCTAACCCTCTCTTTCTCTCTTTTCCCATTAGGTTTAATGATCTTTCTCTCTCCTCTCTCTCTCATATCTTCTTCTCTCTCCTCTCCCTCTCTCATTTTCTTTTCTCTCTTCCTCTCCCTCTCTCGCCCTCACCCTCTCTTTCTCTCTTTCCCTATTAGGTTTAATGATTTTTCTCTCTTTTTCTCTCTCCTCTCTCTCTCCTCTCCCTCTCTCATTTACCTTTCTCTCTTTCTCTCCCTCTCTGATTTCATGTCTCTCCCTCACCCTGACCCTCTCTTTCTCTATTAGATTTAATGATTTTTTCTCTTCTTCTCTCTCCTCTCACTCTCTCATTTTTTTCTCTCTCCTCTCTCTCTCTCTCTCATTTTCCTTTCTTTCTTTCTCTCCCTCTCTCATTTACCTTTCTCCCTTTCTCTTCCTCTCTCATTTCATGTCCCTCCCTCACCCTGACCCTCTCTTTCTCTATTAGATTTAATGAGTTTTTTCTCTTCTTCTCTCTCCTCTCACTCTCTCATTTTTTTCTCTCTCCTCTCTCTCTCTCACATTTTCCTTTCTTTCTTTCTCTCCCTTTCTCATTTCCTCTTCCTCCCTCACCTTGACCCTCTCTTTCTCTCTTTTCCATTAGGTTTAATGATCTTTCTCTCTTTTTCTCTCTCCTCTCTCTCTCATTTCTTTTTCTCTCTCCTCTCTCTCTCTCATTTCCTTTTCTCTCTTCCTCTCCCTCTCTCATTTCCTCTCCCTCCCTCACCCTCACCCTCACCCACACCCTCTCTTTCTCTCTTTTCCTATTATGCTTAACATCTTATCTCTTTTTCTCTCTCCTCTCCCTTTCTCATTTCCATTTGCTCTCTTCCTCTCCTTCTCTCATTTCCTCTCCCTCTCTCATTTCCTCTCCCTCTCATTTTCCTATTATGTTTAATGTCTCCCTCCCTCTCTCTCTCCCTCTCCCTCTCTCATTTCCCTATTATGTTTAATGTCTCCCTCTCACTACAACAGAAACGAGGCATAGACGCACATGTTAGACGCGCAAAGTCGGGCGCGTCTATCACAGCGTCTATAAGTGCGTGTAAATGTGCGTGTAAATAGACGCGAATTTCGCGTCTATATATCCGCACAAATAGACGCTAATATAGACGCGTTAGCAGACCCACAATTATTTAACCACCTAAAATTAGTAATTCACATAATTAAAAAAACAAAGTTAATAATTATTTAACCACCTGAAATTGATTCTTGAGCATGCACATGTGCACATGATAAAAACCATAGAATTAAGAATACACATTGAATCATTGAATTTAAAAAATAGAGTTAATAATTACTTTTTCATTGCTCTCTAATGAATGGCAGTTCCTCCAGTTGACAAGCTTGATATAAGTAATTAGCGGCAAGCGACAAAAACCTTACAATTAGTAGCAAGCATTGCAATATGTATCTCGTAATTTCTCTACGTACTTGAAGATGATAAAAGATACTTTCTTTTTATTATGGAAAATTCAATTTAGCTTTAAAATTGACTATTGATTCTTGAGTATGCACGTGTGCGCATGATAAAAACCATAGAATTAGGAATACACATTGAATCAATAAGTAAATTATCTCATCACTCTCTCTTTTTCTCTCTCCTCTCTCTCTCTCATTTCCTTTTCTCTCTCCTCTCCCTCTCATTCCTCTCCCTCCCTCTCTCTTTTTCTCTCTCCTCTCTCTCTCATTCCTCTCCCTCCCTTTCCCTCTCTCATTCCTTTTTCTCTCTCCTCTCTCTCTCATTCCTTTTTCTCTCTCCTCTCCCTCTCTCATTTCCTTTTCTCTCTCCTCTCCCTCTCATTCCTCTCCTTTCCTCTCTCTTTTTTCTCTCTCCTCTCTCTCTCATTCCTCTCCCTTCCTTGCCCTCTCTCATTCATTTTTCTCTCTCCTCTCTCTCATTCCTTTTTCTCTCTCCTCTCCCTCTCTCATTGGCATGGGAGATTGGAATACACAAGGAGGGAGGTTGGAATACACAAGGCTTACAATGCAAAGTCAGAACACTACAGGGTAGAGGAGTCTGTAAAAAGACAGCTATCAATCAGGTGACACTTTTTGGGTACTGGCATGGGCTGACAATATAAGCAACTTGGACCAAGACCATTTCACAAGTGAGCTATTGCCTTATTAATGTTAAGTATCACTTTATTGGCTCCTTTATCCTAAATATACTAAAGAAAGCTGGACAACCGGACTGGCATTAGGTCCAAGGATAATTATTAAAATGCCGATCATTCATTAGTTTTGAAGCCACAATAAGGTCGCATCTAACGCTGCAGCATCAGCCTCAGATTTTTGCAAAACCTCAACCACTAGCAAATCAATAGTGGCTCCACCCACATCAACCACAACAAACTTTTCTCCTTCTCTGATGGATAGGAATCTAGCATTTTGGAGACAATGCGAAGATGCAGCTTCTGGCTCTAGAACTACTCTTAATAGATGAGGGCTAGCATCCTCTGAGCATGTTCTGCTTGACACTCCTTTGACCATACCAACTTCCTGAGCACATTTCCTCATCTTTTGCTTGGCAGCTTCTGCCCATATTGCTGGCGCGAAAAGACACCATTGAATATCCTTCATCATCAATTGCCCACCATACCTGTCCCTGAGGTAATGCAAGATAAATTGTGATACTTTCTTGAGGTAGTCGACGATGAGAGACTCAATTGAAAGGCCTTGAGGAAGAGCCTTCGATTTGGATTGACCTTTGTAAGGAGCTTGTTCTGCTAGATATAACTTGAAACCACTCATGAAAGTACTTCCGCAAGGAAGCGATTGCGTGCATGCAACAATCGTCTTGATGGCAATCTGGTTTGTGTTTTGCGGTAGGGCACAAAGGAGGCCTCATGCTGCAGGGGCCAGTCGCGGTTGATGTTGTGCACAGATGTGGATGTCGTGCAGGGGCCATACCCTCTCTTGCTCTATTTGCCTATTATGTTTAACATCTTATCTCTTTTTCTCTCTCCTCTCATTCTCTCTTTTTTCTCTCTCCTCTTCCTCTCTCATTTCCTTTGGCTCTCTTCCTCTCCTTCTCTCATTTCTTCTCCCTCCCTCTCTCTCTCTCATTTCCCTATTATGTTTTCTTCTCTCCCCCTCCCCCTCTCCCTCTCCCTCTCTCATTCCGCGTCTATTTTAGCGTCTAGGTTCCCGTCTATACTCGCATCTACCTGAACAATAGACGCGCATATACACGCAAAAATAGACGCACACGTCAAAATTCAAATCATACTTAAATCATTTCTTTTCAAACTACGCCTTTCCTTTCCTGCGTTTTTTGTGGTTCTGAAGCTTAAGTTTAGCCGACATGCAGTCTCTTCATGCCTCACCTAGTCTCTGCATGCCTCACCTCCTCATGACTCACCTCTTCTTTCATTTCAAACACACAAGAAGGGAAAAAAGAAAACCAAGGAGAGGAAGAAAGAGAGAACAAGAGAGAGGAGAACAAGAAGAAGCAGCAAGGAAGCTAGGAAGCATCAAGGGAGGGTAACTTACCAAGGAGAGGAAGAAGCGCCACCACCCGCCACACCAAACACCCTAGGTGAGTCTCTCTCTCTCTCTCTCTCTCTCTCTCTCTCTCTCTCTCTCTTTGTTTCTCTCTTCCTCTCTGTGCTCTGTCTATGTATTTAGGATTTGTGATTCCATTATGTATTGCTTGTAAATCATCAATGGCGGTCGTCGGCCTAAAATCAGCCGACCAAGCGCGTTTGATAGCGCGTCTACATCTCAGTGTAGACGCAGATATAGACGTGAAAAATGTTTCTTTGAGGGCGCGTCTTAGAGTGCATGTGCTGGCGCGTGTGCTCTGCAGTGTATACGCGATGATACATGCGCTGACAGACGCCCACAGAGACGCAGGTATAGACGCGCACAGAGACGCAGGTATAGACGCTGTATGTAATATGTTTTATCTCCACAAGGTAATATGATTTTTCTTGTGTAGATGTGGAATCCTGGATCCTCCAGCACCCCATTCAACAAGGAGCAATTCATGGGGGAGATGATTAATTATCTTGATCGCCCTCCCACTACAGATGAGGTTTTCAGTGTGATGTCTGGGACACCTATCACATCTTTGCCTACACAAGGATCAGCTGAGGTACATGGATCGACGGAAGCACGTACATCTACAGAAGCACGTGTATCGAGTGTGATGTCTGGGACACCTATCACATCTTTGCCTACACAGGGATTAGCTGAGGTACATGGATCGGCGGAAGCACGTACATCTACAGAAGCACATGTATCGAGTGAGGTAGAGGGTAGTGCACGTCGAGGGAGGAGGGAGAGTGGTGCGGGAGGATGAGGAGGTCGAGGGCTTTGTGGGGGTTACCTAGGTGGTGGCTCTCGATCACCCTCACCGGAAAATGAGAGAGGTGAGCCTCTACAAATGTACTACTCTATCACTGATGTTGGTGGTATCTTGCATGACTTTGAGGGGAGGGAAGTGATAGCCTACTTGAGGAGTGTCGTGCATGCCACATACAAAGATTGCATAATTCCCTTCAAGCACCAAAAAAATGGTTTGTGGCAAGAGGTGCTCGGGCAGTACATAAAAGGTACCTTAATCCCAAGAATTCACAATTCTCAGATGATTGGGGACGGTCAAAGGTGAGAGACGCGCTTCATAACAAGAGGTCTCACCTTATGACACGTGCCAAGGAGTCATTGCAAAGACAAGAGCAGGGGCGCCCTGGATATGGCCAATCACCCAATTGCCACCGCAAGGACTGGAAAGAGACCAAGAAGAGACAGCGGAGAAAATGATAAGTCGCGAGCATACAGAGGTGCAACATATCCAGATGGCAACCATGGGATTGTCGCATTATGGATCGGGTGGCAGGGAGTCATGGGAGGTTGAGTTTGTAAGTATTATTTGATTTCTTTTTTTAAACTAAATTTTGTAATTTGTTTCACTTCATTATGTAGTGTGTTTTAATACGTTGTTTGTTCAAATTGTTTTGTAGTATCATATCGTTGGTAGGATGCCTACTCCTAGAGAGATAGGCTACCATTGAGGTCATAACCGGGCATCCACTTGGCAGCATTTCTACGAGGAGGGACTCATCACGGAGGAGCAATATAATTGCGCCATGAGGATTCCACCACCATAAGAGGTATGTTTTATTTTTTACATGAAAAGTATAGATAACTCTAATTTATTATTTGTAATGGTATTTATATACCTTAATCCTTTGTGTAGGCAAACCCTAATGCAGTTGAGGATAGAGAAGGGGGGACTAGAAATAGAGGTGGTGGCAACGGCAACACCATAGGCAGCGATGGTGGTAGTGATGATGATGCCTCTTCCGAGGAGATATAGAGGAGCCCCATGCATGCATGCCTCCCCTTGGCTCGTAATTTTCATTTTTGATATGTATTACTTTCAGCTAGTGCTTGCGACCATGACGTCACAAGCACTAGAACTCATAATGTAAAAACGTTTTATCTATATATATGAAATTTCGTGTGCTACATACATTGTTTTGTTTTCAGTATCCAATTTTTGAAATAATCTTTCTCTGTTTTTCCTAAGCATATAATTTGATGTTGATGGGGGGAAAAAAACCAGAGAGCATGTGGCTTTGCTCTCGTTTTTTTTCATATCTCTGTTTTGCGCGTCTATCAACGCGTCTAAATTGCAGGATAAATGCGTGTCTATTCTCGTCAAAAACTTTCAGAGTAAACGCGGTTTTAGACGCGTAGATACACGCGTGTATAGACGCACAATATGAATATATCCACTTTTTTATAAATATGATTATATATTTACGCAGCGCGTTTATACGCGCGTCTATAGGCGCATCTAAGTGTGCGTGTAACTCTAATCATAAGCGCGCTTTTAGACGCGATTTTGTAGACGTAGAAATAGACGCGTTAATAAACGCGCCCGACATTTTTATTCACAATTCAAATATTGCGTCTACAAACGCGTCTATGGAGACTTTTTGTTGTAGTGTCTCCCTCTCTCATTTCCTCTCCCTCTCCCTCTCCCTCCCTTTCTCTCTCTCCCTCCCTCTTCCTTTCCCATTTCCTCCCCCTCTCCCTCTCCCTCTGTTTCTCTCTCTCTTTCTCCCTCTCCCTCTCTCATTTCCTCCCCCTCCCTCTCCCTCTCCCTCTCTTGAATTTCCCTCTCTTTCTATCTCTCCCTCTCCCTCTCCCTCGTTTCTTCTCCCTCTCTCATTATAAACAAATTATACAAAAAATAAATAAATAAGAGAGAGAATACACTCTCCCTCCCTCTTGTTCTATCATTTCATCCCCCTCCCTCTCCCTTTCCCTCTCTTTCTCTCTCTCCCTCCCTCCCTCTCCCTCTCTTTCTCTCTCTCTCTCTCCCTCCCTCCCCCTCCCTCTCCCATTTCCTTCTTCTCCCTCTTCCTCTCTTTGTCTCTCATTTTCTCTTTCTCTCTCAATATATATACACAAATCATATAAGCAAAAGTAAAAGAGAGAGAGAATGCACTCTCCCTCCCTCTCCCTCTCCCTCTCCCTCTCTTTCTCTTTCTCTCCCTCCCTCTCCCTCTCCCCCTCTTTCTCTTTCTCTCTCTCCCTCCCTCATTTCCTCCCCTACCCTCTCCCTCTCTTTCTCTTTCTCTCCCTCCCTCTCACTCTCCTTCTCTTTCTCTCTCATTTAATCTCCCTCTCTCAATATACACAAATTAAACCCTAAACAAGTAAAAGAGAGAGAGAATGGACTCACCGTAAAGATTTGGTGAGGGTTTGGCGGCTCCTCTTCTCGACAGCTGCTCCTCCTCTCCTTCGCGAATGGTGGCGGCGGTGGCAACAGCAAGTCTTCTTCCTCTCCCTCTCTCACCCTCTATGCAAAACGGTCGCTCTCTCTCTCTCTCTCTCGCTCTCCCTCTCGAAATGTCTCACGAATGCACGAAATGAAATGCACGTGAGTTTCAGCCCTCTTTTTGTTCCCTGTGGGGTGTCGCTATTTGCGTCACAAATGTGACGCAAATAGTGACACCGCTATTCTTGTGTCGCTACCCGCCGTTGCTATGCTTGCATTTCCTTGTAGTGTTGCAAGTTCTTCGAGTTATTGTGCAGGATGAAAAGAAGTTGACTTCACAAGGAATTGAACTTGAAGTAGTTAAAGAATTACTTGCAGCAATTGAAGCTGAAGATAAAGAAAGCATGAATGTAAAAATTAAAGAAGTGAAAGCTGAAGATGTAATGGTCGGTTGGTCCAAACCAGTTGGGTAGCCCACCTCTCAAAAAGAAGGCCGTCTACAGCACATGCATGAGGAGGAAAAGGCTCGGTTCATTCCAAGTAATCACTACTCCTGTAATATTTTCACTCGAAATATTAAATTGACCTTAAATCCCACGCATAAGGCATCCCAAAGTAATCTCCCACATTGAAAAATATTGGTAGTGAAACGCTTACCCCGCGTGCATGATAATAATCCCCCATCCGCATTGTGCAAATAAGGACGAGGTTAAAAACCGCAAGCCGCACAAGAAAAACCCCTTACGTAAAGGCAAATGGATAAATGATTAAAGTAGTGCAAATTTTTTTATTATTTACCCCCTCCCCCCAGCCGATGCATGGCAGGGGAGAGGGAGAGCTAAGTGGAGAGAGGGAGGAGTGTGGTGTAGGGATGCATGCGGGAGGGAAGGCATGAAAGCCCTCCACATGTGTGGATCTCCCCTCCCCCCCTTACATACTATAAAACCTCCCCCTTAAGCTTGGAGAAAGAGAGATAAAAGTGGAACTCTGCCAGTCGTGCTGCCACTGTCCACCATCGCCAAAACGCCACCCTGCTGCTATGGAGTGCCGCTGTTGCCACGCCACCCTTCCTTCGTCATCATCATCATCGTCCACCTGGCAGCCGTCCTCTCTCCAATCATTACCCCTCCACGTTATTCTGTAAGAAGCAGAAGCTTCTTGGGATAAGGCTTCCATAAGCCTTGTCCACACGGCTTATCCCCGGTCTCCTAAAATCCACGTCCTATAAAGGGCATTCCTGCGCAAGAAGTAGGCAGGTTTTGAGACTGAGTTGCCAAATCTTGGAGGGAATTCAGAGATCGCACAAGGGTGAGGATAAACCGCGGAGTCCAAATACATTACATCAATGATGGCTCCAAAACAAAAGATGCAAGGTGCACATGCGGAAGTCTCCAACCCAAGCATACGCATGGACATCCCTACGAGCCCTCAAACCTAGGTTCTTAAAAGAATGATTCTGCATTAAAGAAATGCATTAGGCATGCTAAATTTTCACGAGAATAATGCATTTACGCATGTTTCTAATTCACGTAGTCTAGTTAAAATACATTTGGGAAATTATCTCCTTGAACGATTTACAAGAGTTAGTGCATGTCAAGCAAATTGGGTTGCTTGCATTTCCAAGTTGCAAATCCTAAGCGCATATTGCTTAGGTTTAAAAGATGAAATTGTTTAAATGCATCTTTGATTGGCCGCGAAAAAGAAAAGTGCATTAAGAATTTAGGTAGTAATTTTCTACTTGTAGATTCGTATGACATAATCATTATCGATGTTGTCCAAGTAGTTGCATTGCATGGAAATGAAACCATGAACTTGCCTGTTGCATGCAATGATGCTTGTGTTTTAAGTCGGATTAATTGCCATAGAACGGATTAAGTCAACATAGTCTTATGACATTCGTCATACATGAACTTCATTTAACAAAGTTGTATCTAGAAAAGGTTGCATGTCACATATTCGTCATGCATGAACTTCATTCGTCAAAGTAAAAAATGTTGCACGTCATATTAAAGCCTGACATTCAATTGCATTAAAAAGAAGGTTGTATGCATAGCTCCTTGATGTAAATCCATATAGGCTTTATGCAAGTTATTCCCCAAAGTATCAATCATTTTGATTCTAGCAAGGAAGAGAAATGGTTAATTGCAAACCCTATAGTTTCATTGAAGGAAAAGTCTATGATTTGCATACTTACATGGAATGCTGCATCTTGAGTTTAGTTAATTGCGTCCCTTAGAAAAAGTATTCGCATCTCTTCTAAGCAAAGATCATTCTCGACACAAGAAAATTAGAACGTTTTAGGTAGATCACTAGTAAGAGCATAACCATTAAGGGATTCACAAAAGCATAACTTGTTGGTACGATGAACACTTCAAAGTGCTAGGTAGGGTTTAGTACATTAAAAATTCCGCCTAGTATCACACCTGGGACGCCAAGTCGAGACTTTCGAACGCAAAGGTCCTACCCACATTCACGAAATGTTTAGGTTAATTGGACACCCAAGAATAATGACCTAGGATTTTACCCTAAGGATCGATCGATCTAATACTAAACTTTCGATTAAGTTTAGATCCCCTAGGGCCAAACGTTATTGGCCTAGTAAGGTTAGGGATTGGGTTGGGTAAGAAGACACCCCAAACCCTACATCTTGACTAAACATATTTCTTGACCAAGGAACACCATTGATGGGAGAAACGACCCCACAAGTTAAGTGCGACACTTGTGCAACAAGTAGCAACGTTGCATGCCTTTGTGTTTTAATCACAAGATAGATTTGCCACTCCTTGGAATAAGGTTGGCAGGTTCTAGCGCAAGTCTAACTTCTAAGAGGATGAGTAGTCATCCTGCTACATCACCCTTCTTGGGCTGATTTGCCAAGATAGGGTAACTATGAATTGCCTAGCAAGCAATTGACAAATCAAGTTAGAGCGACAAGGTCACTAGGATTTACTGTCTTATTTTAAGAAACCTAAGGTATTGGTTAATTTGGGTTAACAGGGTATAACCCTAACCCAAGGATACAAGGGTACACAAACAACGAAACCCTTGGGGATCTTGCCAAGTCGCAATTGATTCCGGATCAGATGTTGAATGCATTCGGAGAGAAGGATTCACTCCTCAGCAGTTGGCCAATGAAACGACCACTAGTTTGATTGTGTTTGTATAGTTTAGGAGCACTGTTTGTATTGCTTTGCTCAAAGAAATAAAGATGGAAAAAAATAATTAATGCTTCAGGTTGAAGGCCTGGAGGGAGAGGCAGTATCAGTTACCCCCGACTGTCTGCCTGACCCTAACCAAGGGGGTTGTTAGCCACACCGGGAACGTGGACTGAACCCGCCATGAGAGGTCTCTCCGTTGGGCACTACTTGGGACAGGAGGATGCTTGGGTGCTAGGGAGGGCTCTGGGCGTAAATCCCTTGCCTTCTGGGTCCTGCATAAGAGGCGGATGTGACTTGGATTGGATCTAGAGGCCCACATACTACTCTACGGGCGAAAACTTAGATTAGTAATCCCTAAGGATTGCTGGATTGCCTTGAGGTGGATTATGGATTGCCTTCGAGTGGATTATGGATTAGCCTATGGGTTGGATTATATGATGTATTCCAAAGATAAATAAGATCAAATGTTGTAAAGGAACTTGCTTGACATTGTCTTTCTATGTCAGTGCTAAGACTACGTGAAGGAACCGGTAACTAATTGGCTAATTAAGGAAGCTGTTTTATGCATGTCCAACTAAATATGGTAGGTAATTAGACAACTAAAGAAACCCCGAGGAAAGTGTGGTGGATGTGGCCATGGGTCCTTCCTACGGATGGATGGTCCCGATTGGCCGGAAACTTTTCTCGAAGGAAATGAACAGCAAGGAACGTTGACCTAGAGTCTAGGTTACTAGAATCCCGATTTATGTTGTTTTAGGAGAATGGAACGGGACTATGCCTTATGGGCAGAGAGGTCGATCTTTTCATCCCTCTCGTTTTCCATTCTCCTTGAACCAAGTGCAGCATGAATTCACTTCGACCCTGACATTTCTGCGTAAAGTAGTTTGCCTGGGGTTCGACGCTAGTTACTCTCTAGGAATTTGACCATTAGGAAAACCCTGATTCAGGTCGGTCCTAAGTGGGAACGGCCGGAATGCTTCCGCTTAATTCGTGGCAAACTCGAGAAGACCTAGATCGCAAACCCCGTGAATTTTGTGGGAGTGTCGGGCGGTGCTTTCTAGACTCTCTTCCCAATGGGCTGCTAAGACATGTCCTACAAGTGAATAGATGGACATGTTATAACTCCCGTATGCATTGGGCAAGAGAAACAACGGAGATAGTCGTCAAAATTGGAGAAAAAGAAACATCATGTATTGCACTCTTAGACCATCACTCGGAGATAAATGTCATGGCAAGGAGTCTCTATGAAAGTGGCGGATGGCCTATAGATGTTGATTCAGGTTGGTGAATGAGAGTTGGAAACAAATCTTCTAGAGAGTTATATGCTACATGTCCTAATGTGCATGTAACTATTGGAGACATAAAAGACAATTTTCACTTTTTTGTTCAACTCTTGTAGATACCCTATCATTCTTGGGCAACCTTATATTTCTAAAGTCCGCTTCGAAACAAAAGTCTTGACGATGGTTCTTCCTATGCTGGAATATCCGAAGCAAGGATAATGAACGAGCTATCCAGTTTCTTACTCTGTGTGTTAACTATCATCAAAACAGAAATTGACTACATGATTATCCTATGCCTCCTAATGCCCGAGAATTCAAGGGTTTTCGGGCTGCACTGCTATAAAAGGAAACTATGTCAATGCGTCTTATAAAAAGATTGAACCTCCTTATGCTACAAAAACTGTGTCTCTAGAAAATCTGTATGTATGTATAGCCAATAGTATGGATTGTTGTAAGTCTCTTCCATCCATGACTAAAGCTGAAAGAAAATATTTATACCATGTAAAAAGAGAGCTGAAAATTTATGACATAATGATTGAAAATGAAGATATTTCGGACATTTTTTTTGGATTGATTACTACTGACACATTGGCTGAAATATATATAGCTTCTAGGCTGAAAATTAGTCCATAGAAGTATGTACATTGTATTTTTATCAAACAATTCTAGAATTTGTTGAGCAAGAAGACATTGGTTTACTTATCAAGGCTGAAGCGCAAGTGGAGACAAAATACAAGATAGTGGATAAGAAAGTCAAGCATGTGGCCAGTCCCACTGCCTCTTGAAAGTGAAGAGCTTGCTGATAGGGTAGCAAATTAGTCGTCTTAATGATCCTTCCAACATTGGTCACATGTTCACATTTGAAAGTATAAAAGAGCTCAAAATAGGTGAAAATTATTTCCTTTCGTTGTCTGAAAAACACTCTTTTATGCAAATGCTAATGAAACATGGAAAAGCTTTTGCATTTTAACCAAGTGAAATAGGCTGTGTGGATCGAAATATTTTGGCTCATATGGTCATTTTTACGGTCCCATATCATGTGCCTTGTAACCTCAAGCCTATTCCTATTCCAAGGATGCATTTGCCCAAATTATTGGAACTTCTAAATGAGAAGGTCAGAATGAAGATTTTAGAATTTTCTTCAACACCTTATTCAAATCGATGGTTTACCATATCCAAGAAAAATGGATCTTTACGATTCATCCAAGATCTACAGTCTGTTAATTGTGTCACAATCCAAAATGTTGGTTTGGGTCCAATTGTTGACGAGTTTGCTGAAGCTTTTGAAGGTAGAGTAATTTATTCAATGGGCGATCTATATTCAGGATATGACCAAATTCAACTTTCATTAGAAAGCCAAGACATTACCACACTGAAGTCACCTCTTGGATTGGTCCACATGTGCACTCTACCACAAGGCGCAACAAACTCCATAGCCCATATGATGAATGCCATGCACAAAGTCTTAAGGAACTTTATTCCACAACTTACTCTTCCATTTCTTGACGATGTACATATCAAGGGATGTGAAGTCAATGAAAAGAATGAGGAGCTTGATGAAGATGGTTCTAGGACATTTGTAGTTAACCATATTCATGATTCTGACAAGATTTTAACAAGGCTAGAAGAGGTACATCTTACCCTTTTTAGAGCTAAGTCAATTTTTGGAGTAGAAGAAGTCCTAGTGGTCGATCATCTATGTGGCCCCTATGGATGCAAACCTTCACCAATCAAGATAGATGCTATCAGCAGAATGCAAGAAAAATGCGCAAATGTTTTTGAAGTAAGAAGATTTCTTGGCGCATGCATATTCTATCTCATATGGATACCACATTTTGCTCATGTAGCCAAATTTTTTAATCAATTATTAAGAAAAGGCCAAAGATTTTCTTGGGGTAATGAGTATACTCTCACTATGTGTAAATTAAAGAAGCTGTTAATTTCAACCCCCACTCTCAAAAGGGATGATTATTCAAATGATCAACCCATCATCCTTACTTTGGATACAAGTCCCGTTCGGATAGGATGGGCTGTTGGCCAAGAGGATCTTGAAGGTAACAGGTATACAATTCGTTTTGGAGAAAAAGTTCTCATTGAACGTCAAAGAAGGTATGCACAAGTAAAAAGGGAATTTTAGGGAGTTGTAACAGCATTAAAGTGTGATCATGAATACTTTATAGGTGCTTCCATAGTGGTAGAAACTGATTGTCTTCCACTCTTGGACATGATTTCCAACTGCTCTACACCCGACATTGCTATGCTAAGATGGATTGCATATATTAAATCTCTCAATCCTGGATTAAAGCATATTGCAGGAAAGGAGAATCCAGTTGCTAACATGCTATCACATGCAAGATATGACAACGAAGAAGAGCTAATGGAAGAAGATGAAGCTGAAGAATCTATACTTGCTGAATTTCATTCCATGGCTGCTGAAAATACATTTTCAGTTACTAGATATACTAGTCCAAAGCTGAAAACAAAAGGGTGGTCAACTAGAAGCCAGCATGCTCATTGCATTGGTCAAGTTCTAATTCATTTCCTTGAAGAACATTATGAAGACGATTGGCTGAAGATCAACCAATATTTGAGCACAATGAAGAAGAAGGAGACTTGGATTGATGAGGAGTTCAAGCATATCAAGAGGAAAGCTTATGGCTTTTTTCTTAAAGAATGACATCTATGGAAGCACGCAAAGAGGAAGAAAGGAGTGTCTGTCTAAGTTTTAGGTAACAAAAGATTGCAACAATAGATAATGAAGGAATTTCATGAAAGCTTATGGGCTAGCCATAGAGGCATATGGGGAACCTTTAGTAAAGTCAAAGAAAAATATTGGTGAAAAAACATGTATCGAGACATAGCACATTTTTTTGAAACCTGTTATGTGTGTTAGATGTATTCTATGGTCAAGCATCGAGATGGGTGACAACCGACTTATCCCTTGTCTATATATTATAGATGGGTTATCGATCTTGTAACCATGCCTACAGGAATATGGAATATGGAATATGCAATATTTAGTGCTTGCAAGGGAAGATCTAACCAATGAAGTTGAAGGCAAAGCCTTAACAACCAAGACCACTCAAGCTGTTTGTCATTTTTTTCTTGAAGATGTGTTTTGCAGATATGGTTGTGTGGGTAAAGCAACTGCAGATAGAGGAGAATTGGACGTTGATGAGGCACACAACTTCTTTGCTCAATTGGGTATCAAGTTGGCTTTCACTACAAGATATAGACCTTATACTGATGTTAAAGCGATGTAATATCCTCAATCTAATTACACCTTTCGCATACAAATGGCCTCTAAGGATAGGATAATGACAAATTTTTTTATTGTTCCCCTTATTCCCCCCAGCCAATTATCGAGCTGGAGGGGGAGAGGAATAGAAGGAGTGACTAAGCTCCTCGGTGGAGCTCGCAGGAGATAAGTAGCCATGGCCCCTGCCACGCAGGGGAGGGAGGATTCCCCTCCCCTTATCTATATAAATGGGAGGGGTGCAAGCGAAATGGGGGACAGAAGCGCTGTCGTAAATGCCAAAAGGGGCACACAGTGTAGAAACTCGTGAGGGAGAGAGAGATTGAAGACGTTAGTCTGCTGTGCTGCCGTGGACCAGGAATCACCGCGATCAGTCGTTGGATGCTGCCATCCGCACCAACCCTTCTGCCGCCTGAAGGCCGCACGCCACATTGATACAATCCATCATCGCCTGGGGGAGTCAATTTCCCCCCCCCCCCCCCCCCCCCAGGTGCCCTTTCCACGAAGCTCCTTGGAAGCTTCCAAGGGTGGGCTTCCTAAGCCCCCCCTCTTGTGGACTTTAAGACAACCCCCTTTCCCCCTTCCCAAAAAGGTTTTTACCTTAAAGGCCCTTTCTTTTTTCCCCGTATTTTAAATCCCCCTAAGGGCCCGCTTAGGCCCCCTTTCTTATAGCCTTTAAGACTACCCCCCCACAAGTTTCCTCCCAAGGGTTCCATAAGCCCCTCCCCGCCCCCCAAAATTCAACTTGAAGGGGCAGCCTTCATGTGGCCTTAAGTTTTTTTTTCCCATATAGAAAAAGTCCTTCTTAAAGCCTTCATACCCTTTGTTTCCCCCCACACAAAAATCCACCCTTAAGGGTCTTCTACACCCATTTTCCCCCTTTCCGAGGTTCGTTCAAAAACCTTAACTACGAGGGCTGGTATCCCCTCCCCCCCCTTGGGATTCAAGAAAAGCCTCCTAGCCCTGGTCATGTGGGCTTACTAAAACACCCCCCTGCCCCGGGAATCCAAAGCCCTTCCTGTACCTCTTTCATACCCTCTATTTTCCTCCTCTTCGGGATTCTTCCACCCAATTTCACATGAATTCCACCTAAATCCCTTTCCGTGTTCGCATACGAGGGAGACAGACAAGATCGTAACTCCGTGCCCAAGGCGAAAAGGCTACATTTGCAATGGCTCCTAAGAAAGCCCAAGGCGCAACCGTAGGAGGATCGTCTCCTAGCATCCACATGGACATCTCACCACAAGTCCAGGTTGTTTTCTTCTTAATTTTTATTTTACGTTGTTATAATTCAATTGGGCGTAAATGGTTTTTGGATATAGGATGCATTTTTCGTCTTAAATGCTTTAGAAAAATTAACTCACGACAGAGGAATTCAGTCATTAGTATTTCTAAAAAAATGAACAAAATAAAGTGGGCAGAAAAGATTGATATGCATTTCTAGCAAGTAGTTTGATGCATTGCAATGAATTGAACTTAGATTAATGTCCACATTTACAAAATGGAATTAAGATAACGCACTCCGTTTAGGCATGGAAGTATAAAATTGCATGTCACATTATTAGGCCATATCTTCTTCGCAATAAGTCATCATGGGAAGTGCTAATAACCCATAGGGAATTGCAAGGCATGAAATGATTCTTACGTTGCATAACTCTAGTCAATTATCATTTTTTAACTGCATAATTACTAGTAAAAGGTTGCTTGTTTAGAGTGAATCTTGTTTGCAAGTTATAGGATGATTAGTTGGAATTAGGTTATAACCTAACCTATGCTTGATCTTAAATCGATAAGTTAGGGTTGAAAATCAATTTACGCGTAGACAATGAGTCGTGTGTTTATGGAAATAATAGCGTACTTATCTTCAAGAATTAAACAAATTGGCATAAACCTAAAAACCTAAACCTGCGGAGTACTCGTTTTAGAAAGAGTTAATTCAATTCCAAAGAACTCACTAGGATTTAATACGTGACCTAGTCGCACGTATTGCTAAAACTGAAACTCCTATACCCTAAATACTTACCCACATTCACCGAATGTAGGGACAGCGGAACATACTTGAGAAGTGATCTAGGGTTTGTCCCTAAGAATCTCTCGCTAAAAAGATGGAACTTGGAACCCTAGGACTGACAATGTCAGCCTAATGTAATCAGAAACAGATTGTTTCGTGACTCCATTTGATGGATAGAATAGTCCCATAGTTCGATGCGACACTTGTGTAACAAGTATAGAGTCGTATGATCTTGTGATTGGATCACAAGGGAATGGCCAATTCTCGGAATGAGGTTGGCAGTTTCTTACGCAAGTTCTTGCAAGAGGATGAATAATCGTCCTAATATATCTTTCTGGGGTAAAGATAATTGCTTGGAGTAAAGGACAAACCAATAAATTGGAATAACATATGAACTTAAGGTATTAACCAAATCAGGTTAATGGGATATGGCCCTAACCCAGGATATAGGGGATCTTGCCAAGTCGCAAGTCATCCTGAATCGAGTGCTGGATGCATTCGAAAAGAGAGATTCACTCCTTAGAAGTTGGCCAACAATAAACAACCAATGGAAATGTTTGTGCTTGTTACAGATTTAAGAGCACTGTTTTGCTTTGTTTGATCAATGAATTAAAGGATAAATGGATATCTAATACTTCAGGTTGAAGGCCTGAAGGGAGAGGCAGCTTCAATTACCCCTGACTGTCTACCTGACTAGGCCTAACCAAGTTGGTTGTTAACCGTCTGGGAAGGTGGACGGAACCCGCCGCGAGAGGTCTCTCCGTTGAGCGCTACTTGGAGCAGGAAGACGCTCGGGGGCTAGGGGGGGATCTGTCCGTAAATCCCTCACCTTCCAGGCCCTGCACAAGAGGCTAACGTGACTCGGGATTGGATCTCGAGGCCTGGATACTAGTCTACGAGCGAAAACTTGGATTAGTGATCCCTGTGGATTGCTGGATAGCCTTTGGGCAGATGTGGATAAGCCTACGGGTTGAACTTTATGTATTTCAAAGATAAATATGATATCCTATTAAAAAGTAACTTTTTTGACATTGCTTCTCTATGTCAAGTGATATGATTATGTGAAGGAACCAGTGCCTAACGGGCTAATTAAGAAAGTTGATTGATACATGTCCAACTAAATGTGTTAGGTAATTAAATAACTAAAACAACTTGAGGAAAGTGCGGTGGATGTGGCCATAGGTCTGTCCTACGGATGGGTGGTCCCGGTTGGCCGGGAACTTTTCTCAAATCAAGATGGATAGCCAGAAGATTGTCAAAGAACACGAACAACAAAGCGTTAACCTGGAGTTATAATTGATCCCGATTTACGCTGTTTTAGGGGAACGGAATGGGACTATGCCTTATGGCAGAGAGGTTGAGCTTTGCATCCCTCTTGTTTTCCATTCTCCTTGAACCAAGTGCAGCATAAATCCGCTTCCAACTTGGCATTTCTGCATAAAGTAGTTCGCTTGGGTTCAACGTTAGTTGCCGTTAGGAAATGACCAATAGGGAAAACTCTAATTCAGGTAGGTCCTAAGTGGGAACGGCCGGAATACTTCTGCTAGGTGGGAGACGTGGAAAGTCCTAGATTACAAACCCTGTAACAGTACATGGGAGTGCCAGGCGGAGCTTTCTAGACATCCTTTTCGATGGACTGCTAAGACGTGTCTTGAAGATAACAAGTGGACACGTTATTGTTGGTATCAGAGCAAACCAATAAAGGATTTGTTTTTTATAAAATATTGATAAGATAAAGTAAAGCAAATGTTGTTGTTCCAAACATTTCCTTACCTTCAAGGTTGTCTTGCAGAATTACGAAGCGTGGAACAAGTTCTTAGTGTTCCGAGTTATGTTTATGAGACTACGATGCATTCCCTTGATTATCGACAAAGGATTAAGATGACGAACATCCTAGAGCGAATCTATAATCCATCGCCTTTGTACATGGCCTCAGGAATCTACTATATAGCTGCCCATCGGTTTGCATACCTATAGACCAACCTAAAGAGGATCAAGTGGTTGGAGGACCTAAAAGTCGTAAAGCTGTTCATTTTTGTGGAAGCTCATGTAAATTCAACTTTACATATTCGAGGAAAGAGGGTTGAACTGAACTCATATGTATATGAGGAAGTGACTCATGTAATCCCCGCCGACAGGATTAAAGTGTTGGGGTGCCATGAGAAGAATGGGTTCCAAAGGAAAGGATATCTTGAACTTCCAATGATTTATCGATTCCTAAAGATCCATGACCCGAAACCATACTATTATATAGTTCCTGTAGATAAATGTAATACAACATTATTCTCCCCAAACTAATGTAACAGTTGGCTTATCATCGCAAGAAATGTTGTATTCCGAAAGGGCTATGCCCATATAAATACAAATAAAACTTCTTTTCATCAATGGCTGATTGTGCATGAGAATTGATAAAAAGTTAAGTGGTTAGATTGCTTGGTTGATAACGGAATTGGAGATGTAATATAAATCAATAACGATTATCATGTAATAACGTTAAGAAAACCTTTATCCAGGCACAACCCCAGGTACAAGTTCCTACTTTGCCTCCTACATCAAGTACTATTGTAATCCAGGAGAAAAAGTTTCTTCTCAAGCAGATTAAGCCGCCTGAATTTGACGGGAGAGGTAGGTTCGTCCAAGCACATGCTGAAATTTGGATTGAATCCATGGAGGATTACTTCGAAGTAGCCGGTACTGCACCCGCCAATCAAGCTATGCTCGCCAAGCTAAAGCTCACCGACGAAGCCAGGCTTTTGTGGAAGCAATGGTGCAGGGATCAAGGGATCGCGAAAGGATCTGTTACCTGGGAGAATATGAAGAAAGACGTGCAGGGAAGATATTTACTGCCTGCATGTAGCACACAGAAAATGAATGAGTTCTATGAGCTAAAACAGCTGGGACTCACCCTTGACGCATATTACTCTAAATTTGTCTCACTTCTTGAGTATGCGCCACAGATGGACATGACACAGTAGGTGTCCAAATTTTGTGCTGGTTTAAACCCACCAGTGAATACTCGTCTCGAATCTATGCGTCCATCAAATCTTCAGGATGCGCTCATTCCAGCTGCACCTATAATTCAAGAGGTGCAGGCTAAACCAAGAGGCAACAAAACTTGGTCTTACAATGACCCGAACAGAGAATCATTCAGGCCTCAAATGAAGAGAAATCAAGGTCAGAATTAGGGACAAAGAAAGAAAGCAAGAACTAACAATGTCAATAACTTTGTTCCTACTCAAAGTAATGGCCAAAACCTCCGTTGTTTCCACTGCAACGAGCCCGGTCATTTCAAGAGACAATGTCCCAAACTTGGAGGAGGACATCGCCAAGCACCTTTCCAAGGAACGGGCCGTAGTCAGGGAGCCGCTACTCGAGGCAGAGAAAGAACCACATGCATTGCCAATAGGTAAATGTGCGAAGAAGAAGAAGATCCGACCATGGAAGCAGAATTTGAAAGGGCGATAGTCCATGCCGCTCTACACAAGAAAGGGCCAAATCGCCAGTTCTCGGTGATTCAAACACCGTCGGACTATCAAGATAAAAGTTTCAAGACCTTGATTGATTGTGGCAGTACACATTCATTTATCTCACCAGCTTGTGCAAAAAGATTAGGAATAGCCACAGTAGAAGCACCTATTTTGCTTATGGAATTGGCAAATGGTCGTGAGGTTACTTGTACCACGAAAACTACTAAGGTGGAATTGTTTTTGGGAGGAAAGAAGACTTCGGTCACATTCAGACTCATGAATTTAGGTATCCATGAGTTTCTACTTGGAATGGATTGGATTAAGCCTAATGATGCCCACATTCATTGTGGGAAGGGCCAAATTTCCTTTCGAAACTTTGAAGGGGAATTGGTCACAACTCAAGGAGAAGCAGGGAAGCCAAAAATTCAATTGGCCAAAGCATCTCGAATCATAAAAGGAGTCAGAAAAGGATTACATGTCTACTTAATTAAGCTCAACAAGTTAGATCGAAAGCAAGAGCCTAGTGAAGGAACTTCATGGTTAAAGGAAAACACAGATGTATTTCCTGAAGAGTTAATAGAACTCGCGCCTCAAAGAGAAGTGGATCATGAGATTAAGCTAGTACCAGGAGCTGCGCCAATTGCAAAGAGACCTTATAGAATGTCTATACCGGAAGCAATTGAGCTGAAGGAACAACTCAAGCAACTGCTAGATTAGGGCTACATCTGTTCTAGCAGTTCACCATGGGGAGCTCCAGTACTGTTCCAGAAAAGAAAGATGGAGCACTTCGACTATGTATTGATTACCGAGGGTTAAATCAATCAACTATCAAATACAAGTACCCTATTCCTAGAATAGATGAGCTTCTTGATCATCTTCAGGGTGCAAAGATCTTCTCCAAGATTGATCTCAGGTCGGGTTAGTATCAGATAAGGATCAAGGAAGAAGATATCCCCAAGACGGCCTTTAATACAAGATATGGACACTTTGAGTTTCTAGTTATGTCATTTGGGCTTACGAATGCGCCTGCCACCTTCAACAGGTTAATGGAGGATATTTTTAGGCCATATCTTGATGACTTCATGCTCGTCTTCTTCGATGACACTTTAGTCTATTCTAAATAGGAAGAAGATCATGAACCCCAACTTTGGATTGTCCTTGAGACAATGAGGTCACATAAGCTGTATGCTAAGATGAAGAAGTGTGCATTCTTCAAACGTCAGATTGAATATCTGAGATTCATCATATCAACGAAAGGAATCTCAGTGGATCCAGCCAAGGTCAGAGATGTGCTCGAATGGCCAATACCAACAACTGTCAAAGAAATACGCAGCTTTCTTGGATTGACAGGATGGTATAGGGTCTTCATAAAAAACTATGCTCTGATTGCAGCACCTCTAACGGACTTACTGAAGAAGGAAACATCCATTGCATGGTCAACTCCCGAACAAACAAACTTCAACAAATTGAAGCAAAGTTTGGTAGTAGCACCTATCCTAAAACTTCCAGACCTCAATAAAGAGTTTGAGATAGTAACTAATGCTAGTACACTTGCCTTGGGATGTGTGCTCATGCAAGAAGGTCACCCGGTAGCTTACTCTTCAAGGAAACTGAAGAGTCATGAGAAGAATTATGCTACCCATGATCTGGAATTATTAGCTATCATCCATGCTCTAAAACTTTGGAGACACTACCTGTTGGGTAACAAGTTTACTCTAGTGACTAATCATAAGAGTCTCAAGTGGATCTTTACCCAGAATGAGCTCAACATGAGGCAACGTGGTGGATTGAAGTGCTGGAGGAGTATGACTTTGAAATCAAGTACCGACCAGGAAAAGAAAATGTAGTTGTCGATGCACTTAGTCACAAGGCGTTCCTTAATTCCCTAATCTTGCAGAATCCATCAATAGTTAGATCTTTAGCTACAAAAGTATCTATGCCAAACAATCCAATACTTGAATTAGCTAGAGAGGAAGCATGCCATGATCCAGCCTATCAAAAGATGCTAAGGAAGATCTCTATCAAGGATCAGGATCAAAAGCTGCACGCTAAGTATCATGAATTCTCTATCAGTAGTGGACTTGTCTACTATAGAACGAGGCTGTGTATACTGGCAAGTCAGTCACTTAAGTAGAAGATATTGTGGGAAGCTCATGATTCCCCTTTCTCAGGACATCCTGGCTATGCCAAGACTCTCAATGCAGTTAGGAAGAGCTACCATTGGGAGAGGCTTAAAGGTGACGTTCTCAAATATGTCACTGAGTGTTTGTCTTGCCAACGTATCAAAGCCGAACATGTCATGATGCCAGGGAAACTGCAACCGCTTGACATTCCCCAAATGAAATGGGAATTCATCAGTATGGATTTTGTTGTGGGCTTACCCCAAGTCCAAGGAGGATACAATTCCATTATGGTTGTGGTTGACATGCTTACCAAGGTTGCACATCTGATACCAGTAAAGACAAACTATAAAGCCTCGGACATTGCAAGATTGTTCATCAAGGAGATATTCAAGATACATGTACTACCAAGGAGAATCATTAGTGATCGTGATTCTCTCTTCACATCACACTTCTAGAGAGCCATCTTTGAAGCCATTGGAACTCAACTCTGTTTTAGCACAGCTTACCATCCCCAACAAACGGATGGCCAAACAGAGCGAGTGAATCAATTCATCGAGGATATGCTTAGGGCATAATGCTGTCATGAGCCGAAAAGGTGGATTCAATACTTGCCTTTGGTTGAATTTGCCTACAATGCTTCTTATCAAAAAAGCATTCAGATGACCCCTTTCCAAGCATTTTATGGTCATGACTGTCGAAGTCCCCTAAACTTCTCAGATCCAACCTTTGTGAGAAATGCGGGATCTAGAGCATGGCAAAACCGGAAGCTATGGAGGATGGAGAAAGAAGTGTAGACTCATGATGGAAAGGACACTGTTTGTTACACAAGTGAATTAGGTTCCAAGATTGAGACTTGGACTCATAAACACAATCTTGTGTATGTGGACAATGACATTGACACTTTACTGAAATGAAAAGAGTACTATCATTGCATTAAGAAAGGAAGCAAGTACAATGCTTTATAGGAAAGTAGGAAACTGCAGTAGGCACGATTGTGCATATGGGATAAGTTAGCCTGCATGTCCTTGACCCTGAGACTCCATACAAAGAGGCTGTTTGAGTGTGATTGCTGATTCTCAACACCCCTCCTCAATCACAACTAGGAAAGGCACAAAGTGTGTAGAGGCTGTAATGAGAACCACCTGCAAAGTGTGGGCATACCACAGACATGGCAAAACACCAGAGGCTGTTGCAGAAAAAGCTAAGTGTGGGTACCATAAACATGGTGGACATCCAGAGGCTGTAATAGGGGCCTCACAAAGTGTACAGGGACTGTAATGCCAAGTTACATAAGGAGTTTACAAAGCTTATGGCAGGAAGCATTAGGGCAAGGAAAATACAAGGCTATTAAAACAGTCTATCAGAATTATGAGAGTACAAGGACTGATGAGTCTTGTCCTTCCGATCCTGGTGGTCTTCATCTTCATCTTCTTCTTCCTTTGCTCCATTTTCTTCTTCTTCTTTGACTGCGACTAGATAGGCCTTTTGGGATCTCTTTCTTGCGTGGCAGAACTTCTCGGTGTGTCCGGTCCTTTTGCAGAAGTCACAAAAGAGCTGATCCTTCTTGCCTTTGTACCTGTTGCCAACATATAATGCATGCTCATCTCTAGAGGTACTTGGTTCTTCTTTGGTTTTTAGCTTCTTTTCTTCTTCTAATAGTGATGCCTGAATATCAACAAGTTCAGGATTTGGCATGTTGATTAAAGTTGTTGATACGTTATTATATTCAGGAGGCAAGCTCTTAAGGAGAACACCGATACAAACATCTTCATCCATTTTAATGTTGATTCCTGCAAGTTGGGTTAGGAGTCCTTCCATGTAATTAAGATGTGTGGCAAGTGATGTGCTTGACTTCATTTCAAGCCTGAAGAACTCAATCAGGAGACCATACTTTGATGATTTAGATTGTGCACCGAACAGGGTGTCAAGTCTTTTCCATGTATCCTGTGAGGTCTCACAGTTGATGGATATAACTGTCGTCTAGCTCCAGTTTGATAATGGCCTGAGCTCTGTCATCATTCTTTTGCCAAGTAGTTGCAAGGTCCGCGTCCCGAGGTTTCTTCTCTTTGCCATTTGTGATGGCCCAGAGACCCTTCTTCATCAGAATGAGCTTGATGCGGGTTTGCCAAGTGTGGAACCCGACTCCTTTGAATCGAGCATTTGGAGAGTCTTTTACCATGTTAGATTTACGGGAACAGTAGCAAATCAACTTCAGACTTATTGGATTTGAGCAATAGAAGAATTGATTGAGAGACACAAGTGTTAAAAAACACTAACTGAGTGTCAATTAATACCAAATCTGCAAAAGTCTTTTACTCTTTTAAAATCCAAGTGATCTTCCCCTTCTTGATTTGATGCTAATGCCTTCAGATCTGAGTGACAATACTTTAACGAACTTCAGAGAGTATTGCTCAGTGATTAAAATCACTGTTGATAACTTCAGTGAGTGAAACAATGAAAAATGTCAAGATTTTGAAGCTTTTGGCTATGGTGGAATTAGGGTTTCTGAGACAGGGGCCTGGTTTTTTGCTGATTGCAGGAGCTACAGTGGATCATTTTCAAAACTTTTTATATGCCTAGGAAGCTGATTTCATGGTCTACAAAATCCCTATCATGATGATCAAAATCGTGGTCAGTATGCAGCACGCAGGAGCCGCGAACAGAATCGGCGCAGTCTGGGGCAGCGAGGTCAAATTTGTGCAATGCCAGAGCTGTAGCTTGCCAATGTGGTTGTATGTTGTGCCAGGATGAAGCGCCTTGAGCAGAGGAACAACTCTCCAGAAGAAATCGTGGGCTGAATTGGCCTGGTTGAAGAGTTATGGAAGCTCCAAGCAAGGTAGGTCCTGTCTGGCTATGGCAGACACAGAGCAGAGATTGGGGATTTTCACAATGCTGAGCTCCAGATGGTCCAATGTCCTGGATTGATGTGATACAGGGAAGCTTTATGAGTTAGGGAATACTTTTCCAGAAGGAAGCTCCAAGAGATTTGACCTGTGGAGTGAGATATAAGTAGTTCAATCTGACAGGGTGCTGCTGGCTATGGATGCCATGGAAGCTTCAGTGAGAGTAGAGTTGGGAGATGAAGTCATGAGCTGACATTGAGCTAGACTGAGGTTGAAAGGAATCAAGAGAGGCTAGACAAGCAGTGCCATGCCCAACTGGGCTCTGATACCATGTGAGAAATGCGGGATCTAGAGCATGGCAAAACCGGAAGCTATGGAGGATGGAGAAAGAAGTGTAGACTCATGATGGAAAGGACACTGTTTGTAACACAAGTGAATTAGGTTCCAAGATTGAGACTTGGACTCATAAACACAATCTTGTGTATGTGGACAATGACATTGACACTTTACTGAAATGAAAAGAGTATTATCATTGCATTAAGAAAGGAAGCAAGTACAATGCTTTATAGGAAAGTAGGAAACTGCAGTAGGCACGATTGTGCATATGGGATAATTTAGCCTGCATGTCCTTAACCCTGAGACTCCATACAAAGAGGCTGTTTGAGTGTGATTGCTGATTCTCAACAACCTTGAGGGTTGAGGCTTCAAGGCATATGTTGGAAGAGATGGATGACCAAATAAAGTCAATAAGACAAGACATCCGAGCTGCCAAGGATAGACAGAAGGCATATGCGGATTTGAAGCATCAAGATAGAGTCTTCAAAGAAGGAGACATGGTCTTCATTCGCATACGCCCTAAGAAGAGTTCCCTATCCTTAGGAGATTGCAAGAAGGTAAGTCCAAGGTATTGTGGACCGTACAAGATCCTCAAGTGCCTAGGACCTAATGCTTATAAATTGCAACTCCCTGAGAACGTAAGGGTTCATAATGTATTCCATATCAACCTATTGAAAAAGTATGTACCTAATCCTAACCATGTACTTGATGAGGACTAACAAGTTGTAATGCCTAGTTAAGGAGTCCTTGAACTAAGGCCTGACAGGATCTTAGATGTTAGGGAGAGACAACTGAGATCCAGAACCTTGAGAGAATGCCTCGTCCAGTGGAAAGATTATCACGAAGAGGATGCCACTTGGATAGATGAAAGCACTCTCAACCATCGATATCCCCAGTTTGTCTCGAGATGAGGACATCTCGATTCCTCTAAGGGGGAGAGAATGTAATATCCTCAATCTAATTACACCTTTGACATATGAAGTGCCTCTAAGGATAGGATAATGACAAATTTTTTTATTATTCCCCGTAGCCAACTGTCGAGCCAAAGGGGGAGGGGAATAGAAGGAGTGACTAAGCTCCTCGATGGAGCTCGCAGGAGATAAGTAGCCATGGCCACTGCCACGCAGGGGAGGGAGGATCCCCCTCCCCTTACCAATATAAATGGGGGGGTGCAAGCGGAATGGGGGACAGAAGCACTATCGTAAATGCCAAAAGGGGCACATTGTGTAGAAACTCATGAGGGAGAGAGAGATTGAAGACGTTAGTCTGCTATGCTTTCGTGGACCAGGAATCGCCGCCATCAATCGTTGGATGCCGCCGTCTGCGCCAACCCTTCCGCCGCCGCCTGAAGGCCGCACGCCACATTGATACAATCCATCGTCGCCTGGGGGAGTCAATTTCTCTATCCCCCCCCCCCCCCCCCCCCACATGCCCTTTCTAGGAAGCTCCTTGGAAGCTTCCAAGGGTGGGCTTCCTAAGCCCCCCCTCTTGTGGCCTTTAAGACAACCCCCTTTCCCCCCTCCCAAAAAGATATTTACCTTAAAGGCTCTCTTTTTTTCCCCCGTATTTTAAATCCCCCTAAGGGCCCCTATTAGGCCCCCTTTCTTATAGCCTTTAAGACTAGGCCCCCACAAGTTTCCTCCCAAGGGTTCCATAAGCCTTCCCCCCCCCTGAAATTCGACTTGAAGGGGCCTTCATGTGGCCTTAAGTTTTTTTTTCCCATACAAAAAAAGTCATTCTTAAAGCCTTCATACCCTTTGTTTCCCCCCACACAAAAATCCACTCTTAAGGGTCTTCTACACCCATTTTCCCCCTTTCCGAGGTTTGTTTAAAAACCTTAACTACGAGGGTTGATATCCCCTCCCCCCCCTCGGGATTTAAGAAAAGCCTCCTAGCCCTGGTCATGTGGGTTTACTAAAACACCCCCTGCCCCGGGAATCCAAGGCCCTTCGTGTACCTCTTTCGTACCCTCTATTTTCCTCCTCTTCGGGATTCTTCCACCCAATTTCACTTGAAGTACACCTTGACTGGCTCTCACCCAGCACTCAAGAAAGCATAAAACCAGGGTACCGAGCAGCAAAGTATATGCTTGGAGCTTTGCTCCTCACCATGAAACCTGCAAACAAGCCTCTCTTGCCATGAATACACACACACAAAAGACTCAAGACACACCCTCACCAATCAAGAAACAAGATTAGGAGGCTCCTCCTCTTCCTCTACACACTCAAGATCCATGGTTGTAGCACACATGAAGAGCAAGAAGAAGGATGGACAAAGAGAGTTTGGAAAAGAGGGAAGAGAGAAGTTAAAGAGGCACCACAATCTGTCGTGCTCCAACCTCCTCAACCACTTTTCCCCAAGAACCCCAATTGCACCCTTTTGAACCTTTATTAAATCAAATATTTTGACCATAAAAAAGCAAAGGTTGAAGCCCTTATGTGTTGCATGCATTCTAGGCAAGATTCCTAAGGTTTTTAAAATCAAGGAACATATGCAATGGCTTTTATAGCTCCAAGCCAAGCATTTACAATGGTAAAAATATATATCAATGAAGTACAACTTAGATACAATATCACAAACATTTTTGATAAAGTGAATAATTTGTCGATGTAGATCCCAAATCTTTTAGCCTTTTTGATGACAAAATTGGAGGCTATTACACCTAAATCCCTTTCCGTGTTCACATACGAGGGAGACGGACAAGATCGTAACCCTGTGCCCAAGGCAAAAAGGCTACATTTGCAATGGCTCCTAAGAAAGCCCAAGGCGCAACCGTAGGAGGATTGTCTCCTAGCATCCACGTGGACATCTCACCACAAGTCCAGGTTTTTTTCTTATTAATTTTTATTTTACGTCATTATAATTCAATTGGGCGTAGATGATTTTTGGAAATAGGATGCAATTTTCATCTTAAACGCTTTAGAAAAATTAACTCACGACGGAGGAATTAAATCATTAGTATTTCTAAAAAAATAAACAAAATAAAGTGGGCAAAAAAGATTGATATGCATTTCTAGCAAGTATTTTGATGCATTACAATGAACTAAACTTAGATTAATGTCCACATTTACAAAACGAAATTAAGATAATACACTTCGTTTAGGCATGGAAGTATAAAATTGCATGTCACATTATTAGGCCATATCTTCTTCGCAATAAGTCATCATGGGAAGTGCTAATAACCCATAGGGAATTGCAAGGTATGAAATGATTCTTACGTTGCATAACTCTAGTCAATTATCATTTTTCAACTGCATAATTACTAGTAAAAGGTTGTTCGTTTAGCGTGAATCTTGTTCGCAAGTTATAGGATAATTAGTTGGAATAATGTTATAACCTAACCTATGCTTGATCTTAAATCGATAAGTTAGGGTTGAAAATCAATTTACGCGTAGACAATGAGTCATGTGTTTATGGAAATGATAGCGTAATTATCTTCGAGAATTGAACAAATTGGCATAAACCTAAAAACCTAAACCCGCGGAGTACTCGTTTTAGAAAGAGTTAATTCAATTCCAAAGAACTCACTAGGATTTAATACGTGACCTAGTCGCACGTATTGCTAAAACTGAAACTCCTATACCCTAAATACTTGCCCACATTTACCGAATGTAGGGACAGTAGAACATACTTGAGAAGTGATCTAGGGTTTGTCCCTAAGAATCTCTCGCTAAAAAGATGGAACTTGGAACCCTAGGACTGACAATGTCAGCCTAATGTAATCAGAAACAGATTGTTTCGTGGCTCCATTTGATGGGTAGAATAGTCCCATAGTTCGATGCGGCACTTGTGCAACAAGTGTAGAGTTGTATGATCTTGTGATTGGATCACAAGGGAATGGCCAATTCTCGGAATGAGGTTGGCAGTTTCTTACACAAGTTATCTTGCAAGGGGATGAATAATCGTCCTAATATATCCTTCTGGGGTAAAGATAATTGCTTGGAGCAAAGAAAAAACCAATAAATTGGAACAATATATGAACTTAAGGTATTGACCAAATCGGGTTAATGGGGTTCGGCCCTAACCCAGGATATAGGGGATCTTGCCAAGTCGCAAGTCATCTCGGATCGAGTGTTGGATGCATTCGAAAAGAGAGATTCACTCCTTAGCAGTTGGCCAACAATAAACGACCAATGGAAATGTTTGTGCTTGTTACAGATTTAAGAGCACTATTTTGCTTTGTTTGATCAATGAATTAAAGGATAAATGGATATCTAATACTTCAGGTTGAAGGCCTGAAGGGAGAGGAAGCTTTAGTTATCCCCGACTGCCTGCCTGACCCTAACCAAGGGGGTTGTTAACCGTGCCGGGAAGGTGGATGGAACCCGCCGCGATAGGTCTCTCCATTGAGCGCTACTTGGAGCACGAGGACACTTGGGTGCCAGGGGGGGCTCTGCTCGTAAATCCCTCGCCTTGTGGGCCCTGCAAAAGAGGCTAATGTGACTTGGGATTGGATCTCGAGGCCCGCATACTAGTCTACGGGTGGAAACTTGGATTAGTGATCCCTATGGATTGCTAGATAGCCTTCAAGCGGATGTGGATAAGCCTACGGGCTGAACTTTATGTATTTCAAAGATAAATATGATATCTTGTTAAAAAGGAACTTGTTTGACATTGCTTTTCTATGTCAAGTGATATGATTACATTAAGGAACCAGTGCCTAAAGGGCTAATTAAGGAAGCTGATTGATACGTGTCCAACTAAACGTGTTAGGTAATTAAATAACTAAAACAACCTGAGGAAAGTGCAGTGGATGTGGCCATAGGTCTGTCCTATGGATGGGTGGTCCCAGTTGGTTGGGAACTTTTCTCAAATCACGATGGACAAATAGAAGATCGTCAAAGAATACGAACAACAAAGCGTTGACCTAGAGTTATAATTGATCCCGATTTAGGTTTTTTTAGGGCAACCGAATGGGACTATGCCTTATGGTAGAGAGGTTGAGCTTCGCATCCCTCTCGTTTCCCATTCTCCTTGAACCCAGTGCAACGTAAATCCACTTTGAACCTGGCATTTCTGCATAAAGTAGTTCGCTTGGGTTCAATGTTTGTTGCCGTTAGAAAATGACCAATAGGAAAAACCCTAATTCAGGTCGGTCCTAAGTGGGAATGGCTGGAATACTTCCGCTACGTGGCAGACTTGGAAAGTCCTAGATCGCAAATCTCGTAACATTCCATGGGAGTACCAAGCGGAGCTTTCTAGACATCCTTTCCAATGGACTGCTAAGACGTGTCCTGAAGATAACAAGTGGATACGTTACAAGCGATGAAAATGTAAATAAAGAAAATTTTCCCAATCATCGCAAAAAGCGTCGCTATTAGCGACGCCATAGAAGAGTTGGTATTAGCGTTGTTATCAGCGTCGCTATTTGCATCGGTATTAGCATTGCAAATGTGACGTTGATATCAATGCTAATAATGACGCATTGCGACGCTAATAACGATGCCAATAACAACGCGTGCAGGTAAATTTGTGACACTAATAGTGACGGTAATAGGGGAAAAAGAAATTGTGGTAGGGTAGCAAGCGGCCCTGCCATATATAGCACTATGTGCTTTATTTGGGCCATACAAAATAGTTTGTGCACTGTGTACAATGCTCGTGTAAATAAAGACAATGTGTACTTAAATCATAACATTGATACATGAAATAAATACATGGTCGCATAATGAAAGAGACTAGTACAATCATGGTAAGATATCACTACTACATAGAAAATGTTTACATTGATCAGGTGACCAAAAAAGAAGAGTGTGTGAGCTCCAGGGATCCAAGGGCGAGCTATAGATCCTTGCCATCCGAAACCTCGTTCCACCGCAAAGGAGCATCTAACGGACTATGCAGAAAAAGAAACAACTACACATTAGTCCACCATACATTAATGCATTCTAATTAAACATGGTACTACAAACAAAAAGGATGAGTGACTTGCAAGGCCACCACATCTATACAATCCGTCGATCAATGCAGTGATACCGTGCCTCTCTACATATCGAGTCTCAAGGCCGGCCGGATCGCGATTTGTAATGGAGTGTTGCAAACAAAACAAAATACTAGCTGTTGAAAACACGATTGTCAGTACAAAGGATATTGCAAAAAAACAAGTAAGCAAATCAAAAGAAAAACTTACAAAGTCCTCGACATATATCATGTGGCTGCCACTCCCAAGATGATGGACCACTCTGGCCACTCCCAAGATGATGGACCACTCTGGCCTCTAGTCGTGCCATTTCCGCCTCACGCTGCTGACTCCAACATCTTGGAGAATCTGTAGCCTCCTCCCTCAGTCATTGCCACTCGTCCGCGTCTAGCCACTCGAGCTTTGGAGTCCCACTCTTGAGTGCCTTGCGTGCGTGCGATTGTCTGTGTGACATATATGCATGCATGCACTCCATTAAAACTGATTTGCTGTGGATGGTACTAGAAACTCCTCATGCAAGGATGCTACTATGTAGTCCTTGCTCCTCTCTAGTATGTTTTTCCAATGATCCAAGACATTGTGCTGAAAAACTTATTGGCACAACTCTCGGGGTACTCACTCATGAATATATGTATATATAACGTGAGTTCAAAATAAGGGATTTTTAAAACACAATTTTTATACATTTTTTACATACAAAAGGGTATCATATAAAGGGGTTACTTACAGATTCAATAGAAAAGGATTGTGTTTTATTCAAGAAAAATTCATAGATTAGGATATTTATAAATAAGCCATGAAGGAAGGTTATAAAGAGAATATATATATAGTGAACCCCCCGAGGCACAACTCTCTCATGCGAGCCATCACCCTCCTCCCCTCATCATTCATGATGATGGCTCCTGACCTATCATCTACAAGATAGGAATACCCCTCTAGGTATGCCTAAGATGGATCCTCTCCCACATGTGACCACGCTCCTGGGAATATCCAGGAGACCCCTGTACATCTGGTGTATCGATCGGGGTAGTATCTATCGGAGTAGCACCCATAGGGGTACCACCTGCGGACGGCTGAGAAAAAGCCGAAGTAATTGGAGTAGACATCCCCATAGGTGACAAATCCTAGAGGTGACGCAACTCCAACAGAATGATGAGATGGAGACAATGTGTGTGTGCCTCCACAGCAACCAGATGAGCCACGCTCTTTGGAATCACCACGAGAGTGAGGAGTAGAACCTGTATCCCGAGTCCACCGTGGGCTCCCTGCATCCGTATCTCTGCAGCATCCCCCTGACCCTAAAGCACTCCCTCCATCTGGCCCAAGTCTGGAGCGTTGACCTCATCTGCTTAAAGCTGAAGCATCTGATCGCGCCGAAGTGGATCTAATAGAGCGGCCTCGAGACATGTCCTGGTCCGCCATGTCTTTGAATCTCATTATCTGATTTGGAGACATGCACGCGAAGATATCCTGCAAATCCTCATTGCTCATCCCTCGACTCATCCTGATGATCTAAGTATCCATAAAGGTCACCTACACAGACAAAAAATGATGTTAGCATAATCAATTTAAATCATACAAAGCACGGTAATATAAATCTTAAAAAAATGATCTTACTTAAAATGCATATCTTATGTATCCTTATAAGCGATTAGTCAACAAATTCAGTTAAGTGGATGCTCCAAGTATGAAGTATCCTATGGTCCCATGTCAATCTCCTGACATAACTCGGCATAAACTGGAAGGTTGATAGATATGTCACCACAAAAGGATGAGTCCACCTCGTTCTCAAAGAATTCTTGGACTCCTGTATTTCCATTATTGTTACCCAAAGCTGGCTCCTCTACATGCTCCAAGCTTTCGGTGGCCTCCACCCCTTGCAATATCGACCCCTCTATTTGCATATTGTCCTCATCTTTTCTCGGAACATAGCTTTGAGTATATACTCTCACGCTTCGGGGAGCTGAAGATATAACATACCACCATCAAGGTTGTTGGGGGTTTTGATAGAAGATTACCTGTTCACAAACACGTACAAGAGAGATTTAACTATTGGTATATGTACCATGTCATAATACAATTAACAAACAAATGAGTTCGTGCACCTGTTCACAATGGGCCGGCAACACAAAGATGTCACGCAAATCCGTCCTTTTTTTTTGGAATCTATTTCGAGAAATCCATATGGACCTCATCAAACTGTTGCTCTAGCTCCTTCAAGTATCACTTTGAACCACTGCACATCGAATAGTATCATGGAGAACCTATGGTAATCCACCGTAACAATACTTTGCAAGTTTCCAAAATACTCCATCTCATCTATAATCGTGCTTGGATTCATTGCTCGTCATCGGCTGGCCAAAGGGCCTCCATCTTGCCTACCTTCTTCAAATCCATTCGTGCCCCTATAGTGTCTCTCTTTCCTGTGATGTGGTCCCATAGCAAGATGCCCACGTTCTTGAAAATATGCATGGGATCGAACAAGTGGTTGATCTATAAGTGGGTCCAATATGGCAACTCGTAGAAAACTGAGAACCATCACAGTCCATTTGGATGTGACTCCGCGTCGACCATTTTCAACTCGTACCAACTTTGGGCATTCATACGTGTTGGAGGTCATCCAAGAAAACCTTCCCTGAGTTTATGATCCTCTGGCAAGAAAGCAGTGTGTCCTTGATATACCATCTTCTTCATTGTTCGTGACCTTCAGGAGTCGCACAATGGACATGCATGATAACCTGAGGTAACCAGACCTATCCCAACACCTCTATCCAGTGAACACAAACTTGAACAAGCTATGATAGATATTACCAACAAGAATGGAAGCCTATTTACCTGAGCACTCTTTGAATCCCAAAAAGTCATGCATCGTCCACATAAGAATGGCTCGAATAATAGCGGACCGTCGACCATTGCACTTGCTCATATCTTGCATGGTGACCCCCTCCTCCCACAAAATATTAAGCTTATCGACTAATGGACGAAGATACACGTCCATATTTTTGACTTTTTGGCGACCGGGGACGAGTAAGCTAAGGATGAGATGTCCTTTCTTCGTAGAAATCCATGGAGGGATATTGTAGTTAACAAGACTATAGGCCACACACTGTAAGAAGTTGAGCACAGACCGAATGGGTTCATGTCATCCATTGCAAGACCGAGCCAAAGATTCCTTGGCTCTCGGGCAAAGCTTGGGAAGGTAGAGTCAATGTGGCTCCATGCGTGTGAATTCGCTGATATTCGTTGAACTCTATCTGTGGACCTATTCTGTGCATGCCACGTTGTTAAGCTCCCCATGCCAGACGTATAAAACATGTGGTTTATGCGGGGGATAAGCAGAAAGTGTCCAATAACTTTTTGAGGGATGCTTTGCCATGTCGATACCTGTGAGAACCAAACTTTGGACATGTCTCCATAGTCTCGTATTCTCCTCAAAATAATATGCAATTGTTGATATATGCATGGATACTGTTGTATTCCATGCTAAGATTGCGTAAAACATATCGTGCATCATCATGAGACTCAGGTATGGTATTTGCAAGTGGTAATATATGATACTTCAGTAACCTGAAAAAAATCATAAAACACCTTGAAAAATCACATTAGGAAAAAAATCAACTCACAAATGGGCCCTTAAAAATAATATAGTTTAAGATGTGGGCCTTCTAGATTGTCCAATAGGAAGGCTAGATGTTATCCATGGAGGTCAGTCTTCTCTCTCCGAATCTTGGGTTTTCTATTGAAAAAAGGGGTAGTGGGGGATTAAAAAAAGGGAGAATGAATAGTACACAAAATTTGAGTTTCTCTCACCTTGTATTTTTTTTCCTTTTTTGGAGAATTTTCAATTTCGGTTTTTTTCCCTCTCACAAAACCAGTTTGACCCAAAAGTTGAGTAGCAGAGCACTTTCCCTCTCTTCTTTATACTCATGAATTTTCATCTCCATTGAAGCTCCCTGCTGAGAGTAATTAGGATTTTGAGCGTTATGCTTACCTCTGTACTTTCTTCTCCACACAGCTCTAGATTTTGGGCAAAACACAGGTGCCCATCTCTCTTTGCATATTCTCTTGTTTGCTATTTTTTCAATAGGGTTTGATGTCGTTTCTTATTATAGTTGTTGTTTTATTGCAGAGGTTGTCTGGGGCAAGAGACAGAGGTGCTCATCTCTCTCTCCTTCCTTTCCCCCCTCTCTCTATGTGTTGTTTCTCTTTTATGTTGTGTTTTCAATAAAATTTAATGTTGGTTCTAATTGTTGTTTTCTTGCAGAGTTTATTTGGAGCAAGAGGCAAAGGTGTTAATATCTCTCTCTGTTTGGTTTTTTTTTGCTGATATCTTTTCAATACAACACAATGTTAGTTCTAATCGTTGTTGTTGTTTTGTTGTAGAGATCATTTTGGGTGACATTGCATAAGTGCTAATCTCTCTCTCCCTCTCTCTTTCTCTATGTATGTTTTCTCTTTTCTACTATTTTTCAGTATACATTCATGTAACTACTAGCTCTTGCAAAATTGTCTTTTGCAGAGATCCATTTGGGCAAGATTGGATAGGTGCTCATTTCTTTCTCTCTCTCCCGTACTCACATAAACTCTTTCTTTCTTCCTCTCTACATTATCTCTTTTCTACTATCTTTACAATAGGGTTTGATGCTAGTTCTAACTTAAGGATCAATTGTTGTTGCAGCACTTAACACAAGGTAGAGTAGAGATTTTGTAGCTCAATTTACAAGTAATTCTACCATATTTTGTGGTGCCAAAATTTATTCATTTAATTAGTGACTTTTATATTTGATGGGATTGATGTTTTCTTATATCCATCATTTGCAATGGGTTTTGATTAGCAATGATTCAATCTTATCTTTAGCAAATCATCTTATAGGTAAATTGGCCCTGTTTTGTATTGCTTGATCTATTCATGCAGTTATCTAGATATTTTTTGCTAAAAGGGATTCATGCAATTTTTTCTGCTAAAAGGGATTTACACAGGTGATTTTTTTGTATATGCAGGTATTGTACAAGGTTTAGGTGAAGCATATAATTCTCCATCAACTATTTTGATGTGGTGAGCGATTCCTTTGTGTTGGATGATATGGATCTGCTAGAAGTCGATAGTTCAAAATCCTCTAATTTATTGGTCCTATGTGTCCATGTGGATCTCTATGCCAATTGGCAATGATCCATGAAGCTCTTATATCATATCATCCATATAACACACAATGTGTTGAGTCTTAGAATATCTGAGGTGTCAATCCAATGTGCCTATTAAGATTTGCAAGCCATGTGGCTGTTGTCCTTGTGTAACAACTACTCTATAATACCCACATTTCATACAATGTATTGAGTCAAATCAGACTCCTCTTCATTATGATAAAATTTATTTTGGCGAGATTCTCTGAGTATTCTTGTCCTATTCTTTTCATTATATTTCATGTAAATGATATGATTAAAGTGATGTCTTGAAATTAAATCTATACTTTATGTTGATGTATATATCCACATGTGTTTCGATATCAATGTTTATGTCTGTTTACAAAAGTGTAAACTGTCAAGATTGTGGGAGAGAAGGAAGGAGTCTCGCTTGAAGCTTTCTTGCTTGCACAATGGGGGAAGACACACAAGGGTGGAGGCTAAAAACAGTTTTCCTCTTCTTAGTTGTGTAAGCCAAAAGAACTCTAGTACAAAGAAATAGAAGAACCCTATATATGGGTCTCAAACCAAACTCAACTAACTAAGGTGGCATACTAACTGAGCCACAAACTAGAGTAGATAAGGATAGCTATCATGTAGCTATTATTCATAGGCGGTGTACCAACCGCGTCTGCAACTGACAAGTCGGTGACATAAATACACAACGGTCACCCTGGCGTATCACGAGTGGAGCTCGATATCTCAACACTCCCCCTCGAGCTCAATCCCAATTCCTGCACACCAAGCAGGTCTCTGAACTTGCGCAGCTTCTCTGCACCCAATGCCTTCGTGAATATGTCAGCTACCTGATCCTCTGTGCTGACATAAACTAGATCAATAAGACCTAGTAAAACCCTCTCTCGCACATAGTGATAATGCACCTCAATGTGCTTTGTTCTAGCATGATAGACTGGGTTATTTTCCAAGTGTATACTACTCATGTTGTCACAATAAATGACAACTGGCCCATCTGTAGACTGATGCATATCATAAAGTAGCTTATGCAACCAAGCTACCTCACATGCAGCCATTGCTGCACCCCTGTACTCAGTCTCTGTGCTCGACAAGGCAACTGTAGGCTGTTTCTTACTGCTCCAAGTGACTGCAGCACTCCCAAAAGAGAACACATATCCACTGGTAGATCGTCTATCAAAAATACTACCAGCCCAATCAGCATCAGTGTATCCACGCAGCTGTATCTGAATCCCAGTCTCATAAAATAGTCCATACTGCAATGTGGACTTAACATACCTAAGTATGCGTCTAGCCGCATCCAAATGTGGTTTCCTTGGAGCCTGCATAAACTGACTTACCAATCCAACAGCATAGCTCAAATCTGGCCTGGTAATAGTCATATAAATCAAACTTCCTACTATGCGTCTGTACATAGTAGGGTCTTCTAGAAGCTCACATGTATCTGTACTCAGCTTCACATTCTGCTCCAAAGGAACTGAAATAGGCTTACAGCCTGTCATCCCATATTTGGACAGCATGTCCAATCCATACTGCCTCTGCAAGAGCTGTATCCCACTTGGTGATCTAATCACCTCAATGCCCAAGAAATATCGCAGCTCTCCCAAATCCTTCATCTCAAACTTCTGCTTCAATAGCATTTTCACATGAAGGATATCTTCATCACTGTCACCTGTCATAATCAAATCATCAACATAAATGACAAGTAGCATAATACCTTTCTCTGTTTTTCTCACATAAAGTGAGAAATCTGCCTTGGAAATCTGAAAGCCAATAGTGACAAGATACTGTCCTATCTTGTCAGACCATGCTCTAGGTGCTTGCTTCAAGCCATACAAGGCTTTCTTCAACCTGCAAACAAACTCAGGATGAACAGCATGCACATAACCTGGTGGCTGCTCCATATAGACCTCTTCTTGCAAATCACCATGCAAGAAGGCATTCTTTACATCCATCTGATGTAAAGACCATCCCTTTGATGCAGCCATAGCAATGACTGCTCTTATGGTTGCCATCCTTGCAACCGGACTGAATGTTTCTTCATAGTCAATGCCATATGTTTGTGCATATCCCTTGACTATTAATCTTGCCTTGTATCTATTCACAGAACCATCTGCATTGTGCTTCACCTTATAAACCCACTTACAGCCAATTGCATTTTTACCTTTAGGCAAAGGTACCAATTCCCATGTAGCATTTGCTTCCAAGGCATCCATTTCTTCATCCATGGCTTTCTCCCATTTTTCTTTTCCCATGGCTTCCTCAAAAGAAGTGGGTTCTGGTTCATGTATCACTTTAACCATATATGCATAGTGAATGGCTGTAAATCCATCATATTTCAGCCTATCCACAGGATACCTAGCTCTCGTAGACCTGCGCAAAGTAGGTTCACTCCCAGGTGCTCTCAAAACATCCCTGGTCTTCCTTACTCCAGGTGTAACAATAGAAGGAATACCCAACTCATCATCAATGCTTTGTTCTGAGCCACTGGATTCACCATCCACATAAGAGTGACCTGCATTCACATCAAACATGGGCTGATCAACCTTCTCTTTTCCTTTTCGTGATACCTGCATATCACTATCTGCATTGCTTTGAGAAGATTCTCCTGATCTCAATCTGCCTATCCATGGCGAAGAATGTGAACCACTGCTAGAGGATGCTCCAGGTCCACTAATATTTTGTGACTGCTGCTGTGAATTCTGTGCAGCATTACCATTTTGTGCATCTACATCATCAATCACATTTACTGGTTTATACCAGCTACTCATCTCATCAAAAACAACATCTCTGCTCACTGTAAACTTACGAGTAGAAGGGTTATAGCATCTATACCCTTTTTGCTGCAGAGAGTAACCAATAAAGATGCACTTCTCAGCTTTTGGATCCAACTTGGATCTCAGCTCATCTGGCACATGTACATAGGCAATGCAACCAAAAATTTTCAAATGAGAAATATCTGGTTTCCTACCAGTATACCTCTCCTCTGGAGTCATTCCATGTATTGCTGCAGTGGGAGTCCTGTTCATTATGTAAACTGCTGTAACAACTGCTTCAGCCCAATAAAAATCTGGCAAGTCTTTTTCATTGAGCATGGCACGAGATACCTCTCCAATATGCCTGTTTTTTCTTTCTGCAATTCCATTTTGTTGTGGGGTATGACTACATGAATATTGCTGCTTTATGCCATGCTCCTGCAGGAACCTTGCAAACTCATTTGAGAGGTACTCTCCCCCTCCATCTGACCTTAGGCATTTTATCTACAGGCCTGTTTCTTTTTCAACCATAGCTTTAAGAGTTTTGAAATGCCCAAAAACTTCACTTTTCTTTTTCATAAAATACACCAAAACTTTTCTGCTATAGTCATCAATAAAAGTGACAAAATAATGACAACCTCCAAGAGATGCAGCTTTAGTAGTCCACACATCAGAGTGGATTAATTCCAATGGCTTCTCACTCTCTTGAACATGTCTAGGAAATGGTTTCCTTGCCTGTTTTCCAAACTGACAGGCTTCACATACCTTATGCATTTCTGCAACCTTGAATTTAGGCAATCCTGCAACAATGTTTTGGGCCTGCATTGATTTAAGTCGCTGTACATTAACATGACCAATGCGTTTATGCCAGATATCAATATCTGCAACTACACCGGTCCCATGTGCAAACATTGCTGCACTCAATTCAGACATGTCTGCATCCAATGTAAACATTCTGCCCTTCTTCTTTCCTTTTGCTATCAACTGACCTTTATTTTTCATATCCTCAACAAAGCATCCATGAGGATTAAATCTGACCTGCAAGCCCTGTTCAACCATTTGACCAACAGAAACCAGATTCTTGGTGATATTCAGGACATGAAATACATCGGACAGGTATTTCTTTTTCCCATCCTGCATAGACAAGGGAATTTTTCCAATCTGCACAATAGGATGTGCAGTATCATCACCAGTCTCCACAAATCCTGGTTTTTCCATTTTCCTTGCATCCTCCATCCATTCTGCATGACCTGTCATGTGGTTTGATGCACCTGAGTCAACATACCATACATCATTGATCTCTTCTGCACTTGTCACAGAAATTTTCATGTGCTGCACCATAAACAGATGCTCATTTCTGTCATCACCCTGTCTACTAGAGGATGCATAATTTCCTTGTTGCAGTTTTCCATTCATGATGTCATTCTGCTTTTTATAGCAGTCTTTAGCCATATGACCCATTTTACCACAGTAATAGCATTCAACATTGCTATTTGCATTTTGGCCTCTTTGCCATCCACCACGACCTCTTTGGCTCCCCCTGCCTCTAGAGTTACCACGTCCTCCTCCATAGGACTGATTTTCTTGAGTTTGCTGCATATTCTGATTTCTACCACGGCCTCCAAATCGGCCTCCTCTACCTCTGCCTCTACCTCTTCCAGCATTTGAGTAGAAGACAGCTTCTTTTGAAGTTCCTCCTGAAGAAGATGCACCGCCATTTCTCTGTTCCTCAGAAATTAGAAAAGCAATCAACTCCTCAAAATCAGGAAATCTTTCACGAACTGAAATGGATGTCCGAAACTGTGCATAATCCTTTCCTAGACCATTCAAGGTCACGGAAACTAAATCATCATCTTCCACTGGCGACCCAATGGAAGCAAGTGCATCTGCAATCTTCTTCACCTTCATGTGGTAGTCGTTGATGCTCATACTTTCTCTTTGCACATTATGCAACTCTTGCTTGAGCTGCATTTTCCTGGCTTGCGTATTTGTGCTGTACATTTTTGACAAAGTATCCCATGCCTCCTTTGGCGTACTTGCATCCTGAATATGCACAATCATAGAGTCTGAAATACTGATAGACAGCCAATACATAACTTTCCTGGCTCTCTCATGCCATGTTTTGAATGCCTGCATTTGCTGTTGATTGGGAACATCAGGAAGAACTGGTTCTTCTTCATTTCCTGCAACAAATTCCCAATATCCTTTTCCCATAAGGAAATTCGTCATTCTAAACTTCCATGCTTGGAAGTTGTTCTTGTCAAGCTTTTCAGTGACAATCTGTGAAAGAGAATCAGACGCCATTACAGAACACTGCAAAAAATTCTGTCACTGTAGAACAGTGGCTGCACAGCATAAAACTGAACCTTTTCCTGAGTGCGTGCAGAAAACTTCCGTCTGCGAAACAGACCCCGAAATGGCCTCAAATCAAAAAAACAAGGTCGTCAAGGGCTAAAGCCCTATCCCGCACCATATACTGCCCTCTTGCTTCACCGCGAAGGGCGTCTCAACCTGAGACAATGCACTCCTATAATTTCCGGCTGTGCTACCTACAGAGATCTGCTCCCAAAACAGAAAATGAAAGCAACACTGCTCCTCTTACCAGAACACCGCGAGCTTGGCTTGCTTTCTTGAGCTCCTTACCACGAACAAGGCTCTGATACCATGTCAAGATTGTGGGAGAGAAGGAAGGAGTCTCGCTTGAAGCTTTCTTGCTTGCACAATGGGGGAAGACACACAAGGGTGGAGGCTGAAAACAGTTTTCCTCTTCTTAGTTGTGTAAGCCAAAAGAACTCTAGTACAAAGAAATAGAAGAACCCTATATATGGGTCTCAAACCAAACTCAACTAACTAAGGTGGCATACTAACTGAGCCACGAACTAGAGTAGATAAGGATAGCTATCATGTAGCTATTATTCATGGGCGGTGTACCAACCGCGTCTGCAACTGACAAGTCGGTGACATAAATACACAATGGTCACCCTGGCGTATCACGAGTGGAGCTCGATATCTCAACATAAACATCTCTTAATGCCATGTTGAATTGTATGGCATATTGGTGATTACTGGACATACTTAAAATGCTTATTATTTAGGGATTAATACATACTTCTTTACATCTAATGCATAGGTTATAATGCCTAAGAGAAGAACAAGCATTCTCTCGAAAGAAGTATGTAGCAGAAAAGATGAAGAAGGGAATCGAATCACTAATATGTATCATTGCTCGTCTTGGGTACATATGCGTCCAAGTATGAAGGAAGCTTTCAGGGTGAAAGCATCTGCAATTATAGATGTATCAAAGCACTGGAAGGGTAAAATTTTAGCTCTTAGACAAAGAAAAGTTGATTCTCACCTTGTAACAGAGGCGTTTGTACAACATGTATTCATGCAAAAACAAATACACATTACGCCCACTGTGCCCTTTCAACGAAACATTGCAAACAATAAGTATTTGCAACTCATTGACAATGAGAACTTTCATGATACCTATGTAACAACTTGTCTTGTATTTACAGAAGTAGACCCTTCGGATTGCTGTGAGTGGCAAAATGTTGAGAGTTTCACTAGTTCTTTTAAGTGTTACCACCTCGAAATTGGTAGATTGCTCTTTAAGGGGCGTACAGCTAAGCAACTCGCAAATAACCTTTTTTTTCTATGACTCTAAGTACATATTACCCAAGGGGAGTCGAGAATATGGAACCCTTGAGTATATGCACATATCAAATCTCAATAGCATAGAATGGCCATTGTGTAGTAGCGACATTTTGCACATGTGTAGCACAAAAAATTCTGCAGATATATTGAATTCTATGAAGCCAAGCACTGGCTCAAAGAATGTACATCTAAGCTGGTTCATACTAATTGCAATTTTTGCACACATGTTTAAGGAATGTAAGGGTTTGAGACGTACCAAAAACACGTACGTCATAAAAAATACATCAGAGGACTATGTAACAAGGATTCTAGGCAGAACTTGGGCATAAAAAATAACTCACAATCCTGACATAGTGGAGTGTCGAGTCACAACAAGGGACATGGATTTCAGGTAAAAATTTTCTCTCTTAGTTGACTATTATCTTACTTTGGGATGAATCGGCTAACTTTCCTTTCCAATTACAAGTACATTGTCACACGACAAACTTTATGCCTAGTGTTCAAGTATCGTAGATGGAGGATGCTCAAGGGTAAATGGTTGTGCCTAGATCAAGACATGCGTGAAGTATAGCTGTGGATGTTACTGTCATTTGTGCGGGCCGCGAGTCCCAAGTGTTGCAAATAGAGGATGATTGGCCCTTGAGTATAATGCGCCACGAAATTACAATGCTAATGTAAATTTCACCTGTTAGCTTCTATTTTAAACTAGATGGTAGGAAAATTCGAAGCCAAGCTGAGGATACTGTTACCAGCGGTGTGTGGCTCCACATATTTTAGAAATTGTAGAGTCTCCCTAAAAATTCAAATACCACAAGTTGTAATAGAATATTGTCGCTTACAAACTTGCAATATTTAAAAATTGTGGTACTTATGCAAAATCATACACTTGTTACACACTTTCCACATCAACACATTTACATATGCATGTAAACTTTACAAAGATATAAGTAAAGCCATAACTAAATATCGTATGTGAACAACCCTTAATGGTTTAAAACTTAAGGTTTTAAAGGTAGAACTAGTTTAGTTCTTGTTTCATTGTTTCATTTCACACTTTCTCTCTTCATCTCTTTATATCCACCACATCCCTCCTACCTGCTATGATGGATGCTCACGCACACTTTGATGAGTGGATCCACGAGACTATCTTTGCCAACTAGGGTGATGAGATATTCCAGGTTTTCTCTTAGAACTTCAACCTTGAAAGCATGCTCTCATCATTGGATCCACCCCTTCAGGTTTTGGAAGACTTTGTGAGCACCATTGCTACATGCACATACTCCATCGAGGAATCCGACATGACTTGGGTGCCTCTGGAACAGCTCATGGTATTTCACGCAGGGAAGAATCACCAAAAAGTAGTGAGTAGGTGTCTGGCCCATGTGGATCCTTCGAATAGAGTATGCACTATTCCCATGGGAAGTGCACCAGGTACATCACCTTTGGATCTCGTGGAGTGTGATTGTGCATTGGTAATTTACCTCCTTGCATTAGATACATCCCTAGAGGAGGAGAGCGATGAAGATACAACTCCACAGGTTGTTTCTATCACATACACGGGAGAAGAACCGTTTGAAGAGCTCATAAATGTTGAAGAGGAACATCGAGTGGTGACAGAGCAAGGGTTGGCTCTAATGGTGCCATGTTCTTCAGAACAGCCACAAGTCAACAAATCCAACCTTACCTCCTTGACACCCATTGAAGTAGATGGTGTACAATACTTACTTCTATCAGATGTACTGCAATACTTGGAAATGAAGGAAGAAGAGTTATTTTCTATCCTAGTCGGGGATTCAATGGAAGACCTGATCGATTATGATTACACGGATGTGCATCCAACAATAGCACAGATTGGAAGATATGATGGCACAAGCTTAGATACAGTGAGTGTGATCATAACAGCACAGGAGCATAGAACCTCGGTTGAAGAAGATTACCTTGAGCCCGATGCTGAATTTGAAGCACTACAGCATGATTTGTTCAGACTAAGGCCCTTGCTTTCTACCAAGGAGTTTGTAGATCTCTCTGCCCAAAGAGGTGCCTCCTTGACACACGAGGAAATGAAGATACATGATGATCTGGAGAAGGTGAGATTTCTAACTACCATATATTTTTATGCAATGAAACTTGATGGTAGGGTGCGTCAGGTCCCTCGGAGGCCACTGGTAAAATCTCTGCCAAAAATGATGCCTGCAGCTGCCCTGTCTGAAGATTTTTGGCTTCAGACAGGGCAACTGCAGGCATCATTTTTGGCAAAGATTTTACCGGTGGCCTCCGAGGGACCTGACGCACCCTACCATCAAGGGACGCCAGACTTTGGAGAGGGCAGCTACAGGCATCATTTTTGGCAAAGATTTTACCGGTGGCCTCTGGGGACCCGACGCATCCTATCATCAAGTTTTATCACTTTTTGATAACTCTAGGTTAGTCGCTAAATATAATGTTTGATTTGACTTTGTCATTCAGGACATACTATATATAGATGACTTTGCATCAAGGCAAGGAGGAGCTCGACATGCAGACCGATGCAAGGATTCAGCTCTTAAGGAGTATATCGATAACCTTGTTACAGATTTGGTGGTTTCCCATAAGAAGTGCTCACTATGAGGGCAAGAAATAATTATGAAAATTCGATCTTTGACCAAGTTTGGACCTTTTCGAGCGATACCTGTGACATCTAGCTTAGAGAAGGTGGTGTAATCAAGCGGTCTTATTTGTTTGATCAAACGCGAGGTGAAGCTATGTGTGTGCTTGCGACCTTAGGCAACCTCCCTAAAGTGTTGGATCCGCTTCTCCTGGAGAAAGAGCTGAATGGGGAGCGCATCATTTTTGAAGCAAAGAAGGAACTTATATTTTCATCGGAAGTTGGCCTCTCCTCTCTACCGAAGAAAAAGCTAAGGAATAATTGAGAGTTCTTGTTGGCTATCGACTTTTTGTATCTACCATCACTACCAACCATCACATGTATTTTTCTTGATGAATATAATATACTTTACTTTGTCCCTACAAATGAATATTTATTAAATAAATGTGTGGTTCGTATAAGTGTGACGATAATGTGTGGTATGTGAATGACACATTCGCAAACGTTAACATAATTCAATGCATAGTATTGAACTTGTGATTGTGTAAGTATGACGATAATGTGTGGTACGTGAATGATGCATCCGCATATATTAACGTAATTCAACGTGTATTACTAGTTTTGATGCGTTCATACGTTAAACAAAAATTAAGAGTCATGCGTTTCAAGAAACAGAACAAAATAACTTTACTCAATTATTTGAATTTAGTACACATCGCACGAGATATTATGTATATATAAATAAATATTCCAATGTATTAGAGTACAAATTTTTTTGGGCTTCCAAGATGTTATGGTGCTGTAACACCCATTACAAACCTTGCATCATTAATCTAGTAAACTATGGCGGGGTCCCCTTGCCGTGTCGAACCCGAATAATAAAGTTCATATCTTTGTCTGTGATTGTAACACGGTTTGCATGGATGGCTGCAAGCTGTGTATCATCAAACAAGTCAATGAGAAACCCCTTTGCAGCGGTTTGTAGGGATTTCATGGCTGCAGCAGTCCACCTTCCTACTGGTGGGCCCTCTCGTACTCGTACCCAAAATCTTCCCATCCCTTTCAGCTCCAAGTCTTGCATGACTTCTCGAACAACTTTATGAAAAGAAATTTTTGGGATGAGAAGCTCATATCTGCGTTGGATTCTCCTTATCTCTTGAAGAGTGAAAATGCTCGTTTTCCATCTCCTCTTCTTCTATGGTGGTCCTTGTGCTCTACGGGGAGCACCTGTTGCTACACTTGAGGAGCCTCCACCTTGTGCTCCAGGTAGCGAGCCTTGGCGTGATGTCTTCTCGGGGCCAAAACAAGGACATACTTGCTTGATCCGTGCCGTGCAAGGAGGGCAAGACGAAGAAGAGACAGAGGTTGGGGATGTGAAAATGGAGGAAGCAAAGAAATCAAGATGTGAAAATGAGAAGAAGAATGAACTTTTAACCCATTTAAACCCCAAAACCGGGTTAACAGAGCTTTATACGCACTGTCCATCGTGTGATCGTAAATCTATAACCTTGTATCGAAATGCGACGAAACTTCACACGCGCACTCGTTGGGTGGCCAAGAGCCCAAATTATTATTTTTTGGAAAAAAAAGTGACTACAGACCCCTGGTGCCAGGAAAGTGGCTCCAAATGCCAGACTTCGAACCAGGGGTCTACAGGCACAAGAGATGTGAGAACTCAATGAATAAGATAGAAAGTGAAACCCTCTTTTATATAACCCTAAACTGTGAGACTCATTCACATAGATGCACACTCTCTCTTTCTCTCTTAAACTAGGAATTGCATTCACACTGACTCACATTATTCATATTACTATCTTAGCTCTTTTTGAACCCATTTGCTACCTTGTCGAAGCCTTGTTTCTAGCCACTTGGCATAGTTTTCTTTGGCACTTGAGGCTTCATAACACATTCTTTTAGTGACACGACGTGATTCCATCATGTCTGCGTTGATTCATCAGCACTTTCATTTGCTCTCTTTTGTGAGAGTTTAGCTTCATCTGCTACTATAATCCTATACCACCAAGATAGCAATTGGATCATTGGATTGCTACCATTCAGCCCTCCATCATGATCAGTTTTTCTTTGATATGCACCACGCGCTATCCAATGTGAATTTTCCATCCCTTGTGTGGACCAAATTCCTACGCTTCCCTTTTCTGCAAAGTATGGCCCATGTGGCTCAAGGATATGCTACAAAGACACATATCACACATGAGTAAAATTATACTCAATAGTTTATACAGTTCATACAATTTTAAAATATTAACTTAGTACGCACCATGTAATGTGTGATAGAGCTTTTACCCCATGCTTCCACCATGTTTTCGTAGAAGCTTTACACAACATTGATAAATTCTTGCTTATCTTCATTGTTAAACACCATCTTACGAAGTAAGGGAGCCAATTTGTTAAGACTTATCCAAACCTTAGCTTTGGCCAATCTTTTTTTTCCTCCATTACTTTGATCAGGAATTGCAAAATGTAACTTTTTCCACCCATCGTAGCCCTGCGGCCTACGAACCATGACATTTCCTTTTTCATTGATGGGTACTAAGAGAAACTTCTTGTAATATTCGGATTCGCTTAACTCATGCGTGAACAACCTCAAATGAAAAACGAATTGAATAAATGAATTTTTTTTAAATTATTCCCCCCTTATCCCCCCAGCTGACTGACGAGCTGGAGGGGGAGGGGAATAGAAGGATTGAGTAAGTTCCTTGGTGGAGCTTGGAGCGTGGGGGGGAGCATGCGTGATGACACGCAGGGGAGGGAGGATCCCCCTCCCCTCCCCTATTTAAATTAGGGTCGACACACTGTAGGGGGCTCGGAAGATCAAGAGGGAAGCTACCGTGATTGCGTGAGGGTGGTCATGAAGAGGGGAGAGCCAAGAAACGGTCGAGGGAAGTAAGGGAGGGCTGCCAAATACCCTGTGCTGCTGCCATGACGAAAGGAGGGAGGGAGTGCCGCCATAACGTCGCAGAGAGAGAGGGCTTGAAGGAGGGAGAAGCCGAGGGACACAGGCGCGCATGTTGGTGAAGGGCCGCCACGGATTCTTGCCACCTGGGCGTAGCCGTCGACGGGCGGCCCTGAAACCCCCCCAGCTCACGTGGCGTGAAGCCTTAGAAGCTTCATAGGGGGAAGCTTCTAAGGGGCCTCCTAAGCCCCCTTTCACCCCCCCCTTCTTATGCCCTTTTAAAACCTTTTTTTTTTTTCCCCTCCCCCGTGTTAACCCTTAAGCCCCCTTTCCCCCCTTTAAGCCCTTGGCCTTGGGAACCAACACACCCCCGAGGTTTCAAAAAGCACCTTAGCCCTTCCCATGGTTTTTGGAACCACACCCCCCCCCTAGGAATTCAAATTCCCCCTTTCCCTTAAGCCCTCCCTTGACTTTGGGAACCTACCCCCCCCCCCCCCCCCCCTCGTGTTTTATTCCCCTAAGCCTTATCACCCCCTTATAACCCTTTTTCAACCCCCCTCAGAACTCTTTTCTTTTTTTTCCCACAAATCCCTAAGCTTTCCTCTTAATCCCCTGTATCCCCCTTATTATTTCCCCCCCCCCTGAACCTAAAAATCCAAATCGTCATCATGGCCTCGGATGATATCCCGTAAGGGAAAAGTAGCCGTGAGATAAAAGATAGGGAGGGAAAGTAGAGGGAGTGAAAAGAAAGAGGGAAGGAGGAAGAGTGGGAAAAAGATAAAAGAAAGGGAAGGAAGGAGAATAAGTGCTTTCTATTCCTTCTACCCCAAGTCAAAATCCTCCAAGGGTTCCGTGGTTGCAAAACCACACTCACCCATAAACTTTTTTTGATCCAAACAGACGGTGGAATTCCAGAAGAAAGAGGAAAAGTCTATCTCACATTCGAACTACGATGCCGCCGAAGAAAGTCCAAGGTGTAGCTACGGGAGGGTCATCTCCTGGTATCCATGTGGATATCTCACCCCAAAACCACGTTTTTCTTCTTGGCTTTAATTCGGTTTTAAGTCGATCATACAAAGAAAAATTGTTAAGGATAGGATATATTTATTTGTAACGAAGGAGTTTAGCTTATGAATGACAATGTATAGAACTTAGCTTTCTTCAAATTGCATCAAGCATTATAAATTACGAGCAAGATTAACCATTTACTATAGTAGTATATCTTAGTTAAATCCTAAGGTGTAGAAATTATATCTTGCACCATTAGTCTTATTCCTTTCGCAATGAATCGTTGTAAATGGATAAATTCATGAAAGGTTTCTTTCGATGCTCAAATTACTAGGAAGTTATCTTTGCTAATTGCACATCTTAGCAAGGCAAATGTTGTTATTTGGCATGAGTTCATCTGTAAGGAAAATGGAAGTTAAAATTAAGTTGTATTGACTGGAAAGTAAATTGTCACAAGGATAGCAAAACCGTGACAAGACGATTAATGTTACCTTCCGAAAGATAACTAAACCAATCTAAAAATAGAAACATTCATACCCTAAGCACTTGACTACTTTCCTTACTGTACGGACAATAAATTCGTAAAGATAAGGAACTAGGATTTGTCCCTAAGGTTCTTAAAAGAAGAAACCCTAGGCCTGACATACGTCAGCTTAAGAATCTAAACAGATAATTCCATTGCAGGACTTGCGCAACAAGTATGAAATGATTTAGTCTTGTGATTGATTCACAAGGAGAAAGGGTAAAAACCCTCATCAAGGATGGCAGATCCCTACGCAAGTTATCTTGCAAAAAGACGTATTTTTGGATATCCTTCTAAATAAGGAAAGTTGTAAACGGGAAACCAGCATATCTAAGGAACTTTAGGGTTAACCAAGTTGGGTATGCTCTACACCGGAATCTAAAAGATCTTGCCAATTTACAAGACACCTTGGGAACGAGTGTTGTTACACTCAAAAGGAAAGAACACTTCCTTAGTAGTTTGCCAAACAACTGGGTTGATTAATGGAAATGTTTGTGCTTGCTAGAGATTTTAGGGCTCTGTTTGAATTATGAATTACAAATTAAATGAATACCTATACTTCAGGTTAAAGGCCTGAAGGGAGAGGCAGCTTCAGTTACCCCCGACTGCCTGCCTAACCCAAACCAAGGGGGTTGTTGACCGCGCCGGGAACATGGACTGAACTCGCCGCGAGAGGTCTCTCCGTTGAGCTCTACTTGGAGTAGGAGGACGCTTGGGTGCCAGGGCGGCTCTGGCCGTAAATCCCTTGCCTTCCAGGTCCTGCACAAGAGGCTAACATGACTCAGGATTGGATCTCGAGGCCCGCATACTAGTTTACGGGCGGAAGCTTGGAATAGTGATCCCTGAGGATTATTGGATAGCCTTTGGGAGGATTATGGACAAGCCTACGGGCGGAACTCCTTGTATTTCAAAGATAAAATGATGAAATGTAAAGAAAGAACTTGCTTGATATTGTTTTTCTATGTTACATGATAAGATTACGTGAAGGAACTAGTGCTACTCGGGATGGATTGGCTTAAGCCCAACGACGCCCACATCCACTGTGGAAAGGGTCAAGTTTCCTTTCGAAACTCTGAAAGGGAATTTGTCACAACTCAAGGTGAGGGAGGAGTGCCAATAATCCAATTAGCCAAAGTATCTCGGATCATAAAAGGAGTCAGAAAAGGATTACCCATTTACCTGATCAGACTCAACAAGTTAGATCAAAAGCAAGAGTCTCATGAAGGACCTTCTTGGCTAAAGGAATACACTGACGTATTCCCTGAGGAATTGATTGAACTTCTGCCTCCAAGAGAAGTAGATCATGAGATTAGGCTAGTGCCTGGAGCTGCACCAATTGCAAAGAGACCTTATAGAATGTCCATATCGGAGGCAATTGAGTTGAAGGAACAACTCAAGCAACTATTAGATCAGGGTTACATCTGGCCTAGCAACTCACCGTGGGGAGCTCTAGTACTATTCCAGAAAAAGAAAGATGGGACACTTCGACTATGTATTGATTACCGAGGGTTGAATCAATCAATAGTCAAGAACAAGTATCCTATTCCTAGAATAGATGAGCTTCTTGATCGTCTTCAAGGTGCAAAGATCTTCTCCAAGATTGATCTCAGGTCAGGTTACTATTAGATAAGGATCAAGGAAGAAGATATTCCAAAGACGGCCTTCAATACAAGATATGGGCACTTTGAGTTCCTGGTTATGTCATTCAGGCTTACAAACGCACCTGCCACCTTCAACAGATTAATGCAAGATATTTTTAGACCATATCTTGATGATTTCATGCTTGTCTTCTTCGATGACACTTTAGTCTATTCTAAACAAGAAGAAGATCATGAACCTCAACTTCGGATTTTCCTTGAGACAATGAGGTCTCATAAGTTGTATGCAAAAATGAAGAAGTGTGCATTCTTCAAGCGTCAGATTGAATATCTGGGATTCATAGTATCATCAGAAGGAATATCAGTAGACCCAGCCAAGGTCAGAGATGTGCTTGAATGGCCAATACCAGTATCCGTCAAAGAGATATGTAGCTTTCTTGGATTGACAGGATAGTATAGGATCTTCATCAAAAACTATGCTTTGATTGCAGCACCTCTTACAGACTTACTAAAGAAGCAGACTTCCATTACATGGTCAACTTCTGAACAAAATAGCTTCGACAAATTGAAGCAAAGTTTGGTATCAGCACCTATTCTAAAACTTCCTGACCTCAATAAGGAGTTCGAGGTAGTAACTGATGCTAGCATTCTTGCCTTGGGGTGTGTACTTGTGCAGGAAAGTCATCCAGTAGCATCCTCTTCAAGGAAATTGAAGAGTCATGAAAAGAATTATGCCACGCATGATCTGGAATTACTAGTTGTCATCCATGCTCTAAAGCTTTGGAGACACTACCTATTGGGTAACAAGTTTACGCTAGTAACCGATCATAAGAGTCTCAAATGGATTTTTACCCAGAACGAGCTCAACATGAGGCAACATCGGTGGATTGAAGTATTGAAGGAATATGATTTTGAAATCAAGTACCGACCAGGGAAAGAGAATGTAGTTGCCAATGCACTTAGTCGCAAGGCATTCCTAAATTCCCTAATCTTGCAAAATCCATCAACGGCCAGATCTCTGGCTACAAAAGTATCTATGCCAAACAATCCTATACTTGAACTAGCTAGGGAGGAAGCATGCCATGATTTGGCCTACCAAACAATGATAAAGGAAATTTCTACCAAGGAGCAAAATCAGAAGTGGCAAGCTAAGTATCAGGAATTTTCCATTGATAATGGACTTGTCTACTACAGAACAAGGCTGTGTATACCAACAAGCCAGTCACTTAAGCAGAAAATATTATGGGAATCTCATGATTCTCCTTTTTCAGGACATCGTGGCTATGCTAAGACTCTTAATGCAGTTAGAAAGAGCTACCATTGGGAGAGGCTTAAAGGTGACGTTCTCAAATATGTCACTGAGTGTTTGTCTTGCCAACGTATCAAAGCCGAACATGTCATGATGCCAGGGAAACTGCAACCGCTTGACATTCCCCAAATGAAATGGGAATTCATCAGTATGGATTTTGTTGTGGGCTTACCCCAAGTCCAAGGAGGATACAATTCCATTATGGTTGTGGTTGACATGCTTACCAAGGTTGCACATGTGATACCAGTAAAGACATACTATAAAGCCTCCGACATTGCAAGATTGTTTATCAAGGAGATATTCAAACTACATGGGTTACCTAGAAGAATTATTAGTGATCGAGATTCTCTCTTCACATCACACTTCTGGAGAGATATCTTTGAAGCTATTGGGACTCAACTCTGTTTTAGCACTGCCTATCATCCCCAAACGGATGGCCAAACAGAGTGAGTAAATCAAGTCATCGAGGATATGCTTAGGGCATCCTGCTGTCGAGAGCCGAAGAGGTGGATTTAATTCTTGCCTTTGGTTGAATTTGCCTACAATGCTTCTTACCAGCAGAGCATTCAGATGACTCCTTTCCAGGCATTGTATGGTCAGGATTGTCGAAGTCCCCTAAACTTTTCTGATCCAACCCTAAGAGTTGAAGCATCAAGACAAATGTTGGAGGACATGAATGATTAAATAAGGTCAATAAGACAAGACATACAAGCGGCCAAGGATAGACAAAAGGCATATGCAGATTTGAAACGTCAAGATAGAGTCTTCAAAGAAGGAGACATGGTCTTCATTCATATACGCCCTAAAAAGAGTTCTCTATCCCTAGGAGAATGCAAGAAGCTAAGTCTAAGGTATTGTGGGCCGTACAAAATCCTCAAATGCCTAGGATCCAATGCTTATAGATTGCAACTCCCTGAGAACCTAAAGGTTCACAATGTATTCCATATCAGCCTATTGAAAAAATATGTACCCAACCCTAATCATGTACTTGATGACAAACAAATTGTAATGCCTAGTCAAGGAGTCCTTGAACTAAGGCAAGATAGGATCTTAGATGTTAGGGAAAGACAGTTAAGATCTAGAACCCTGAGAGAATGCCTCATCCAGTGGAAAGATTATCCCAAAGAGGATGCCACTTGGATAGATGAAAGCTCTCTCAACCATCAATATCCCCAGTTTATCTCGAGATGAGGACATCTCGATTCCTCCAAGGGGGAGATAATGTAATATTCCGATTCGCTTAACTCATGCGTGAACTGCCTCAAATGAAAAACGAATTGGATAAATGAATTTTTTTAAAAAATTCCCCCCTTATCCCCCTGCCGACTAACAAGTTGGAGGGGGAGGGGAATAGAAGGATTGAGTAAGCTCCTTGGTGGAGCTTGGAGCGTGGGGGGGAGCATGCGTGATGACACGCAGGGGAGGGAGGATCCCCCTCCCCTCCCCTATTTAAATCAGGGTCGACACACTATAGGGGGGCCCGGAAGATCAAGAGGGAAGCTGCCGTGATTGCGTGAGGTGGTCGTGAAGAGGGGAGAGCTAGGAAACGGCCGAGGGAAGTAAGGGAGGGCTGCCAAATACCCTCTGCTGCTGCCATGACGAAAGGAGAGAGGGAGTGCCGCCATAACATTGCAGAGAGAGAGGGCCTGAAGGAGGGAGAAGCCGAGGGACACAGGCGCATGTTGGTGAGGGGCCGCCACGGATTTTTGCCACTTGGGCGTAGCTGTCGACGGGCGGCCCTAAAACCCCCCAGCTCACGTGGCGTGAAGCCTTAGAAGCTTCCTAGGGGGAAGCTTCTAAGGGGCCTCCTAAGCCCCCTTTCACCCCCCCTTCTTATGCCCTTTTAAAACCTTTTTTTTTTCCCCCACCCCGTGTTAACCCTTAAGCCCCCTTTCCTCCCTTTAAGCCCTTCCTTGGCCTTGGGAACCAACACACCCCCAGGGTTTCAAAAAGCCCCTTAGCCATTCCCATGGTTTTTGGAACCACACACCCCCCTAAGATTTCAAATTCCCCCTTTCCCTTAAGCCCTCCCTTGACTTTGGGTACCTACCCCCCCCCCCCCCCCCCCGTGTTTTATTCCCCTAAGCCTTATCACCCCCTTATAACCCTTTTTCAACCCCCCTCAGAACTCTTTTCTTTTTTTTCCCACAAATCCCTAAGCTTTCCTCTTAATCCCCCGTATCCCCCTTATTATTTTTCCCCCCCCTGAACCTAAAAATCCAAATCGTCATCATGGCCTCGGATGATATCCCGTAAGGGAAAAGTAGCCGTGAGATAAAAGATAGGGAGGGAAAGTAGAGGGAGTGAAAAGAAGGAGTGAAGGAGGAAGAGTGGGAAAAAGATAAAAGAAAGGGAAGGAAGGAGAATAAGTGCTTTCTATTCCTTCTACCCCAAGTCAAAATCCTCCAAGGGTTCCGTGGTTGCAAAACCATACTCACCCATAAACTTTTTTTGATCCAAAGAGACGGTGGAATTCCAGAAGAAAGAGGAAAAGTCTATCTCACATTCGAACTATGATGCCGTCGAAGAAAGTCCAAGGTGTAGCTGCGGGAGGGTCATCTCCCAGTATCCATGTGGATATCTCACCCCAAAACCACGTTTTTCTTCTTGGCTTTAATACGGTTTTAAGTCGATCATACAAAGAAAAATTGTTAAGGATAGGATATATTTGTTCGAGTTATTTGTAATGAAGGAGTTTAGCTTATGAATGACAATGTATAGAACTTAGCTTTCTTCAAATTGCATCAAGCATTATAAATTACGAGCAAGATTAACCATTTACTATAGTAGTATATTTTAGTTAAATCCTAAGGTGTAGAAATTATATCTTGCACCATTAGTCTTATTCCTTTCGCAATGAATCGTTGTAAATGGATAAATTCATGAAAGGTTTATTTCGATGCTCAAATTACTTGGAAGTTATCTTTGCTAATTGCACATCTTAGCAAGGAAAATGTTGTTATTTGGCATGAGTTCATCTGTAAGGAAAACGGAAGTTAAAATTAAGCTGTATTGACTGGAAAGTAAATTGTCACAAGGATAGCAAAACCGTGACAAGACGATTAATGTTACCTTCTGAAAGATAACTAAACCAATCTAAACATAGAAACATTCATACCCTAAGCACTTGACTACTTTCCTTACTGTAGGGACAATAAATTCGTAAAGATAAGGAACTAGGGTTTGTCCCTAAGGTTCTTTAAAGAAGAAACCCTAGGCTTGACATACGTCAGCTTAAGAATCTAAATAGATTATTCCATCACAAGACTTGCGCAACAGGTATGAAATGATTTAATCTTGTATTTGATTCACAAGGAGAAAGGGTAAAAACCCTCATGAAGGATGGCAGATCCCTACGCAAGTTATCTTGCAAAAAGACATATTTTTGGATATCCTTCTAAATAAGGAAAGTTGTAAACCGGAAACCAGCATATCTAAGGAACTTTAGGGTTAACCAAGTTGGGCATGCCCTACACCGGAATATAAAAGATCTTGCCAATTTACAAGACACCTTGGGAACGAGTGCTGGTACACTCAAAAGGAAAGAACACTTCCTTAGCAGTTTGCCAAACAACTGGGTTGATTAATGGAAATGTTTGTGCTTGCTAGAGATTTTAGGACTCTGTTTGAATTATGAATTACAAATTAAATGAGTACCTATACTTCAAGTTAAAGGCCTAAAGGGAGAGGCAGCTTCAGTTACCCCCGACTGCCTACTTAACCCTAACCAAGGGGGTTGTTGACCGCGTCGGGAACGTGGACCGAACCCGCCGCGAGAGGTCTCTCTGTTGAGCTCTACTTGGAGTAGGAGAATGCTTGGGTGCCAGGGGGGCTTTGGCCGTAAATCCCTCGCCTTCCGGGTCCTGCACAAGAGGCTAATGTGACTCGGGATTAGATCTCGAGGCCCGCATACTAGTTTACGGGTAGAAGCTTGGAATAGTGATCCCTGAGGATTACTGGATAGCCGTCGGGCGGATTATGGACAAGCCTATAGGTGGAACTCCTTGTATTTCAAAGATAAAATGATGAAATGTAAAGAAAGAACTTGCTTGATATTGTTTTTCTATGTCACGTGATAAGATTACGTGAAGGAACCAGTGCTTAACGGAATTAATTAAAGAAGCTGATTGTTATATCTCAAATTAATGTGTTAGATAATTACATAACTAAAACAAACCAAGGAAAGTGCGGAGGATGGGCCATGGGTCCGTCCTACGGTTGGGTGGTCCCAATTAGCTGGGAACTTTTCTCAAAAATCTCGAAGAACAGCGGGATGAGCATCATCATCAAAACGAATAACGAGAACAATGACCTAGAGTTACGTCTTATCCGATTTACGCTGTTTTAGGGGAACGGAATGGGACTATGCCTTATGACAGAGAGGTTGAGCCTTGCATCCCTCTCGTTTCCCATTCTCCTTGAACCAAGTGCAGCGTGAATCCGCTTCGAACCTGGCGTTTCTACGTAAAGTAGTTCGCTCGGGTCTGACACTAGTTGCTGTTAGCTAATGACCAATCAGGAAAACCCTAACTCCGGTCGATCCTAAGTGGGAACGGCCAGGATACTTCCGCTACGTGGCAGACGCGGAAAGACCTAGATCGCAAAACCCGTAACATTCCATGGGAGTGTCGGGCGGAGTTTTCTAGACATCCTTTTCGATGGACTGCTAAGACGTGTCCTGGATGATACTAGGGGACACGTTACACTTCCTAGCCTTTGCTCCTCCAAAGCAAAGCTTTTTTGGCAAGGTACCATATTTTCCTGATCTCTTCTCATCTTTTTCAATCGTCACTTGATGCTTGTGTAGCCCAATTTCTGATAGCACTCGCTCCACATTCCTATACGTTGCAATGGCTTCTTTTTCTGGTTGCATCCTATAAGCAAAGCAAATGTATTCATATACAAGTTACTCCATGATTTTGACAAAAGCATGCAATGAATAAATGTGAATACGATCCAAGGGAATGTTAAAGATGGGCTTCCAAGTGGGATCTTCTCTATTGCGTGTCGGTGCAGCACTTGTCACCTTTCGCCAGTTCTTCTTTCCGTTCTTTCCTTCCACCCTCTCTGTCAAGCAATATAGGCATGTTTTCTTTATATTTGCACCATTAGAGATTCCACACATGCATTTTAAAGTTTTTAAGTCTCCTACAAGATTCCATTTAGCCAAGTATTGACCATACCCTTCAACTGAAAGCATCTCACCATGTTTCTGACGATCGATGATGCCTGGAATGCTTATGTGCATAAAGAATAGTTGCAACACCTCAAATGTTTCCTTAGGAACTTCAAATGCAGCGAGCCACCACACATGGTGCTTAGATTGAATACTAAAGTTCCCCGGGTTGTTCTTGTCGAATTGTAAAGCTCTATTCATCAGAGTTACACTAACTCTTTCAAGCTTTACTCCTTAGACGACCTCACTTTCACCAAATTTTATAACAAACTGCAATTTACCATTACATTCCTCAACAGACATATTGTAGTACATTACCATTGTTGATTGCACCTTGTTTAAATCTAAATAGTAATTATTGAGTTTGGTAAACTTCACCTCATATGCATTTTTGGTCCCAACCTTTAGTGTTTCCACACATTGAACATGCTGGGATCTCCTATCAACTCCAAAACCTTTGTATTAAGTTGCTGTCAGGCCTCTATTAAAATTGAAGGTTGAGGAAGAAGCACGATTCTATTTCTCTTCAGCACACGACCAAACCCAGCCTTCACACCTTTGAATATCTTTGAGTAAGTCATTGTGCTAATGCAAGCCCTGTCTCAAATAGATTGTGCATCCATAGTTGAGAACTCATTTGACACATCTTTTAATGTGCACTCAATCACATTTTCCTTCACAGCCTTAAACTTACGATTGCTCAAAGCGTTTTCCAGTGTACTTGCCTTTAGCAATCTACTAATACACAATCCAACCTCACCCTCACCTAGGTTCTCTTTCTGAGCTACCTTACATGCTTTGATACGTCGCTTCCACTGGCCACTATTCACATTTAACTCATTGATTGGGTTCTTCTTTCGTTTGCGCTCCTATGTTAGCTTGTTGTTGATCTTTCTCAAGTCTTCCAATTGTGCCTTTGCCTCCTTACATGAGATACCAATGTCATGGATAATATCCTACATTGAAATAATTTGATTGTTTTGTTGAATTATAGTGTCATTCAGTTATACCACTTGTCCTATGAGCTGTTGTATATGAAGTTGTTGTGCAACGATCACATCATAGCATTTTTTTATGGTCTCTTGGCAAGTTGTAAATACTTTGAATGCCTGATCATTGAGCCGCCTACTATAACCAAGTAACCCATTTTCACCCTCGCACACATACTTCAGCAAATTTGTGATTCTTGAGAAAGTCGTAGGTCTATTGTTTAAGGGGTCAATTGGGTAGATTTCCCCATCAACCCACAAATCCACATGTTTCAATCCCATTTCCATGTAACTCTGCAAAACCTCAGGGTTGACACTGGTACGCTTGGTTCTTTTGAATAATGGGCATATTCAATCTCTACCTCGATATGCACCTTCTTCTTTCCTGTATTCATTTTACTATTAATAGAAACGGGGAGCCTACTTGGTTGTCACAAGAGGTAGAGTGGAGATGCACAGAGAGGCACACAAAGGTACCAAGGGAAAGGAGGGTGTAAGTAATTCACTCTGTTAATGAAGGTTGCATAAACACAGAGAAGAGATCACAATAGAGCCATGAGAGAGTATAGATATGGGGGGAAATAGCTCAAAGGGTAGGGATGTCCAAGACTTTTCGTATTTTAGATACTCCTATTTTGCCTCCAAAAACATCTCCAAAAAACACGAAATTTGACCAGTTGGTTTTTTTTTTGAAAAAAAACTAGGATATAAAAAATCCCCAAAATATCTTAAAAGTAATTTTTGAAATTTCATTTTCCTTGTTCTCGATTAAAAAATCAATCACCTCGTATCTACTAATCATTTTGCATTGAAAACGAAGCACCACACTCCCGTAACTAATTCCTTTTTTAATATAAAATTTGGTTGAAAAAGAATTCTTCAATGAGGAGAGAGAAGGAATCTGAGTATATCTTTGTAGATAATATAAAAAAGGCATAATAAGATTTCAAAAGTGGAGAGATAGGAGCATTATTTTACTATTCTTCTCTCCTCTTTTCCTTGTTTTAAGGAGGAGAGAGGGGGGGCTAAAAGGCCTATTTGTGAGTTTGTTTTTTTCCTAATGAAAAAGATTTTAATGATAGTGCCAAAAATAAATCATTGAAGCGTACGTACAAGGTACCTAATCAACTTGGTCACACTCGCATCGGTCCACCCGTATTTTGCTTGCACACTTAGGAGTGCAATCAGTGTCTTCAGGTGAGATACTGGGCACCCATCTTATAATGGTATGGATGCTTTCTCTCTAAGTGGATCAGAAGTCTCAACATCCATCTCAGGCTCCAAGATTGTAGGTAAGTCTCGAAGGCTATTTGTTATCTCTGGTATTGACGGTATAGATTGGGTAGTACCTTCCAAGTGGTGGATTGGCTCAGGCACTCCATCCACAGCATGCCCATAAACTCTTCTAATTGGCCAGAAAGGGTGCACTCCTCCTTGGGACGAGAAGTCACCTCCCTAGATAGAAAATTTGCCAGCCACACCCAATCTTTTTATATATGGTATTCAATTAGCTTGTGAGTACAATGCATGATTGATATTAAGTTTTCTTATCGTTTGCTAAAAATCCAAGATTTCCTGATCAATGATCTCAAATTGAAACTCGCTGAAGTGTCGTACGTGTTCTATATAGACAATCGAGGTTTTCGTCGAATTGCAAGCTTGCATTGAGAACAAGGACATGGGACACGTTGATTAAGATACACCTCACAATCTTAAATATCAAGACCTTCATCGTTTTCCATTTTGTCTATGTTATGACAAACAATTTATTTTTGTTATCATTCTTTTTTTCTTGCTTAAATTGTTTGAGAAGGGATTTCTTCTCTTGTAACTCAACAAAAATCAACGTATATAAAGTCTCAACCCACCCACCCACAAATTAACATATGTCGGAGTGTTTCGTGTCTCATGGTGTTGCACGGGACCTCGCCACCACTCTCCCTTTGTTTTTTATCCATTCAGCCTCTCCTTCCATCTCTCTCTCTCTTTCTCTTTCTTTATTATGTTTTATGTTTATTCCCTCTCTCCGTTCCTTCTTCTTTTTTCACTTCCTCCCCCTCTCTCATTTTCTTTAATAAAACATATCTCTCTCTCTACTACAACAACAACAACAACTACTACTACTACTACCACTACTACTACTACTACTACTACTACTACTACTACAACAACAACAACAACAACAACAAAAAACAAGAAAACCACTACTATTACTACAACCATGACTACGACGACTACAACGATGACCAGAACCATGACCACGACTACAACTATGACTATGACCACAACCACAACCACGACTACGACTATGACCACAACCACGTCTACGACTACAACCATGACCAGGACTATGACCACAACTACGACTTATACGGCGACGAGGACCATGACCACGATTGCGACCATGACCACAACTACGACCACGACCACGACTACCACTACCACTACCACTACCACTATAATAAACAGGAAAAGAAGAAAAAAAAAACAACAACAACAACTACTACTACTACTACTACAATAACCACAACCACGACCATGACTATGACTACCACTACCATTGCCACTATAATAAACAAGAAAAGAAGAAAAAAAAACAACAACAACAACAATTACTACTACTACAATAAACGAGAAAAGAAGAAAAACTACAACTACTACTACTACTACAATAACAAAAAACAAGAAAACTAAATAACAATAAACAAGAAAAGAAAAAAAAACTATTACTACTACTACAACAAACAAGAAAACAACAACCTCTCCCTCCTCTCTCTCCCTCCCTCTCCCTCTCCCTCTCTTTCTCTCTTTCCCTATTATGTTTAATGTTTTTTCTCTCTCCTCTCCCTCTCTCATTTCCTTTTCCCTCTTCCTCTCCCTCTCTCATTTCCTCTCCCTATCCCTCTCTTTCTCTCTTTTCCTATTATGTTTAATGTTTTTTCTATCTCCTCTCCCTCTCTCGTTTCCTTTTCTCTCTTCCTCTCTTTCTCTCATTTCCTCTCGCTCCCTCACTCTCTCTTTCTCTCTTTTCCTATTATGTTTAATGTTTTCCTCTCTCCTTCTTCCTCCCTCTATCTCTCCCTCGCCCTCCCTCTCTCATTTCCTCTCCCTCTCCCTCCCCCTCCCTCTCTCATTTCCTCTTCCTCTCTCTCCCTCTCCCTCTCTTTCTCTCTCATTTCCTCTCCCTCTCTCAATACACATTAATTTGAACAAAAAAAAAAGTAAAAGACAAAGAGAGAACACAAAAAGAAAGCAAGAAGGAACAATGCACTTATCGTAAAGGCTCGAAGAAGGGTTTGGCGGCTCCTCTTTGTGACCGCGGCTCCTCTTCACCCTCCGTACACTTCCTCCTCTTCTTCGGGAATGGTGGTGGCGGCGGTGAGAAGCTTTCCTTCTCCCTCTTTCTCTCTTTCTCTCCCTCTCCCTCTCAAATGCAAGATGTTTGCTCACCCTTTTGCTCTCTCTTTCATGTATGCGTGAAAAATAACGCGCTCGAGTTTCAGCCTAGTTTTTTTTCATCTCAGTATTGTCGCTATTTGCGTCACTATTAGCAACACTAATAAGGATGCCGCTATTTTGCATTGGAAACCACCATCGCTATACCTCCATATCCTTGTAGTGTTTGACATCATGCTACAATCCTGAAGGCAAAGGAAAGACTGAGAAAAGTCATCAACCTATTCTCAAAGCTCTAGCAAAGTCTTGTAGAGAAAAGAGCAAAGAATGGTCTAAAATGCTACCTTTTGCATTATGGGCTGATCGGACTACTCACAATACATTGACTAGCTATATGCCAGCTGAACTTATGCATGAATAACAACCAATTATGCAAATTGAAGAATCTATTCTCACATGGAGTCTTCTACCTTGGGAGGAAGGCATCAGTAGAGAAGAGTTGCTGACTTTGTGCATATGGCAGCTAGAAAGAATGCCTAAAGATGTTCACTCAACTATTGAGAAGCTAAAGATAGCAATACTAAAGAACAAAAGAAGATTTGATAAGCGACATCGACTTTGGCCAAGAGCAATTCAAGAAAATGATTGGGTGCTTGTCTATGACAACAGCCTAGATAATCAATACAGTGCTTCTAGGAAGATGGTAAAGCGTTGGTTTGGCCCATGTGTGGTAATTTAGGTCATTCATGACAATGCCACATATTCATTGGCTGAATTGGATGGGACTAGCATAAAGATACCCATAGCTGGAAAAAGAATCAAGCTCTTCAAACGAAGAGAAAGTTCAACATATGAGTTAGAAGACTTGAATATAACTCAAGAGCATGAATACATAGAGGAAGAAGAAGAGGCAGAAGATGAAGACATTGACATGGTAGAAGATACTTCTTCTATGACACTGCAAATCCGTAAGACTTTGGCACATGCCAAAGGATGTGCAGGTTAGGAGGGGGTGGATTGTAACGTGTCCACCTATTCTCTTCAGAATATGTCTTAGCAGTCCATCGGAAAGGAGATCTAGAAAGCTCCGCCCAGCACTCCCATGGAATTTTACAAGGTTTGCGATCCAGAACTTTCCGCGTCTCCCACGTAGCGGAAGTATTCTGGTTGTTTCCACTTAGGACTGACCTGAATTAGGGTTCCCCTAATGGTCATTTACTAAACGGCTACTAGCGTCGAACCTCAAGCGAACTACTTTACGCAAGAATTCCAGGGCTGAAGCGGATTCACGCTGCACTTGGTTCAAGGAGAATGGGAATGAGAGGGATGCAAGGCTCGACCTCTCTGCCATAAGGCATAGTCCAATTCCATTCCCCTAAAACAATGTAAACCGCGATTATTAGACTCTAGGTCAGTGCCCTTGCTTTTCATTTCCTCTAAAATGATCTTCTTGCTGTCCATTATGATTGAGAAAAGTTTCCGGCCAACTGGGACCACCCATCCATAGATGGACCCATGGCCACATCCACCGCACTTTCCTCGGTTGTTTTAGTTGTCTAATTACCTACCACATCTAGTTGGGCATGCATCAAGCAGCTTCCTTAAATAGCATGTTAAGCATCGATTCCTTCACGTAATCTTAGCACTTGACATAGAAAAGCAATGTCAAACAAGTTCCTTTTCAACAGGTTATCATATTTATCTTTGAAATATATTCATAAAGTCCAGCCCGTAGGCTTATCCATAATCCGCCTGAAGGCTATCCAACAATCCACATGGATTACTAATCCAAGATTCCGCCCATAGACTAGTATGCGGACCTCGAGATCCAATCCTAAGTCATGTTGGCCTCTTGTGCAGGGCCCGGAAGGCGAGGGATTTATGGCCAAAGCCCCCCCTGGCACCCAAGCATCCTCCTACTCCAAGTAGTGCTCAACGGAGAGACCTCACGCGGCGGGTTTGGTCCACCTTCTCGGTGCAGCTAACAACCACCTTGGTTAGAGTCAGGCAGATAGTGGGGGGTAACTGAGGCTGCCTCTCCCTTCAGGCCTTCAACCTGAAGCATTAGATATCCTTTTATCCTTTAATTACTTGAGCAAACAAAGCAAACATTGCTCTCTAAACTGTTACAAGCACAATCATTTCCAGTGGTCGTTAATTTGGCCAACTGCTAAGGAGTGAATCATTCTCTCCGAATGCATCCAGCACTCGATCTGGGATCAATTGCGACTTGGCAAGATCCCGAAGGGTTTGTTTGTTAACCCTTATGTCTTTAGGTTAGGGACGTACCCTATTAACCCAACTCAACCAATAACTTAAGTTCTATTAGCAATAAATATGTTATTCCAATTTATTGATTGGTCTTTTGCTTCCAAGCAATTATCTAATCCCCTTATCTTGGTCACCTTTCCCAAGAAAGGTGCTATATCAGGACGACTACTCATCCTCTTGCAAGATAAAATTGCGCAAGAATCTGCCAATCACGTTGCAACTTGTTGCACAAGTGTCACATCTAATCCGTGGGACTATTTCACCCATCAAACGACGTCTTGTAATCACGGAATCATGATTAGATAGGAAACAGGGTTAGGGTGTCTTCATATCCAATCCGTTCCTGATTGCACTAGGCCAATTCTATTGGTCCTAGGATTCCAACTTAATCAGAGTTTCATCTTTTTAATGAGCGATCCTTAGGGTAGAAACCCTAGATCGTTTCTTCCAAGTATGTCCCATTGTCCCTACATTCTGTGAATGTGGACAAGTCTTTAGGGTATGAGAGTTTCAACTTGGCAATAAGTGCCACTAGGTCACATCCTCAACGTGCTAAATCCTAGTTAGCACTTGGGATATGTTGCATCAACTTGACCATTCCTAAGAGAGTCCTTTGTGGTTTAGGTGTTTAGGCTAAAACAATGTACTTGTCTATTCCTAAAGATATTGTCTTGGTCAAAGAGAAGAAAAACTAGTTGCATTACGATTCCATATACGATTCATTGCCTACGTATGATTAGATCTACAACCCCTAACTTTTCTGGTTAAGATCAAAGCGTATGTTAAGTTACGACTTAATTTCCATTGATGCATTCGCGATTCATGCTGCTAAGCTTTTAGGGTTTATGTTAAAACGAACCATGCAACCTTTTCGTAATTTCATTTCTGAATGAATTATTTGGACACTGAAAGATAATTACACAACCTTTCATAACTACTTACGTAGTTGATTGAGATTTATGCCAATTGACTAGAGTTTAATCTACTTCATGCAGCCCTAGAATCATTTCCATGGCTTGCAAATTCCTATGGCTGTTAGCAATCTTCTTTAATGAATCATTGTGAAGAAAGAGATATCTAATAATGTGGCATGCGTTTTAATCTTTCCATGCATAATCGAAGTGTACTACAATAATTTCGACTTTGAAATGATGGTCATTAGTTGATCTAAATTTGTTACTTTGCAATGCATAAAAACAATTTGCTAAGAATGCATAGACGTCTTATGTTCTCTTTTCATTCGTTTCTTTGAAAAAATACAAATGACCGATTCTTCAATTGTGAGTTATTTCCTTTAAAATAGTCGATGTATTTCAATCGTAAAAGTGCATCCTAAATTCCATAAATTATCCATGCACAATTGCAATATTTCTACGTAAACCAAAATTAGGAAGAAAACCTGGACTTGTGGATTCGGTGAAATATTCACATGAATGTTAGGAGATGATCCTCTTGTGGTTGCGCCTTGTGTCTTTTTAGGGGCCATCAAGAATTCGACCTTCTTGCTTTGGCCCGCAGACTTATGATCTTAGCCCGTCTCCTTCGCACGTGCAATTCCCTTTGAGATTTGGCTTCCTTGACCGATGCACCGTCTTGCAGAATTGGGCTTTGGAAGGCCTTATAGGCTTCCTCCTTGAAGCTTGGAGGAAAGAGAAGTTACCTTTAGGAGGGTTCAATGGGAGAGCCCTTAAACTCGGCAAGGAGATTGGCCTTATGACAGATGAAATGAAAAAGGTTTTTAAATTCCGGATTACAATGGACTTACTAGGGACTTCACGATTAGGACTTTACAACCGGGAAAAAAAAATGGCTTTTGGGGGATGTACAGGAAAGGGGACTTGAAAATTCTGGATATAATATGGCCTTCACGGAAAGGGATAAAATGGATTTAAAAGACTTGTGTGGGAAGGGTTTTAAAAGGCAACCGAGATAAAGAGGCTTTGTGGAAATGCTATGGAAAGGCTTTAAAAACTGGGCTAAGGTGGCTTTTATAGAGACTTGGGTGGAGAATCCACGGGAAGGGTTTAAAACCGGGGTAAATGGATTCTTGGGGGATGCAAGGGGAAAGTGCCTAATTCCCAAGGATGCAAGAGGAAAGGCCTTAATTTCGGGGGGTGTAAAGACCGCTTGGGAAGGGCCTTATGAAAGTCCACAGGAAGGGGGGGCTCCCCTCCTCACACGATCGCGGCAACCTGTCGCAGTTGTACTTCACGACTCCCTCCTCACACACAATTTCCTCAGCTTCCCTCCCTTCTTCACCCCTTAGAGGGGGGTATTTATAGAAAGAGGGGGGGTGAGGGCTTCCTCCCATGTGTTGCTTTGCATGGCTATCCCCCCCTTCCACCTCTCTCCTTCCCATTTCAGTCCATCCCCTTCCCTCAGCCACGCTTCGGCTGTGGAAAGGTAATAAAAAAATTGCCATAAATCTATCAATTATCCTCTTGACCTCCTCCCAAGAGGAGGTTCACATGTAGATATGCATGTTTTTTTAAAACCTTAGTCTCGATTTTTGCCAGTGGAGGGTCATATTGTGTACAACATAAAGATCGCATCGACCGTATCTTCAATGCCGGCATTGTCATTGCATGAGACTCACGTGGCTCGTAATATTTTTCAACAGAAATATTACATGGATGTCGTGCCACTACACACATACCGTGTAAAAAAATCTAGAGTGTGGCTTCCTTTTAGATTTAGAGAGCCAATGTCACTTTAGGCATTAGTGTTAGTGTCCATGGTTCAAGGTTTTTTTTTTTTTTGACAAGTTTTTAGCCGATTTTTGATATTCTAGATATTATCTCTTGTAAAAATCCATCAAACTATAGACAACTTCTAGATTAGGATGACATGTAAAAGAAAGCATGTAGCTTTCAGCCAATTTGAGAGGATTTTATGTAAAAAGAGAGATTAACGAAATCGTGCGATGCAGGATTGTAGTTTTCAGGCAGTGAACAACACTCCGAAGGGGGAGATGAAGAAGGAGTGATATGGAAAAATTCTGGTCAAATGTGTTGGTATTTCACCACTCTTTTGGAGCCAATGGAAGTATTGGATTGGGGATCTGAGTAGCATAGAGGAAGGTTTTATTTTATACATGTTTTTATCTATTAGAGTTTTATCTTCTCATAATGCTAAAAGAGACTGACACGCTTCATCTCTGTTAGTATTCTTCTACATTTTCTAGTTCGTTTTTTGAATATTCTTCTACGTCTTCAATTTCTTCGAGCCCCTTCTCTTCCGTCTACTCCTCTCCCTAAATCTACCTTCACCCTGCTATCTCTTTTCTTCAAGAACTTGGCTTGAAACCTTCAACCCTTCTCTTATATCTACCATCTCCGAAGTCTAAGCTCTTGAACCCCAATACATTCTTCTCTTGCCAAACCCTTGTGGTGACCTTCAACCCTATGCACTCTGCGACAACACCGGACGAGCATTCATCAATCAGGCTTCTTCCACATGAATTGCCTCTTAGGGGAGAGAGAGAGGAGAGAGAAAGATAAAATCAAAATTTTATTTCCTTCATCATATTACACATGGTTACCATCAAAATCTTGTGCTCTCTACATAGATAAGGGGTCTCTCTCTCTCTCTACATAATTGAGCATCCAAGAGCCACAAAAACCCCCAAAGAATGGGGAGTCGATCAAAAAATTTCCCTCCCTACATCTCGACATGTTTTTGCATGTTTTCTTCATTTAGAGTTTCATTTCATTTCATTTATAAAATGTCCACTTCAAAAAAATCAATTTCACACTCTCGCGGAAGGGTTTTCAGCCTGTTTGGAAGTGCAAACAGACTCCGATTCACAATCCAACTGGATGCCTAGCTTCATGACATCAAAATCTATAAACTTGGGCCCTATTGCACACTTTTTGACTCCCAAATCTAGTGGCTACTTTACAACGCCAGACCTTGTGGGGATTAAATGGGGGGTCAAACAACCTTTGATTGAGAAATTGAGACTTACATTGGAGTCATGACATCGAAATGCATCTAGGAAAACTCTAGATTGGCCCATCTTCCACCATTTAATTTTTCATAAAAATTGGCTCTTTAACGCCTCTTGGGCAATTTTCAGTTTCAAAAATGGACTCCAGTGCTTCAAGAACGGGTCCAAATTGACTCCTAAAATCCAACTCTCTTTGCCAACCAGGGATAGGGCAACTCAACCCATTGAATCCCATGAACAAATCTACACATGCATAATCATAAAGAGCATCAAGCTGATATAAAATAGATACACAACAAAAGACATCACATCTCTCACTCTACCTCCTATCAAAACCAAGGCATGAAATCCATGAGGAGTAATACCTAGCATAATCTCACAAAAGTCCTAAATCTAGTCACTAACCAACTGCTCCAACATAGCCAAGCAAAAAACAACTATCAAAGAGGTCATCCTAAGTGGTGGTCTGAACTACCTTCCTAACTGAGGACAATTCAAATAAGAGCTCCTCCTGGGCAAGGACTTCTATAGCCTGATCAATAAATATTGTCTTTTAACACATTTTCATTTTGGGCTTTTATTTTCTGTATTCGGGTATGTAAAAAGGAGGGAGCTGAGCGTAGTGACCTAAGGAGAACACGGCATCGGCCTCAAGTCCTGTCTCGATACACCTAAGAACCTACCAAGCCCTCACAAGGTGACACTCAATCCTTTTTTAATGCTCACTTTTATTTTTGCTCCAACTGTCACTTATTCTTATTTTTTTAGGTAGATGCCACCCCTAGGAAGACAAGGCATCGGTCTTGGATCTTGTCTCATCCCCAGGAACCTAGCAAGACCGCTCAAGGATGTTTTCTTTCTTTCCTTTTCTATTTTTATAGGGGTTAGAACCCCTTTTTACGCACCTTTATATATTTATTGTTAGCTAGATTCATAACTTGTTCTTCTCTTGATATTTAAGTACATGCTTCTCTAACTACCTCACAACTAATAGAAACTTGTAGAACGGTCACCTAGCAGGTTAGTAGAACACTCGGGGGGTTCACTATATATATATTCTCTATATAATGTGTGTTCATGGCCTATTTATAAATATCCTAATCTGTGAATTTTTATTGAATAAAACACAACCCTTTTTTATTCAATCTGTAAGTAACCCCTTTATATGACACCCTTCTGTATATAAAAATTGTATAAAACTAGTATTTTAAAAACTCATTATTTTGAACTCACGTTATATTGCCCTCTTAATCTCTTAACCTCACCCTTTCCCTCTAACATTTAGGTGATGATGTGTTGCATAAGTGTAGGGTATTTTTTTGTCATTTTTTATGTATAAAGCAATAAAAATGCACTAGAGCATACAAAAAAGGGTGAGATCAGGCTATACCTCAACCTTGCCAAACATGCACATAAATTATTCATATTTTTTTCTAATTTTCGGAGCACATAAACCTATTTTCTCAAATTTTCTCTATTTTTTAATTTATCTATCAAGGAAATAGAGCATTTACTAGTTTTTCTGGTTTTTTTATTATGACAACTTAGAATCACTCATTTCCACATTTCATCCGTCATGTATAATTTTTATCAAACCCGAAATGAAAAAAACCCCATTTTCTTTGTAAAATGTATATTTTTCGGGTTTTAGAAAATTATTTTCAGTATTATGGCATTATGTATTCTTATTTTTTTCCCACATAGCCCTCAAACAAATAGCAAAAAACATGTCTACTAATTTTCATCCAATATAAAAACCATTTGACCAATAAAATATAAAATTGGTCATTTGCCACTGTTTGATTTTTTATGAAAATTGGCTCTTTAACACCTCTCAGGCACTTTTCAGCTCAAAAAATTGGCTCCAACGCTTCAACAACAAGTCCAAATGGGGTCCTAAAATCCAACTCTCAAAGTAGTCACCATACTAAAGTGTGATAGGCTTGCAAAAGGTTATGTGCATGGACCATCAACGTGCTTGTGTTAATTGTTCCCATGTTGAGATTTAGGTTTATGTAGATGTATTCTAATCTTGGGACCTCTAGATGCAATAGAACCCACTATAGCAATCATAGAGGATCTAATTCCTTTTGTTTTATTGTTTTAGCATTTTTTCGATTTTATCTATGGTGGCAAGTTAATGATGTAACACTATTCATAGACTTTGGATTTTTGAGAATGAAGGTATTGTAACAAGCTAAACATATTTAATAGTAGTAGCCTATGGTCATACTTTTCATCATAATATGTATCTAACTTCAGAATTTGTATGGTTCATAAATAGCTACCCCCAAATATAAGTAAGCTTACTATGTATAACGTGAATTGAATGCTTCTTTGTAGGTGGTTGAAATAAAAAGAGCCATTGCTAGTCCCATCCTTGAAACTAGGCAAATAGCAGCTTATCATATGACTATTGATTCCCAAAGTTCCTTATATATCTTCATTATTTTTTCAATATTACTATCAAGAGATTAGCTAAGGACAAAAACTCAAGGAAGCAACTTTGGCTTCTAGAGAGTGAGTGTAGAAAACGTCATTACCAAGGCACTAGTTTATTCCTTGAATATTTAAAAAAATCCCTTCACTTGGCTTTAGACAAAAAAATAGACTAAAATATTAATAAATAAAGCTATTACAAAAATAGAAGACCTATGTAAGGGCCTTTTCAAGTCTATCAAAACTCTCCTCCCTTAAGTTACCCAGTTTGCAAGACATCCATTGGAGGATTCATCTACTCATCATTTGTCATCCAATGGGGTGGCTGATGCAACCAATGAAGTGAATTTCCAGAATTTCCATATTTCCTAGACTATTAGAACCAAGTCTCTTATTTTTCTTCACGAGGAATACCATCACCTTTATCTCCTCAAATGATAGCCTATTAAGGAAGGCATTGGCTCAAGAAAGCAATATAACATCTTAGTTATGACTTCCTTATTATTGTGTTGGAACCTATGTATATGAGATTGAACTCTAGTATGTGAAGTTCTATCCTCCTTTTTCTTTTGTAAGAAGTTTTCAATGCATTACAATCACTAGATTCCAATACACTCGTTATACTCCTTCGTATTGGTTATTACAAGGGTTTCAATCTTGATATAGAAAATTTACAAAAACCACATGCCTTCCCATTGAAATAAACGTGATGAAGCCTAGTTTTCCCTCCATAACTACTTAAAGTATCAACTTTCCATGTAAGTTGCCAAAGAATATTACTTGTATCCACATCTCAAGATCGATGCATCAAGCAAAGTCACCATGTTGAAAACACCTACAAATATGACTTCCATATCAAGTTCCAGCCTCAGGGAAGTTACTATATGTATATCCTTTACATCACATGCGTTCAATGACAATTTATAAATATCCTTATCTGTGAATTTTTCTTAAATAAAATATAACCCTTTTCTATTCAATATGTAAATAACCCCTTTATATTGCACCCTTTTGTATGTAAAAAAATGTATAAAAATAGTATTTTAAAAATATATTATTTTGAACCCATCTGATGCACACATATATTCCTGAGTAACTTACCCAAGGTTCCTGCTAAATCATTTTAAGCCAATACCAATTCTAATATGACTTGCCTAAAAGTAAGAAAAAGCCAATATGATTCGATATGGCCAAAAGAGAGTGTTTAGAGAGGAAACATGCTTGCTTGTTGAAAACAAATTGAGCCAAAACACGAAGACCATGAATAGGTGTGGACCACAATGAGCTAAAAAATGCTAGCACCCTCTCTCAAATCAAGGGTGGAGATTACATGATTGTATGCAATGAAATGGAAAATATCCTTAGATGTCCACCATCTACCATTTTCCAACACCCCTAGAAGAGCCTCAAGATGACCACAATGTAGCCTTGCCACCTTAACCCCCAAACAAGCTCTATCATCATCATATTGCTAGCATCTTAGAAGAGCCTCTAGAAAGCTAGTTGGGATAGCTACTTCCATTCTAGACACCATCTTCAAAGAAGTACCAATCTCAATGTAGCTCATAGGAATACCTTAGAGATCCACCATTTGCCAATAACACCCTTGGAAGAACCTCAAGATAACCACAATGCGCCCTTACCACCACCATAGCCACCAAAGAAGCTTTATCATCACCATATTGCCAACATCTCAGAAGAACCTCCAGAAAGCTAGTTGGGATAGCCACTCCACTCTAGACATGATCTCTAAAGAAGCACAAATGTCAATGTAGCTCATAGGTATACTTGAAGATAGACAAGGAACATAGCACCATCTCTATCTCACATGCAAGCTACTCCAATTGAAGCATGGCATGCCATGGAATCTTGCCTTTATCCACCTACCAAGGTGTGCCACCATGTAAGATCAATTAGGATAAATTCTCCTTGTTATAAAAAACATCCCATCATGGAGGTAGAGGCAACAAGCTCCAGTGTCACTTATAACGCCAAAGTATATATGTACTAGTGAAATATTTTTCTCCACTACATCTAGTCACTAGCCTAGAACATGTGAGGAGGTCATGCAACTATGGCTATGAAAGCTCCTCCATTAGGGTTCCCCCCAAAGGTCTATAGATAGCTCTTATGCTACCATAACAACTTACAAGTAATCAAAGGCCTTACCCTTATGTATTCATTGCTTGTTCCTTATAGAGAGAGATAGATAGATAGGTAGATAGATCAAAGGAGAGAGATCGAGAGAATCTTGGTAGATTTCCTTCATTAACATTGAAATATTGTCATATGTTAACATCAAGTGTGATACATAAAATGCAAGATACTCACATAATTTCTCATGTTCTTGGTTGGTTGGTACTTCTCAAGTGTATATTTGTTGTAGTGGGTTTCATGAAGTTAGTGCATATTCTTGGGGATGATTCATGAGTCTAGTTGTTGCTATGATCAATAGCTCAAGGCTTGAATCTTCTTCAATATTATGTACCCTTCCAAATGCTACAACTATGGAATGGTCCTCTTGAAGCTTTGAGAAGCTATTGGACATTGGTGAGCTACCACATGTAGGGAGTTGTTTTATTATACCATGATTCATAATTAAGAAGTCTTCTTTGTGTTGTCTTTGAGGCACATCTAGTGTATGTGCAAGACTCGAGCATTGATGGTTCTAGCATCAATCACTTGATACTATAGCATTTATTAAGTATCAAAAAGGGGATGCTAGAAATAACAATGCCACTCTATAAAGTGTATTGTGGTTTTTGTCATGAGGACCCTCAATTATATTATTTATACTTTACATTGTGTTGCTACCAACTAAGTGCACACTACAAGGATTTGAGCTAGTAGTGACGCCGATTAGCGATGGCGGAGAGCGGCATTGCTATTGGCGTCGCTATTTGCGTCGCTATTAGCGTCGCATTAGTGATGCAAATAGCGATGCAAATAGCGACGCAAATAGTGACGCTCCATAGGGAAAAAAAGCAGCCGAAACCGAGTGCGGTTTTCATTTCGCGTTTGCTCCATTGAGAGTTTTGAGAGCAAGAGCGAGGGAGAGAGCGACCATCGTGAGAGAAGGAGAGGAAGAAGACTTGCCACCGCCACCGCTGCCTCCGCCGCTGTTGTTCGCGAAGGAGAGGAGGAGCCTTCATCGCAAAGAGGAGCCACCCCACGCTTGCCATATCTCATCGGTGAGTCTCCCTCTCTCTTTCTTTTGCTTGTTTAAGGTTTAAATCACTCTCTTTTGCTTGTTTAGGAGAGGAAATGAGAGAGAAAGAGAGGGAGAGGGAGAGAGAGTGAGAGAAAGAGAAAGAGAGGGAGAGGGAGAGGGAGAGGGAGAGGGAGGAAATGAGAGAGGGAGAGAAAGAGAAAGAGAGGGAGAGGGAGGGAGAGGGAGAGTGCATTCTCTCTCTCCCTCTCCCTTTTGCTTGTTTAATGTTTAAATCACTTTCTTTTTTGCTTGTTTAGGAGAGGAAACGAGAGAGTAAGAGAGAAAGAGAGGGAGAGGGAGAGGGAGAGGGAGAAAGAGGGAGAGAAAGAGAAAGAGAAAGAGAGGGAGAGGGAGAGGGAGAGGGAGAGGGAGGCGGAGGCGGAGGAAATGAGAGAGGGAGAGAAAGAGAAAGAGAGGGAGAGGGAGGGAGAGTGCATTCTCTCTCTCCCTCTCCCTTTTGCTTGTTTAATGTTTAAATCACTTTATTTTTTGCTTGTTTAGGAGAGGAAATGAGAGAGAAAGAGAGGGAGAGAAAGAGAGGGAGAGGGAGAGGGAGGGGAAGGAAATGAGAGAGGGAGAGAAAGAGAAAGAGAGGGAGAGTGCATTGTCTCTCTCCCTCTCCCTTTTGCTTGTTTAATGTTTAAATCACTTTATTTTTTGCTTATTTAGGAAATGAGAGAGAAAGAGAGATAGAGAGGGAGAGAAAGAGAGGGAGAGGGAGAGGAAGGGAGAGTGCATTCTCTCTCTCACTCTCCCTCTTGCTTGTTTAATGTTTGAATCACTTTCTTTTTTGCTTGTTTAGGAGAGGAAATGAGAGAGAAAGAGAGAAAGAGGGGGAGAGGGAGAGAGAGGGAGAGAAAGAGAGGGAGAGGGAGGGGAAGGAAATTTAAGATAATAGACTTATCGATAATGGTATGCAATGTGCTTTGCCATGGGCCACGTACATTGGTGACTCTTTAAGATGGCTTAAAATTGGTCATGTCCTTCATAATGTCCAAGTAGGGGATCTAATTGTGATATGCATAATTCATTGTTTTTATATTAACTTTATAGGCATAACAAATTAGAAATCATGCCAACTAGTCAATAGAAGGACTAAAAGAAAATGATGCCCTAGCTAACGGTCATTATGGTACTTCATCAAAATGTACCCAAAAGTATTGTTATAGAAGAAAAATCCCTTAAATTGAGTATAGGATATTTTCTCTCAGGTCTTATGACTATGAGTAGAATTGATTGAAATAAATTTATTACTATAGTTGATAAGTTTCATAGATGGCATTAATTTTAATACGCGATCCTAGGATAAAAAAACCACATTTCTAAGATGCTTTTTGTTGAGACTGATTTATTATTAGACTAAGATATCCTCAATGATGCTCATAAATGGATTACTTATACTCAAAGCCCTCTAGTGCAGTTTTTTACAATAACGAATAATTATCTACCGGGACAAACAAATCCTTGAGCATGATACAAGGCCGAGATATAACATCAAAAAATCTCTCAACTACTATGTACAATGCAAGATTTATGGTCAACTTGCAACTTGACGTACATCTCCATAAAGCTATCCATTTAAGCCTCATTTGCTGTAATGTAGATAAGATGGAAAACGAAGGTCTTATTGTTCAAGACCGCGAGACGTATCTTAATCAGTGTGTCCCATGTCCTTGCTCTCAATGCAAGTTGGCAATTAGACGAAAACGCCGATTGTCTATAGAACATGTACGAAGATTTGGCGAGTTTCAATCTGAGATCATTAATCAGGCGATTGCGGATTTTCAGTAAACAGTAATTTGAAGTTAATATTAATCATGCATTGTACTCTCAAGCTAACTGAAAACCATACACAATAAGATTGGGTCTTGTTGGAAAATTTTCTATCCAGGGGGGTGATGTCTCGACCCAAGGGGGAGTGCTACCCTTTGCGGCCAATTAGAAGAGTTCATGGTCGTGCGATGGATAGATTGCAAGAGCCAATCCACCACTCGCAAGGCCCATCTATACCGTCAATGCTAGAGGAGACAGAGAACCTTCCCGACCTACCTACAATCTTGGAGCCTGAGATGGAGGCAATGATCGATGCATTGATTCCCATGGATGTTGAGACATCTGACCCACTTAGAGAGGAAGCATCCATACCATTATATGATGGGTGCCGAGTATCTCGGTTGAAGACATTGCTTGCACTCTTAAGTGTGCAAGCAAAATACGGTTGGAGTGATACGAGTGTGACTGAGTTATTCAGGTACCTTGCACATAGGCTTCATTGATTTTATTTTTTTCAGTATTATTGCAAACATTTGTGCTTTTTCAAGGTGTTTTATGACTTTTTTCAGGTTATTGAAATATCATATATTACCACCTCCAAATACCATGCCCGAGTCTCGTGATGATGCACGACATGTTTTACGGAAGCTTGGCATGGACTACAATAACATCCATGCATGTATCAATGACTGCATACTGTTTCGAGATGAATACGAGACTATGGAGACATGTCCAAAGTGTGGTGCTCATAGGTATCGACAGGACTTGCAAGGGCAAACCATCCCTCAAAAAGTTCTCAGACACTTTTCGCTCATCCCCCGCATAAACCACATGTTTCGCACGTCTGGCATGGCAAGCTTGACAACGTGGCATGTGCAGAATAGGTCCACGGATGGAGTTCAATGAATATCAGCAGATTCGCGCGCATGGAGCCACATTGACTCTACCTTCCCAGCCTTTGCACAAGAGCCAAGGAATCTTCGGCCCGGTCTCGCCATGGATGGTGTGAACCCATTCGGTCTGTGCTCGACTTCTTATAGTGTGTGGCCTATAGTGCTTGTCAACTACAATATCCCTCCATGGCTTTCTACGAAGAAAAGACATCTCATCCTTAGCTTGCTCGTCCCGGGCCGCTACAAAGTAAAAAATATGGACGTGTATCTTCGTCCATTAGTCGATGAGCTTAAGATTTTGTGGGAGGAGGGGGTCACTGTGCAAGATATGAGCAGGCGCGATGGTCGGCGGTTAGCCAACATTCGAGCCATTCTCATGTGGACGATGCATGACTTTCCGAGATTGGGAGAGTGCTCAGGTGAGCAGGCCTCCGTTCTCGATGGTAATATCTATATTTTATTTCATTCAATCAAGTATTCACTAGGTCGTGGCTCGCCTTACAGGTCTGGTTACCTCAGGTTATCATGTATGTCCATTGTGTGGGCCACAGTTAGACTCCCGAAGGTCACGAACCATGAAGAAGATGGTATATCAAGGACACACCGCTTTCTTGTCGGAGGATCATGAACTCAGGGAAGGTTTTCTTGGATGACCTCCAACATGTATGAACGCTGCAAGATGGTACGAGCTGAAAATGGTAAACTCGGAATCACATCCAAATGGAATGCGACGGTTCTCAGTTTTCTACGAGTTGCCATATTGGACCCACTTATAGGTCAACCACTTGTTGGATCCCATGCATATTTTCAAGAATGTGGGCAGCTTGCTATGGGACCACATCACAGGAAAGAGAGACACTATAGGGTCACGAATGGATTTGAAGGAGGTAGGTAAGATGGAGGCGCTTTGGCCGCAGACGAGTGCTGAAGGGGGAGTGCAGCTTCCTCGCGCTCCTTGGGTTTTGTCCACCAAATAAGAGCGCATTGTGAAGCAAGTAATCAAGTCTATCCACACTGCGACGGGTATGATGCGTTCTCTCAGGTCCGCATTTTCTAAAGATGACCAATTGTCGGGGCTAAAATCCCATGATTGGCATAAGATATGTTAGGTTTGTGAACAGAATGGATTGTAATTAGTGTGGGCATTTTGCAATTTGAAAAGTGGCCATTATTCATAATGCTTTCTCATTTGTGGTAGTTTGTCCTACAGATCGCGATCGCAGGATGCCTTACTCCAGAAATTCACGGGGCCATTTACAAGTTGTCGAGTTTGGTGCAATGGATCTCACAGAAAGAGATTAAGACGTCCTCTATTGAATCCACAAGGCGGGGAGCAGTGGAGATGGTCTGTCTCTTTGAGAAATACCTGCCCACTAGCATGCTCACGATACAAGTTCACCTTCTTGTGCATCTTGTGGACGAAGTCGAAATTGCTGGACCTATCCATACGCGATGGATGTTCTTCCTGGAGCGCTTCACGAAAACCCTAAAAGGCTTTGTGCGACAACGAGCTCGTCCAAAAGGTAGCATGGTGAAAGGTTGGTTGGTGTCAGAGGCGTTAGTGCATATCTCACAATGGCTACCAACGGTGGAACCAGACAATGAAATGCTATGGACGCTGAAGGACGATGATAGACTGACTGGAGATGTGGTGGTTGGAAATGGGGTAGAAAAAAGAATGGATGCCTCAATGGAAGAGAAGGTGAATCGCTTTTGTATGTTGCACCATGCCTCCATGGAGACGTGGCTCGCCAAGTACCAGATTAACATGTCTATCGACCTTCCAGTATATGCAGAGTTGTGTCAGGAGATTAACATGGGACCATAGAATACTTCATTCTTGGAGAATTGTATTACTCAATTCGTTGTTCAGATCTTCCATAAAGGTATATAAGATATGCATTTTAAGAGGGATTTTTCAAAAATAATTTATATTACTATGCTTTGTATAGTTTAAATTGATTATTCTAACACCATTTTTTATTTGTGTAGGTGACATTTTCAGGATGAGTTGAGGAATGAGCGATGAGGAGTTTCAGGACATGATGGCACGCATGTCTCCAGACCAGCTCGTGAGATTCAAAGAGATGGCAGACCAGGAGCTGTCTCGTTCTTCGTCAGGGCGCTTTGCTAGATCTGCTTCAGCGCGATCAGATGCTTTAGCTTCGAGCAAACGATCTCGACACTCACGACTTGGGCCAGAGGGAGGGACTGCATCGGGATCAGGGGGTGGTGTTGTGGAGACATGGATGTGGTGTCTCCGTCTCGTCGTTCAGCTGGAGCTGCGTCACCTCCAGGATTTGTCACACCTGTGGGGACGTCTACTCCAGTTACTCCGGCTTTTGCGTAGCCGTCAGCAGGTGGCACCCCTTTGAGTGCCACTCCAAGAGAGGTTACCCCCGTCGGTACACCGGATGTAGAGGGGTCTCCTGGATATGCCTAGGAGCGTGGACGGAGATGGGAGAGAACCCATCTTAGGCAGACTCCTAGGGGTTATGGATACCTGGTTGATAGTAGGTCAAGAGCCATAATCATGAATGATGAGGGGAGGAGGGTGATGGCTCGCATGAGAGAGTTGTGCCAACAAGTTTTTCGGCACAACGTCCTGGATCATTGGAAGAACATACCGGAGGGGAGCAAGGACTACATAGTAGCATCCTTGCACGAGGAGTTTCCGGTGCCAGCCGCAGTAGATAGATTCTCTATGGGCTGGATGATGGATTGCATGCATGCATACATGTCACATAGACGATCCGACGTACGCAAGGCAATCGAGAGTGGGGCTACAAAGCCCGAGTGGTTAGATGCAGACGACTGGCGCCGACTGAGGGAGGAGGCTACAGATTCGCCAAGACGTTGGAGTCAGTAGTGGGAGGCGGCGAGGGCACGACTCGAGGCCGGAGTGGTCCATCATCTTGGGAGTGGCGGCCACAGGACATATTTGGAGGACTTTGTAAGTTTCTCTTTTATTTTGCTTATTTGTTTTTTTGAAATATTCTTTGTACTGACAATCATGTTTCTAACAATTAGCATTTTGTTTTCTTTGCAGCACTCCATTACAAATCGTGATCCGCAAGGCCTTGAGACTCGATATGCAGAGAGGCACGGTCTCAATGCATTGATCGACCAATTGTATAGACGCGGCGGCCCTGTAAGTCACTCATCTTTCTTGTCCGTAGTTACCATGAGATATTTAAATGCATTATTGTATGGTGGATTGATATGTTGTTTCTTTTTCTGCAGAATCCGTTCGATGCTCCTTTGCAACGGGACGAGCTTTTGGGGGACGAGGATTTCTAGCTCGCCCTTGGATCCTTGGAGCTCACACACCTTTAGTTTTTAGTCGCCTGATCTATGTAGACATTTTCTATGTATTAGTGATATCCTTTCATGATTGTACTAATCGCATTTTATGCGATCATGTATTTATTTCATGTATCAGTTTTATGATTTCAGTATACAATCTTTTTGTTTGCAAGCGCTTTGTATGCAGTAGTGCAGAAACTATTTTGTATGGCTCTCATACAGCACACAGTGCTATATCTGCCCTGCCACAAAATTTTTTTTCCCTGTTACCGTCGCTATATGCATCGCAAATTTACTACTCGCGTCGCTATTGGCCTCGCTATGCGCGTCACAAATTCAGTGGTTACGTCACTATATGCGTCGCTATTTGCGACGCATATAGCGACGCCAATAGCGACGTTTCTATGGCATCGTCAATAACGACGCTTTTTGCGACGACGGGGGTAAATTTTGTTATTTGTATTTTCGTCGCTTTAAACGTCGGTATAAGGTCTATATCTTGTAGTGGCATGATCTTATGCTAGTGTAAGAAGCCACTATCTTCCTCAAGAGAAGAGCTTACTAACCAAGAAAGATAGAGGACTAGCTCTCTCTAAATCTAACTAAGCATGATTAAAGCCCTTTCTAGTAAATTCATATTTGATCCATTGTGAAACCTTCTCCTTAGAGGGTATTTACCCATGAGAAACATGAAAAATAATAGCCATAACTTGAAATACTCAAGACTGACAAGGTGTCTTCATTGAGGTTTGATTCTTAACCTGAATTCTCTATTTCATTGAATGCTTTGGGATTCAAAGAGGATATATTTGTTATTAATGAAAATCTTAAATTGGTATATCAGTTCTCAAAATGATATAAAATTTTTAAGAACTTGTACGATTACAATAAATTAACTAGGTATGCTTGTAGCTAATTATTTTTTAAAATACTCCTTAACACATCTGCCTTAAGAAACCAACCCATTTGCCTTGCAACTTTTATATCTACTACCATTTTTATTACAATACTTATAATTAGCTCAATTATGCTAGATCATAGGCAAGATGGGCAATGTGTCCTTAATCTCTAATGTGATTTGGGATAATGAGAGTAAGTGCAATAAACTTATGTATGTGAGAAAATGAAAAACACCTAACCTTACCAAGATGGAATGCCACATCATTCTTTGTAAGTTTTATATGTTTCTTTGGAGGCTAGGTATGTTGAAGTTTTTCATAGAGGTAGACATGTTGATGCTTATTTTAGGGCATTACCCTTATGGAAAAGAGGATCATTTTTATCTCTTTTTGCAATGCACATGCACTAGAAATGTGTGAAAGAATATGCACAAATGGCACATATAATAAGTTCCTAATTTCCATGAGTATTGAGCTAAGTCACACGATGCTCAATGTTAAATTGTTAATCAATATAATAACCTTGATTGGGCTTGTTGCACCACTTAAAAATTTATTCGAGGAGTAAGTAGAAGAGTTTTGCCTAATTTTGTAAAAAGGGTTGAGAAGAAACATTGTGTTATTGAGTAACCACTTAATTTAAGTCTAATTTGTTGGGTGATCACTTCCCACAAATTCTGTCTTAGTATGATTATTTATAATCTCCCATAAAGTATATATTGAATATGGATATTTGTAATTCTCTAGTATGAAATGTGGGAACTGAGTTCCCTAGTGTGGCCTACAATCCCCCACTATGCTAGATGGGAAATGGGATTCCCTAGTTATATGACCTACAAATACCTAGTTTAAGATGTGGGGAATTAAATTCCCTAGTGATATATAAGAAAATCATACATGCATACCTAGGATTCCCTACCATGAGATGTGGTGAATGTGATTCCCTAGTTATACATAGGGAATCTGTGTATACATACCTAGGAAAAATGAGAGAATTTTCTATGGTTCATGAGTTTTCCTAAGTAGGAATTGTTCAAAAGCTCCTTGTGTATTTGAAAATGTTTGATTTGAAAACATGTCAAGGTAGTGACCGTAAGGGAAACACAATAAGGATTGAAAATCAACTTAAATCTACTATGCCATTTGAATCCTTATGCATTAGATTCAGCATATTTCTTTATATACTCAAGGAATCAATATACCATCAAATATAATCTAGTGAGTTTCTTTAGCAAGTTAAAAGTGTATGTAATAGTGTTTGATTTTAATACGTCTAAATGTGGTGAGTTCTGGCAAATTAAGTGTAGTGTGCTCTTAAGGATTCCTTATGCAATTTTGAACCTTAGCATTCCCTTATAGTCACAATATATTAGTTGACAAAAAGAATAGATGCATATGCTCTTAAGAATTCATAGATAGTTTTGAACCTCAAAGTTCACTTATCATTGTAGTATAGTGATATTATGATTGCGAGTTTTAAACACTCGATCATTATTGAAAGCACATTTGACAAGTCATTTGAAGAATGCTATAATATAACATATGAAGTGAGCCGAGTCAACAAGATGATTGTTGTCAATAAAACCAACGTGCTCATTAGTGCAACCAACAAGAGTGTAGGCTCCAAATCCTCAATACAAAGAATGAGATCAATGGATTTAGCTATCAACAATGTTGGTTGATCGTGAAGAACTGAAGGATTAAAATACCTTGCATTCAAAAAAAGGGAAGTCGAACCACCATGTTTTCATAACCATGTGGTGTTAATAGAGTAATAAGAGTACGCTATGATTAAGCCATCTAGTGACCGGTCTTGTTCAAACGTAGCAAGTGCACGCAGATAAGATTGTCATTTAAATATTCTAAACCATCAAACACTGATAATCGAGTGTTGTTCAACAGTGTGGTGTGTTACTAAGTCATAAGTAGCAAATCTTGGACATCAACGGCATCTTGAGAAAAAAGGTCCTAATTATTAGGCCTGAGCATCCACCGAAGAGTGTTTTCCGTGAAAAAAATAGATTACGGCCAGGGATACGCTTTATTTTGTGTTTGATTCTGCACGTAAGAATGCGGAAGTAAGAATGGAGACAGCAAGATTTCGGATAAGATTGATTCTTACCATCTCCTGGTTGAGCCGTAGAAGACTAATGGGCTTCAGCAAAGCCTTGGTCGCTTGAAAATTGTGTACCGGTTACACTACTGCGGGAATTATGAACTGCTGCGCCTAAGTCAATCACGGTGGCTTGTGGGCTGCCTTGGCAGCTGCAATCGGAGACGTGGACTGTTGATTGATGATTGTCAGGATCACCCGAGCCATGTGATCAGTCGACGTGAGCATCAAAAAAGTCCCATGTCAGATCAATGTCCAGCAAAGGCGCGCTGTTTCTAAGGCTCTCGTCCAATTCCTCCCACTGTATCATGGTATCGCTGCTTCCAGCTGCAGTCACATTAAACGCATCAGCTTCAGGTAGAGTACTCGTGTCACAGGTTGGCAATGTAGGAGGACTGCTGGTCATGCGATCAGACTGCACTGGTTGCGGCGATGGCTGGAAACCCTCCGAGTGATCTCGATGGACAAAGGTAGGGTTCCCGTCCGCGGCAGCTTGCGGTTCGCGATCATCTTGGCCCTGAACATATTGAGAGCACCTGGAGGAAGTCGAATTACGACGTGAGCTGCGGTGACAGGCAGGCGCAGCCATGGCGGATCGGAGCTTTGACAGGGCTTCTCCTCTGATGGCAGGCCATTTGTAGTACTCGAAAGAGAGGAGATCAGGATTATCAGGCGGGGGACCTGGCTCGGGCAAACACATGATTGCCGAGCGGCCAGGAGCCTGTACGTGACGCGAGCCGGATGTCTGGAGCCAGGCGGCGGTGGCGGTGTGAAGACCATACGAGGGCAGGTAAGCGGGGAAGTTGAGGCGGGCCTGCGGGCCCCGCACGGCGAAGGCGGCCTGGTCGTAGGCTAGGGCGGCGTCCTGGGCGGAGTCGAAGGTGCCGAGCCACAGGCGCGTCCGGTTGCGGGGCAGCCTGATCTCCGCCACCCACTTCCCCCAGTGCCTCTGCCTCACCCCCCTGTACTGTCTTCTCCCGCCAGTATAATAATCACTGATTAAATTACCACCATCATGACGCGTCATCATCCTGCTAATTTTCTTCTCTCGATCTCCCGTAGCTGCGGCCCCTGCATCATCGCACTTATATATTGCATCCACTGGTGCAGCTGCAGTACTCATATCACTGCTACTGTTCCTGACATCCATACTTCCCTCAGCCTGCACCATATTATTATAAGCTGCCCCTGCCTCATCGCACTTAGATCCATCCCTTGCAATTCCGTTACGGCCATATATTAATCCATCCCACCATATGTGGCCGACATTGACATTCGCATGATAATCCAGCTTTCTCTCTCTCATCTGGCTGCTCGGCCGCTGCTGATCGACGTCGCCGCCATTGATAGCTGCACAGCTCATTGTACTGCAGTTTGTGACCATAGCTGTTGCCTCATTTAAGTCGCAGCTTCTTATAAGTACTTGACCTGCAGCATGCTGTACTCCTGATACGCTGCTGTAGCTGCTTCCTCCTGTCCCACTATTAGGTCCACTTACTCCTGATCCTCTGCTTGCCACCATAGGACGCGAATGATGAGCTGCTGTCTGCCAATCGGCTGCAGGTAACAAAGATATCGCACCTAATGCCGTCTGAGTTCTCTCAAATTCCCTTGACGATGTACAATTAGTAGTGCTGGAAAGATAATGCGGAATCTGCTCATGCAGTGGTTTAGTGGAGATCATCAAAGCTTCCTGAGGTTGAGGTACTAGAGCGGGTGTCAACTGTTCTGAACATTGGCGCCTATTTGTAACTATCTGCATGTGCTGATCAGGAGAATGAGCACATGGATGAGATGTAGCTGTGATCAGGGGTGAATAGCTTTGATAAACGTGAAGTAGGTTACGGTTAGAGTTGGGGTTGGCATAAATATGCGGCTCTGCTTGATTTCGGAAAGATACGTCATCTGGTCTGTAGGCAAACATACAGCGACCGACAAGGTTCTCGTCCATCTTGCCATCAGTTCTCAGATCCATCGCCGGCTCTGATTGGCTGAGAACCCTTCAGTTTATCAACACATGGTAATGTCTGTGTGAGAGAGGGGATATCTGGAAGTACAATGGCTAGATCAGAGAGGGCTCAGAGGGGCCTGCTTACATAGATAGAGCTCTTTGGCCAAGAAACTGCTCGGGAAATGGGAGATGAGCCAACGAGTAACAACTGACCCGTGCCATGCGCAATGCAGGCGTGCACTAGAGATAGAGAGAGGGGACATCCTGTTACTTAATGTGGCAGCATCATAGCTCTTTTTGCACGTCTTTACAGCAACACTCGTAAAATGTTGGATGTTCAAGCACTAGTACTTGACACTTGTCTTTAATCAGCATACTATCTCGCGTGTAAAGCTCACGTGGGAATAAGCACATTACGGTTCAAAAAAACCAGTGCTTTTACATTAAAAACTTTGACGGGAAGGCAATATAAACAGTTTCACCTTGGACACGAATACATTTGTGGCTCTCGGGATACGGGATGCAGGGACCCGTTGAACTCATCCCACGTACGATCCACTATGCTACAAATTATCCGGTTGGCATAAAAAGCTTCATCTTGAAGGGGTGATCACATGCAAGTTTATCCTCAATGAGGTGTCTTCATTTATAGTGTTGTTATAATTGACCTAACATTTATTGTAAGATAAATTTGAAAAGTTTTTCTAAACATGTAATGTTTTTGTAACTTTAACGATTCGTATGATAAACTCTAGATTGTTGCTAAAAAGTCTTATATCCTCGGCCCTACATCCTATGGGAACTTCAAGCAACAATTAAAAGCTCTTCTAGGACATTGCCCTTCCTAAAATTGGAACGCCAATCATGGGGAGGTGTGACAATATAGTGGCTAGTTGATCCAAGTCACTAAATTTGATAAGGGGAGCTAAAAACTCACATGAGAGAGTCGAAAGTCTTTCCCCACTCTATGTGCCCTCATATAATTTGGATGAAGATACTATATACATACACTCAACTCATCATCACATGGATTAGTAGATGTAGCATTGTGCCAAGAGCTTCCCTTTATGTAATTGAATAGTTCTTCTCTATAGCACTAAGTCTTCTATTAGCATAATAAAGTGGACAAAACCAACTTTGTACTGCATCCTACATCAAAATCGCATGGACTATAACATCTGATGCATTCACGAAGACTTGAAACAGGAGATTCCACCAAGGAGATTGCAAGATAGGTGCTAACCTAAGCATTTTCTTCAAGGCCTCAAAAGATTTCAATTGAGAATCTATCCACACAAAATGTACCCCTTTCTATGTTATTGTGGTGAGCATGACACAAATCTTTGCCAAGAGCTAGAGATAACTACTATGCAATTGAATCCAGCCTACAAACCACATCACTTCTAATAGTACCTTGAACTAGCACATTATTGATTTGAACTATGTTGATGGATTTATGAATCATATTATTCTTAACAACAATTGTATTTTTGTGTATATGGACACATTCATTGGTACTGCATGCAAAATAATCTAGTCCAATATCAAACTTGGCTTTGTAGAAGCTAATGCTCTTAAAGTTTTGGATTATACCATTGGAATTCTCAACCCACCTTTAACTAGTGACAGCAGTGAAAATGAATCAAGCTCATCCATTGCCCATTACCTAATGTAGCATGAAAATGAACTTATTCATTGATTATGTACTCAATATCAATCTTCAAAAGTTGGACCCCATGAGCCTTACTTTGCCTAGGTTCATGCAAGTATCTAGGCAAGCATCAATGATCTCAAACAAGGAGTTGGGATTAATATGCAATGTATTTTCTAAATGAATATCATACGATTATAGAGACAAGCATAATTTTTCATCATGCAAGACACTTGGACTAGTAGAAGCTTTTAAATCTCAATGATGGTCTAACCTATCATAAAGACCCTAAAAATAAACTCCCAATTCAAGAAGAAAGTTGTCCTTTGCTTTTATTGTTGTATCATCTACTTTCCACATTGTCACTTATAAAAATAGATAAACATTATCTTTTTATATTTCCTAACATGCAAATAATATTGGTTCATGAATAGTTTAGATTTTGATATTGATCTTTGAAGAAGAATGTGATTTGGTTCTTTGTGTGAAAGTATGAAAGTTGTTGTATTGCATTATGTTTATTCAAGCTCCATTTTCATCATTCTTTACTATGTTCCTTCTATAATTGAACCTTTTGAATTAATCAACATGGAAACTTTGCTAATTTATTGTTGGAAAGTTTTTTGTGCAACACTAATAGTGTAATCAACTTCCAACTTTTCCATTCTCCAAAAGAACTCATGTAATTAAGTAGCCATCTTTTTTTTTTACTCTTTTTTATTTATTCTAGACATCTTTATTGATGTTTTTGTTATATCACCCTTTTGCCTTAGTTGGTTACATACATAGTTATCCTCTATGTGTTCCCATCACTCGAAAGTTATACAAATGGTATTAAGAGATTCTTGAAACCTTATACCTCTCTCCATAAACATAATAAGAAACCTCGTTTAAGAAATATTAGATATGTTATACATGCCTATACTAACATGCATCCGATGTAGATAATCTAGCCTAGATCTCTATGCAACTATATCTCTATCCAAGTTTTCAAATCACTACAATAAAAAGGCCTCTTAGATGCGCCCTTAGACGCGATTTTTGAATTGAGAGAAAATCTTACGGGCACCTCTATAAGCCCGTCTAAGTGCGCGTGTATAATTTCGCATCTATAGTCTCGTGTATATGGGAATCTACACGCACTAATAGACACACTTTAGACGCACATACACTACAACAAAAAGGCTCCATAGACACGCTTGTAGACACAATATTTGAACTGTTGCCGGGCATGTTTATTACCGCGTCTACAGTATCGCATCTAAAAGCGCGCTTATAGTCAGAGTTACACGCCCACGTAGACGCACATATAGATGCACGTATTGACACGCTACGTAAATATATAATCATATTTATAAAAAAGTGGATATATTCATATTGTGCGTCTATACACGCATGTATCTACGCGTCTAAAAAAGTGTTTACTCTGTGAGTTTTTTACGAGAATAGACACGCATTTATACTGCAATTTAGACGCGCTGATAGATGCGCTGTCGTGATGCTGCGCATCTGAGTCGTGAACACCTCCATTTTTGTTGTGCATTTGTGTTAATTTCTGCGTGTGATTCATCGTTTGTGTGGTGCATTTTAATAAACTACATTCAATGTATGTATATATTCCCTTAAATGTAATGCATACACGATGCTTGTAATAGGAAGGAAAACTTATCCTACCCTTTGTAGACCGTCCTGTTCGTGGGAGCATCCGAGACTTGGGGCAAGCTTACAATGAGTCCTTCACTGATCCAGATTGTAATCAGGACTCTAGTGATAAGGTCCCTGATTTTGTTGAGACTATGATATACTGTTTAAACGAGGCTGTTCGTATGGTTGATCACTATGCGTCAAAGGAGGAATTTACAAATGGAAAGATAGGAAGCTAAAGATAGAGGAAAAATATTCGTATGGCAAAAAGAGGGGGAAAAGGAGGATTTGAATGGCTAAAAGGGGGGGAAAAAGTTCAGAAAATCCAGGACTTCTCCGTGCTCGAAATGGGAGAGCTATTTTTGAAATGGCGGTTGTTATTCTTGGAAAAGGAGGGCATTCGGGATGACTCTGCGGAGGATAAGAGAGAGGGAATGAAACGCAGTCTCTGGTTTTTTTTTTGGGAATCGAATTCTGCAGTGATGACGGGAAGGAGACGATGGAGAACTGCACTCGGGATCCGATGTGCGCTTGCTACGCCTTCTCACTCCCAAAGGTCTAATCACTAGTGATGCAGACAGGTCGAACCATGTGCAGTATTCCCTGAGAATATCAGGCTTGTTAGGCCGGACGGCACTTCAGCACCTGGTCTTTAAGTTCTAACCCATTTCTCGCCGATGAAGCTGGTGAGATCGGATTCTCCAAGAGGTTATGGGAGTTGCCGAGAGCAACAGTGAGTCCACCCTTCACTCCTGGTTCGGTGGACCCCTTGCAAGAGCCACCTTCAAGATCCTCGCCGATCTCCCCAGGTCTTTGCCCCTATCCCACCTCTGTGTAGCATCATTTATTTTTTTTGCCACGAAGAATGTCGAATCCTTGTCCTTGATGAAGAAGCATCCATGGAAGTACTAAAGCCCAGTCGATGCGAGGTGTCAGGTCTCATGGTTGGATGCCCGTTTCAGTTTTTTTTTTCCTACCGTTCAGTGTGTGGGCCTTCGCAGCACGGCTGGTGGCAGAGTCGCTGCAGCAGCTTCCTCGCATTTGATTCGTGGGTTCTATTTGAAGGAAGGATACTGTTCTGATCTGTTTGTGGACCGCTTTGGGAGGCACTCCCCTTCCTCTCAGGGGTCCGACCTGCTCCTGTCAAGCCTCACCCCACTTGTGATTCGTTTTGGCTCGCCATAACCACAGGCCACCGACAGTTTGGTCACATCCAACTGTAGGCCCTTTTTCTGTTGTAATCAACTGCAATCAGTTCCTTTAGCAGTGTCCATTCCTATCGCTGCAATTAACGGATTCCTTCCCTGCAGCACCCATCAAATTCTTTCTCTAAAAGCATAATTCTATCTTCAGCAAGTGAGGCAGTCCACATCTTAATCAGTATTATGAATTTTCTGATTTGTTTTGTGGCTGGACAGACCGGTACATCTATTAATTCTATCCTGGCGGTGTACAGACTGTCTCTACAGAACCCCTCTGATTCAATTGAATAGATATCATCATCTCCAATTCTGCAAACAGGAGTTCTCTATCAAAAGACCTGCTCAAAACCCCAGACAGGACTCTGTAATTAACGACACTCGTTGCAGCTGTACATACACGTTACAGGATGTCCAAAGTTCACGAAAATTCAAGGACGTGTGATGAAGACTAGGGGATGATTTGCTTTGCATCCTACAGAGACGACCTATTCAAGTTGTTGTTGTTGAAGAATGTCTTTGAAGGAGTATGATCTCCATCATCTGATTTAATTGAGAGATCCAGTCATCTTAGAGTTGGAATTTGCTTCCGAAAAGCTTCCAAAAAGACTCATGATTTTAGTTATCACTGTCTTCTGCACGAACCCTTGACTGGACCTCTCGATCCTGAATTGTGGGAAATCTGGTATCTCTTTATCATCTACAGCATTGACTCAAGCAACAGAGATGGTGCACTTGTTCAAAGAGACATGCTATGCCACACCACTTATGACTGGAATGTTTATGTCAACGAATTGATTGGAGAAAATCTCTCTCTGACAACGTCTATTTCTTTGCTGCCATTACACTTCGTCTCCAACCTCGCTGTTACTCAATTTCCTCATCTCCAAAGTCCTTTCCTAAGTGGATATAAGATACCCGTGCACTGGTTTATGTTAGGAGTCCCACTGGACGATTGTGTTAAGATGTATGCTCCACATGGATGAAGAATGCTGTTCCAGCCACATGTGAATCAGATGATAAATGAAGCTGGTCACTGATCTTGGTAAGACAGTCAAATTTGAGGCTACCAGTGGATCCATTAACACCCATAATAATGGTTGGACTGGTTTGGCACCTTTCAAGTTCTGATGCGGCAGATACAAGAGTGTGCCCTATATGCCATTATGAATTGTATCTCTCTATCATTTATTTTAACTCTTCTCTCATAAAGTACTTGACAAGCATTATAGTGATCTTTGGCGTCAAATATTGAGATTTTCTTGTTAGCCTCATTTCTTGCTGTACCTTGAACCCAGTGTTTTGCAGCTCTTGCACGATCTCTTTGACATTTCTGGTGAACCCGACGTGAAAGTGCTGCGTCATCAGCAAGATGGGAGACTCGCAAGAAGAGATGACGGATGATAATGTCATGAAGAACTTGTTTCAGTCATTTACCATGTATATGCAGCAGCAAGTTCATGCAAAACGAGACAGTGATGCTATGGATGCTTTGAAAGCTGTCCAACAAGAGATGAAGCAGTTTAATGGCCAGCAAGTGTCGACTTACCTGCATTTGTATGAAGAAAAGATGAAGTTTTTTGGTGTTTCTCAAGATGTTTGGAGCTACTACTTCTTGCGGATCGTGGTTCGAGCTCTTGAAGGTCGAATTGCAGAAATTCAAGAAGCACATGCAGGTTGAGCTGAATTTAAAAAGGCATTAAAAGATGAATATTTCTTGGAGGATACAGGTCTTATGAATCGCAGGAATTTTTTAGCATGGGTTTCTATGCCTAATAAGGGACTTTCTGTTACCGCTCTTCTACGAGAGTTTGAAAGCCGTTATGATCAGTTGGATGGGACTGAACAGCAAGCTTTGGAGATGCAGAAAGTGGAGTTGTTTTTGCAAGCTGCAGATGCTGATTTGCAGGAAAAGTTGGATGATCTTTTGGAAGATCAAGCTACTGATTCAGGTTTAAAGACTGAGTGGAGGCATGTTATTGATGCTGTGAATGCTCTTGTCAAGAAGCAGCGCAGGAGAGTCAGATTGCATCGTAATTCAGGAACAGTTCCTGAAAAATCCATGGAGACTTCTTCTTCTACTCCTGCTACTTCTTTGCCTAAGCCTACTCCTCCTGTTATGAATCCACCAGTTCCTGCTGCTCCAGTGCCCTTATCTGTAGATGATGTTATTAAAGGCTTGGCGGATTTGACAATTGAAGCAGTCAAAGTTGAAGTTGGTAAGTTAAAGGAGCAACTTATGTCAGTACCTGCGGTAGCACCTGTTCCAGTGACTGCTTTTCCAGCTGGTCAAAGAAAAGGGCGACGATGTATTTGGTGTGATAGTACAGAGCACCAACACTGCAGAGATTGTGATGCTTTTCAGGAAGCACGTAGGAAGAATGTAGTGTTCTGGGGACAAGATGGAAAGATATGGCTGACAGAGACTGGCGCTCCTCTTGACACGAACTTTGGAAAGGGAGGTATGAAGAAGCTTGTTGATGATATGGCTGTGCGATCAGCTTATGTGAGTGTTAGAGGAGATGCTTCAGCTTTTGGAGTCCAGCTTGAGCAGAAATCTGATGGAGACTCTGCTTTATGGTCTTCTGCCTTGGAGATAGCGAGAAGAGGGAAAGTTCAAACTTCTACTATGACTTGTGTGGGCTCTAGCATCCGAGGAGAAGCAGGATGGGATTCTCCTGTTGACAGGTATTCTATTTTTGCTTATATTGCTAAAACGCAAGGTTTAGATGCCATGGTTGAGGAAAAGAGAAGAAGAGATGAGGAGGGTCCTAGCTCCTCCAAAAAGACTAGAGGGGGTGACTTTGTTTCACCTCCTGTTACAGCTCCACCTATGTCAAATTCTCCAACTCAAACAGGTTCCGATCAACCAATGGGAGACAAGCAGAAGGAAAAGAGGCAACCAAGAAAAGAGCCAGGATTCAAGCTCTTGTCAGACCTTGATATGCAAACGGATATGAGTAAGATTTTTCATGAAAGAATTTTGAATAGTGAAGTCACTTTTACTGTTGGAGAGGCTCTTGGGATTGCTAGAAGAGAAATACAGGATCGGATGCAGGATCTTTTGCGGAGGAAACGACATGCGATGGAAGGACCTGCTTTACAGGGATTGTGGCATGGAGCTCTTGGAGAAGAACATGATGATGCAGTGATGGTTGAGAATGCTTCTGTTAATCCGCAATCGGAGAAAATAGTGCAGCCTATGCAGTATGAAGATGATGAGACCCCTATTCTCATTCCTCGCAGTCATTTTTCACGAAGTCATTGGGCTAGAGCAACCACTGAGACAGTGGTAAGGATTGGAGAGAAGCAAATTCCCTTGATTGCTTTAGTTGATCATGGTTCTGAAATTAATCTTATTGCTCGAGGTGTTTATGAGAGTGGCAAGTGGCCTATGGATGCAGAGCATGGCTGGCGCATGAGAGCCGCCAATAATACTTCTGGAGATATGTATGCTGCTTGTCCGAGTATCAGAATTTCTATTGGTAATGTTGAAGAGGATTATCATTGCTTTGTTCAGGATTCATGCTCTTATCCGATTATTCTTGGACAGCCTTTCATTACAGAAGCAAGAATGGAAACAAAAGTGATGGATGATGGATCAGCTTATGCGCGGATACGCAGTAAAGATGGTATGCGAGCTGTTCAGTTTATGACTGTTGGGGTAAATCATCCGAGAAACAGGGACTCCTTGCGTGAGGCACCACTACCTGCGAAGGAGTTGGATTTTCATTAGGTACCGCTGTCTTGCGAGACGCCAGTGGTACGGAGCGGAGAAAAGTGGAGATCTCGCCTCCCGGCAGCCAGTCTTTCTCCAATAATTTTGTTGGGTTTACTTCAGATAGTTCGGTAAGTTATCAGAAAATTTCAGATTTGCCTAGAGCTGCCAGGCAGTACATTGGTCGAAAGGAGAAAGAGTTGAAGAATGCAGGTATTTTGCAAGCAGAAGAGCATGTGGATGGATTGTATGAAGGGATGTCTTATGCAGATACATTGTTTGAGATGAGTGCAATGCTGAAAACTGATGTATGCAAGGGATCAAAGATAATACCCGTGCAAACCCTGGATATGTTTCAGGAAATTTCTGGTTTTATGCTGCAAACAGAGTTAGAGACTGAGAAAACTCAGCAAACTGAATTTATGGCTGATCTTGATCAGCTAACAGAATTGCAGAAGGCTGAAATTTTTCAGCCAACAGAGTTGAATGCAGAAAAATTTCTGCATACAGAGTTTCAGGCTGCACCCATGCAGTCCATAGAGCTAAAGGCTGAAATTTTTCAGCCAACAGAGTTGAATGCAGAAAAATTTCTACATACAGAGTTTCAGACTGCACCCATGCAGTCCATAGAGCTAAAGGCTAAAATTTTTCAGCCAACAGAGTTGAAAGATGCTGAAAATTTGCAGAAATTGCAGCAAAGGAAAGAATGCTTGAATGATGCCAAGGTTGACACGAAGTATAAAACAGTTGATAAGAAGGTTAAGCCGGTTGCAGGCCCGCTTCCTTCTGATAGTGATGAGCAGATTGAAAAAGCTATGAAGCAGCCTATGTTGAGGGATCCTACAAATATTGGACATAAGTTTACAGCTGAAACTCTTGCAGAATTGAAGATTGGAAATGAAGATTTTTTGCTTCCAGTGGAAAAAGAATGTTTTAGAGAGATGCTTGGACGTCATGGTAAGGCATTTGCTTTCTTTCCACATGAAATTGGCTACATTAGTCCCGAATTGGTAGCACCTATGGTTATCTTCACTGTTCCTCATGTACCATGGAATATACGTCCTATACCTGTGCCTAAAGCACACTTGCCAAAGCTGATAGAGTTGCTGAATGAGAAGATTAAAATGGGAATTCTGGAGCCCTCTTCTGCACCCTATTCTAACAGGTGGTTTACTGTACCAAAGAAGAATGGTACTTTGAGATTCATTCAGGATATGCAGCCCGTGAACAAAGTGACAATCAGGAATGTTGGAACAGGTCCAATTGTGGATGAATTTGCTGAGGCTTTTGCAGGACGAGCCATCTATTCACTAGGTGACTTGTATTCAGGTTATGATCAGTTTCAGCTTGCCTTGGAAAGTAGGGATATTACTACTATGCGGACACCTATTGGTCTTGTGAGGATGTGTACCTTGCCACAAGGTGCTACAAACTCAGTTGCTCATATGATGAATGCTATGCATAGAGTTCTTCGAGACTATATTCCGCAGTATACCATGCCTTTTCTAGATGATGTGCCTATTAAGGGTTGTGCAGAAGAAGAAAAGAATGAAAGTCTTGATTTGTGTGGATGTAGACAGTTTGTGGCTGATCACTTGAATGCTTGTGAGCAAATATTAACACGATTAGAGGAGGTAAATTTGACACTTTCAGGGCTGAAATCTGTCTTTGCCGTTAATGAAGTCATCATAGTTGGGCATATGGTTGGATACTATGGCAGAAAGCCTTCTCCTGCAAAGGTGAATGCCATAAACAGGATTGCAGAGTATTGCTCGACTACTTCAGAGGTGCGGAGATTTGTGGGAGCTTGTGTATTTTACATGATTTGGATTCCTCATTTTGCTCATATTGCAGATGTTCTCTATCAGCTGCTTCGAAAGGGGCAGAAATTTCATTGGGATGAGAAGCATTCAAAAGCCATGCGTAAGCTCAAGAAGTTGTTGCAATCAGCTCCTACTCTACGCAAGGCGGATTATCAGTGTGGACGGCCGATCATGTTGACAGTTGATACTAGCCCTATTGGTATAGGTTGGGCTGTGGGAGAGGATGATGCTGATGGAAATAGGTATGCTATCCGCTTTGGAGCTAAAGTTCTTAATGAACGACAAAGGAGATATCCGCAGATCAAAAGAGAGTTGTGGGGAGTAGTCACTGCACTGAAGTGTGACAAAGGATATTTTATTGGAGCTTCAGTTGTTGTGGAAACAGATTGTTTGCCTTTGCTTGGCATGATTACTAGTTGCTCGACTCCAGATATAGCGATGCTTTGGTGGATTGCCTATATCAAATCATTGAATCCAGAATTTCGACACATAGCAGGGAAAGATAATTCAGTTGCTGACATGCTTTCTAGAGCGAGATATGAGGATGAGGAGTCAATGCTTGCAGAAGATGATGAGACAGAGTTTGCTACTTCTGTCCTTATTCATGATTGTCATGTATCTATTGTTGAAGCTTTTATTGAAGAACTTTATGTTGATGAGTGGCTGCAAATTGGACAGTATCTAAGTTCATTGACTCGAAGAGCTGAATGGACAGATGATGAATTCAAGAAAATCAGAAGGAAGGCTTATGGGTATTTCTTGAAAGATGGTTTTCTTTGGAAGCATCCAAAGAAGAGAGGAGGCTTGCCCTTGAGAGTAGTTTGTGATGAAGCGATGCAAATACAGATTATGCGAGAGTTTCATGAGAGCTCATGGGCTGGACATAGAGGTGTATGGGCTACCTATGAGAAAATCAAAGAAAGGTACTGGTGGAAAGGGATGTATAAAGATGTTTCTCACTTTGTGGAGACTTGCAGGGATTGCCAGCTTTACTCTATAGTGCGACATCGTGATGAGTTGCATCCGACTTATCCACTATGTATGCATTACAAGTGGGTGGTAGACTTGGTTACTTTGCCAGTGGGACTTTGGCAGATGAGATATCTTGTCTTGGCTAGGGAGGATCTTACAAACTATGTTGAGGGTAGACCACTGAGGACGAAGACCACCGCTACAGTATGTAAATTCTTATTGGAAGAAATATTTTGCAGGTATGGATGGATAGGCAAGATTACAGCTGATCGTGGAGAGCTAGATGCTGATGAAGCTAGAGAATTCTTCTCACGGCTTGGGATTAAATTGGCTCTTACTACTGCCTATAATCCAGAGGGAAATGGCAAAAGTGAAAGAGGACATCCGCCTATAGTTAAAGGATTGGCAAAAGCTTGTAGAGGTCGGATTGGAGATTGGCCGAGATTGCTACCTTTTGCATTGTGGGCTGATCGCTCTACACATAGTGTGACTACTAGATACATGCCTGCGGAGTTGATGTATGGGCAAAAACCTGTCATGCCTACTGAAATTTGTGCTCTCACTTGGAGTGTTCTTCCTTGGCATGAGAATTTATCAAGGGAAGAGTTGTTAGCCCTTCAGATTCGTCAACTAGAGAGAAGGGCAGAAGATGTGCAACTAGCCATTGACCGTTTGAAGACAGCCCGTCTCAGAAATAAGGACAGGTTTGATTTAAGGCATCGTTTGAGGCCTAGAGCCATAAAAGAAGGGGATTGGGTTCTAGTCTACGACAGTAGTCTAGAAAATCAGCATAGTAGCATGAGAAAAATGGTTCAAAGATGGTTTGGACCGTATGAAGTGAAAAAGGTTTTCGACAATGGAACCTATGAGCTGGCTGAATTAGATGGTACATTATTGAGGGTGCCTATTGCTGGAAAACGAGTCAAGATTTTTAAGAGAAGAGAAGATGAAGAATACGAGCTTGAAGCATTGACAGAAGATGAGCAGGTAGGAGAAAGACATGTTGAAGAAACAGAGGACATAGAAGATGGAGCCGATGGAGAAACAGGTCCGCTAGAATCAGAAGATGAACTTGACCTGTTTGTGGACTTGAATGATCCTGGATAGTTGGCACATCCGGAGGATGCGCAGGTTTAGAGGGGGTGGATGTCGTGATGCTGCGCATCTGAGTCGTGAACACCTCCATTTTTGTTGTGCATTTGTGTTAATTTCTACGTGTGATTCATCGTTTGTGTGGTGCATTTTAATAAACTACATTCAATGTATGTATATATTCCCTTAAATGTAATGCATACACGATGCTTGTAATAGGAAGGAAAACTTATCCTACCCTTTGTAGACCGTCCTGTTCGTGGGAGCATCCGAGACTTGGGGCAAGCTTACAATGAGTCCTTCACTGATCCAGATTGTAATCAGGACTCTAGTGATAAGGTCCCTGATTTTGTTGAGACTATGATATACTGTTTAAACGAGGCTGTTCGTATGGTTGATCACTATGCGTCAAAGGAGGAATTTACAAATGGAAAGATAGGAAGCTAAAGATAGAGGAAAAATATTCGTATGGCAAAAAGAGGGGGGAAAGGAGGATTTGAATGGCTAAAAGGGGGGGAAAAAGTTCAGAAAATCCAGGACTTCTCCGTGCTCGAAATGGGAGAGCTATTTTTGAAATGGCGGTTGTTATTCTTGGAAAAGGAGGGCATTCGGGATGACTCTGCGGAGGATAAGAGAGAGGGAATGAAACGCAGTCTCTGGTTTTTTTTTGGGGAATCGAATTCTGCAGTGATGACGGGAAGGAGACGATGGAGAACTGCACTCGGGATCCGATGTGCGCTTGCTACGCCTTCTCACTCCCAAAGGTCTAATCACTAGTGATGCAGACAGGTCGAACCATGTGCAGTATTCCCTGAGAATATCAGGCTTGTTAGGCCGGACGGCACTTCAGCACCTGGTCTTTAAGTTCTAACCCATTTCTCGCCGATGAAGCTGGTGAGATCGGATTCTCCAAGAGGTTATGGGAGTTGCTGAGAGCAACAGTGAGTCCACCCTTCACTCCTGGTTCGGTGGACCCCTTGCAAGAGCCACCTTCAAGATCCTCGCCGATCTCCCCAGGTCTTTGCCCCTATCCCACCTCTGTGTAGCATCATTTATTTTTTTTGCCACGAAGAATGTCGAATCCTTGTCATTGATGAAGAAGCATCCATGGAAGTACTAAAGCCCAGTCAATGCGAGGTGTCAGGTCTCATGGTTGGATGCCCGTTTCAGTTTTTTTTTTCCTACCGTTCAGTGTGTGGGCCTTCGCAGGACGGCTGGTGGCAGAGTCGCTGCAGCAGCTTCCTCGCATTTGATTCGTGGGTTCTATTTGAAGGAAGGATACTGTTCTGATCTGTTTGTGGACCGCTTTGGGAGGCACTCCCCTTCCTCTCAGGGGTCCGACTTGCTCCTGTCAAGCCTCGCCCCACTTGTGATTCGTTTTGGCTCGCCATAACCACAGGCCACCGACAGTTTGGTCACATCCAACTGTAGGCCCTTTTTCTATTGTAATCAACTGCAATCAGTTCCTTTAGCAGTGTCCATTCCTATCGCTGCAATTAACGGATTCCTTCCCTGCAGCACCCATCAAATTCTTTCTCTAAAAGCATAATTCTATCTTCAGCAAGTGAGGCAGTCCACATCTTAATCAGTATTATGAATTTTCTGATTTGTTTTGTGGCTGGACAGACCGGTACATCTATTAATTCTATCCTGGCGGTGTACAGACTGTCTCTACAGAACCCCTCTGATTCAATTGAATAGATATCGTCATCTCCAATTCTGCAAACAGGAGTTCTCTATCAAAAGACCTGCTCAAAACCCCAGACAGGACTCTGTAATTAACGACACTCGTTGCAGCTGTACATACACGTTACAGGATGTCCAAAGTTCACGAAAATTCAAGGACGTGTGATGAAGACTAGGGGATGATTTGCTTTGCATCCTACAGAGACGACCTATTCAAGTTGTTGTTGTTGAAGAATGTCTTTGAAGGAGTATGATCTCCATCATCTGATTTAATTGAGAGATCCAGTCATCTTAGAGTTGGAATTTGCTTCCGAAAAGCTTCCAAAAAGACTCATGATTTTAGTTATCACTGTCTTCTGCACGAACCCTTGACTGGACCTCTCGATCCTCAATTGTGGGAAATCTGGTATCTCTTTATCATCTACAGCATTGACTCAAGCAACAGAGATGGTGCACTTGTTCAAAGAGACATGCTATGCCACACCACTTATGACTGGAATGTTGATGTCAACGAATTGATTGGAGAAAATCTCTCTCTGACAACGTCTATTTCTTTGCTGCCATTACACTTCGTCTCCAACCTCGCTGTTACTCAATTTCCTCATCTCCAAAGTCCTTTCCTAAGTGGATATAAGATACCTCTGCACTGGTTTATGTTAGGAGTCCCACTGGACGATTGTGTTAAGATGTATGCTCCACATGGATGAAGAATGCTGTTCCAGCCACATGTGAATCAGATGATAAATGAAGCTGGTCACTGATCTTTGTAAGACAGTCAAATTTGAGGCTACCAGTGGATCCATTAACACCCATAATAATGGTTGGACTGGTTTGGCACCTTTCAAGTTCTGATGCGGCAGATACAAGAGTGTGCCCTATATGCCATTATGAATTGTATCTCTCTATCATTTATTTTAACTCTTCTCTCATAAAGTACTTGACAAGCATTATAGTGATCTTTGGCGTCAAATATTGAGATTTTCTTGTTAGCCTCATTTCTTGCTGTACCTTGAACCCAGTGTTCTGCAGCTCTTGCACGATCTCTTTGACAGCGCAAAATAGAGGTATGAAAAAAAAACCAAAGAGCATGTGGCTTGCAACCACATGCTCTCTGGTTTTTTTCCCCCCATCAACATCAAATTGTATGCTTAGGGAAAACAGAGAAAGATTATTTCGAAGATTGGATAGTGAAAACAAAACAGTGTATGTAGAACATGAAATTTCATATATATAGATGAAACGTTTTTACATTATGAGTTCTAGTGCTTGTGACCTCAAGCATGGTCATGGTCGCAAGCACTAGCTGAAAGTAATACATATCAAAAATGAAAACTGCAAGCCAAGGGGAGGCATGCATGCATGGGACTCCTCTATATCTCCTCAGAAGAGGCATCATCATCGCTACCACCACTGCTGCCTGTGCCGCTGCCGTTGCCGCCACCGCTACTGCTAGTCCCCCCTTCGCTATGCTCAACTGCATCAGGGTTTGCCTATACAAAGGATTAAGGTATATAAATACCATTACAAACAATAAATTAGATTTATCTATACTTTTCATGTAAAAAATAAGACATACCTCTTCTGGTGGTGGAATCCTCATGGCACGATTATATTGCTCCTCCGTGATGAGTCCCTCCTCGTAGAAATGCTGCCAAGTGGACACCCGGTTATGACCTCGATGGTAGCCTACCTCTCTAGGAGTAGGCATCCTACCAACGATATAATACTACAAAACAATTTGAACATACAACGTATTAAAACACACTACATAATGAAGTGAAACAAATTACAAAATTTAATTTTAAAAAATAAATCAAATAATACTTGCAAACTCAGTCTCCCATGACTCCCTACCATCCAATCTATAATGCGACAATCCCATGGTTGCCATCTGGATACGTCGCGCCTCTACATGGTGGCGACTTGTCATTTTCTCCACTGCTCTCTTCTTGGCCTCTTTCCACTCCTTGCGGTGGCAATTGGGTGGTTGGCCATATCCAGGGCGCCCCTGCTCTTGTCTCCACAATGACTCCTTGGCGCACGTCATAAGGTGAGACCTCTTGTTATGGAGCGTGTCTCTCACCTTTGACCATCCCCAATCATCTGAGAATAGTGAATTCTCGGGATTAGGATACATTCTATGTACTACCCGCAGCACCTCTTGCCACAAACCATTTTTTTGGTGCTTGAAGGGAATCATGCAATCTTTGTATGTGGCACAAAGCCCTCGATCTCCTCGTCCTCCCGCACGACTCTCCCTCCTCCCTCGATGGGAACTACCCTCTACCTCACTCAATACACGTGCTTCTACAGATGCACGTGCTTCGGCCGATCCATGTACCTCAGCTGATCCCTATGTAGGCAAAGATGTGATAGGTGTCCTAGACATCAGACTGAAAACCTCCTCTGTAGTGGGAGGGCGACCAAGATAATTGGTCATCTCCCCCATGAATTGCTCCTTGTTGAATGGGGTGCTGGAGGATCTAGGATTCCACATCTACACAAGAAAAATCATATTACCCTGTGCAGATAAAATATATTACATGCTCTGTCTATATTTGCGTCTCTGTATGTGTCTATCAGCGCGTCTATTTCCGCGTCTATACCTGCGTCTACACTGTCATCTGGACGCGTTGACAGACGCGCACAGTCGAACCATTTCTTTTCAAACTTGGTTAAAAAACGTACAAAAAAACCTCCATAGATGACAGATTATAGTATGTAAAGAGAGAGAAGAGAGAGACAAACAGACAGAGAAAGCAAACAAGATTAAGAGAGAGAAGAAGAACTCACCTTCTTTGCTTGTTCCAACGGGTGGCGGCTAGGTTGCAAGCTC